>NC_082667.1:90138978-90455890 GCF_025265405.1 Mesoplodon densirostris
AAATACATATCTAAGCAAGCATCAGTGTTGATGGATGACTTAATTATCTTGGTGCCCTGATGAATGAATAGTGTAACCATTTCCAGGAAATATTTTGCAGCCCCCAAGTTGACAATGACTTAGTTTAGTGGGATATTAGAACCATGATCTGAAAAGATAAAAACATTTCAAAAACTACAAAGCTTCAATTGTTTGCCCTTAGCAAGCTCTTCTGTGGGCTTGACAATGTACTAGTGACATAACAAGACAGCCAGCTTATGAATAGATGCCACCGGTATCCTTTTGGATATGCTTTCAAAAAAAAGACATATTATTCATTTGCTATAGCAGATGTTTTTTTCAGACAAGTTCAGCAGAGATGATTGAGTAGTTGAATGCCTAAACCACATGTGAGTAGACATATACACACACATGCACACTCACACAGCTGTAGAGTAGTAACATTTCTATCCAACTGGTGAATCTCAAAAAGAATTCAAACAACATAAATGCCAATTAGTTTTTCATAAAAGAGCAAACACCTTGTCTAGAAATTGAGAAAGACTTGAACAATGACTCAGGTAGGAGTAAGTATATGGTATATTTAGAAAAGATTTTTATGTTCTATTTCAATCACAACTTTTAAAATATTTGCACAGTTGCAATAACTAAAAATACATTGTTGGTCTTTTTTTTTTTCCTTTTTTTTTTTTTTTTTTTTTTTGCGTTATGTGGGCCTCTCACTGTTGTGGCCTCTCCCGTTGCGGAGCACAGGCTCCGGATGCGCAGGCCCAGCGGCCATGGCTCACGGGCCCAGCCGCTCCGCGGCATATGGGATCCTCCCAGACCGGGGCACGAACCCGTATCCCCTGCATCGGCAGGCAGACTCTCAACCACTGCGCCACCAGGGAGGCCCCATTGTTGGTCTTTTTATATGTAGGGTAGGCGAAGATAGAGCTATAAGATTTTCAAACAGGTACAATTTCTTTCCAAGTACAAACTTAGAGATAATTATTTTTGCTGAGCCAGAAGATACAGTTTATAGTGGGTATTATGAATGTATTATATGGTCAATGAATTTAGAAAAGCCCACATTTACAAAATATACTTAGCCCCAAACATATCACCCTCATGTTCACTGTAAACCCTCATGAACTAGGGAGCTCCCCTCAAATGGATCCTGGCCATGAGCCTATAACAGCATCTAGACTGGAACTCACTAATTTATCATCAGCTACATGCTGGCTCACCTATGTCATATTTTGTTTTACTACAAATCCTAATCCAACCCTTTTTCTTTGTTTGAATGATTCTAATCCTGCAGACAAATTGGTAAATTTCAAATCTTGGTTAAAAATCTATAATCTGTAATTTTCAGTACCATACTTAAGTCTCTGATTCTGTTTTTTTTTAATTGAAATATATTTGACATATAACATCAATAAATTTAAGGTGTGCAAACTGTTAAACATGTTAATTTGGTACATATCTATATTGTAATATGATTGCCATTGTAGTGATAATTAACATGTTACATAATTATCATTTCTTTTTAAGGGTTGTAATAATTAAGTTCTAGTCTCTTAGTGAGTTTGATGATTACAATACAATTTTGTTGTCTATATTCATTATATTGTGCATTAGAGCTCTAGAACTTATCTACTATTCATTGCAAGTTTATACCCTTAAACACCATCTGTCCTGTTCACTCACCTGCCATGCTTTTGTAACCATCATATTACTCTGTTTTTATGAATTTGGCTTTTTTAGATTCCATATATGGGTGATATCATACAGTATTTGTCTTTCTCTATATGACTTACATCACTTAGCATAATGTCCACAAAGTCCATCCATGTTATCACAAATGGAAGGATGTACTTCTTTCTCAGGAATGAATAGTTATATTACAACTTCTTTATCAACTCATCCATTGATAGGCAGATAGGTCATTTTTATACCTTGGATATTATGAATAATGATGCAGTAAATGGGAATCACTCTTTAATATCCTGTTTTAATTTCCTTTGGGTTTAACCCAGAAGTGGTATTTGTGGATCATGTGGTAGAACTTTAAAAAAATTTTGTGGAACCTCCACATTGTTTTCCATAGTGGATAAATCAATTTACTTTTCCATCAACAATGTACAAATGGTTCCTTTTTCTCAACATCCTTCCCAATACTTGCTATCTCTTACCTCATTGATATTAACCATTCTAGTAGGTGCAGAGTTGTATCTCATTTTGGTTTTGTTTTGCATTTCCTTAATGATTAGTAAATTTGAACATTTTTTAATCTGCCTACAGGGAAGTAGGAGGTCTTCTTTGGAAAAATATCTGTCTAGTTTCTCTGCCCATTATTTAATCAGATTGTTTTGTTGTTGTTGAGTTGTATGAGATTAATATATTTTAGATTTTAACCCCTTATCTGACATATAGTTTGCAAAATTTTCTCCCATTCAGTAAGTTGCCTTTTCATTTTCTTTTGCTGTGCAGAAGCATTTAAATTTTACATAGTCCGACTTGTTGATTTTTGCTTTTTTGTGTGTATCTGTGCTTTTGGTGTCATAACCAAAAAATATCATTGCCAAGACCAGCATTGAGGAGTTTCTTCCCTAACTTTTCTTCTAGGAGTTTAATGGTATCAGGTCTTAAAACTGTGGTATAAGTCTTTGATCCACTTGGAGTTAACTTTTGTGAGTGGAGTAAGAGAGGGGTCCAATTTAATTGTTCTATATGTGTTTATCCAGTTTCCCTCATACCATTTGTTGAAGAGATTATACTTTGCCCATTGCACATTTTTGGCTTGCTTATCAAATATTAGTTGACTGTATATGTGGGATTTAATTTTGGGGTCTGTTTTCTGTACCATCAGTCTATGTGTCTGTTCTTATGTCAGTACTGTATTATTTTAATTATTGTAGAGTTGTAGTATAGTTTGCAATTAGAAAGTGGGATGCCACCAGCTTTGTTTTCTTTCTCAGGATTGCTTTGGGTATGTGAAGTCTTTGTGGTTCCATACAAGTTTTAAGTATGCTTTTTTCTATTACTGTAAAGAATACCATTGGACTTCAGAAAAATATTGTGTAGAAGCCACATGGTTTGGGTTGGTATGGACATTTTTTTTTTTTTGTGGTATGCGGGGCTCTCACTGTTGTGGCCTCTCCCGTTGCATAGCACAGGCTCCGGACACGCAGGCTCAGCGGCCATAGCTCATGGACCCAGCCACTCCGTGGCATGTGGGATCCTCCCGGACCGGGGCACGAACCCATGTCCCCTGATTCGGCAGGCGGACTCTCAACCACTGCGCCACCAGGGAAGCCCGGTATGGACATTTTAACAATATTAATTTTTTTGATCCATTAATACCAGATATGCCTCTCAGCTTCTGCTTGACTGTAAAGGTTTTACTTTCTCCATCAAATCTGAATGAGATCCTTGCTGGGAAGATTAATCTTGGTTGTAGGTTTTTCTCCTTCATCACTTTAAATATGTCCTGCCACTCCCTTCTGGTTTGCAGAGTTTCTGCTGAAAGTTCAGCTGTTAACCATATGGGGATTCCATTGTGTTATATTAGTTGTTTTTCCCTTGCTACTTTTAATATGTTTTCTTTGTATTTAATTTTTGATAGTTTGATTAACATGTGTCTTGGCGTGTTTCTCCTTGGTTTACAAAATGCTAAAGGAAATTCTCTAGGCAAGAAACACAAGAGAAGGAAAAGCCCTACAATAGCAAACCCAAAACAATTAAGAAAATGGGAATAGGAACATACATATTGATAATTACCTTAAATTTAAATGGATTAAATACTCCCACCAAAAGATGCAGACGGGCTGAATGGATACAAAAACAAGACCCATATATATGCTGTCTACAAGAGACCCACTACAGACCTAGGGACACATACAGACTGAAAGTGAGGGGATGGAAAAAGTTATTCCATGCAAATGGAAATCAAAAGAAAGCTGGAGTAACAATTCTCATATCAGACAAAATAGACTTTAAAATAAAGACTATTACAAAGACAAAGAAGGACACTACATAATGATCAAGGGATTAATCCAAGAAGAAGATATAACAATTGTAAATATTTATGCACCCAACATAGGAGAATCTCAATACATAAGTCAAAAACTAACAACCATAAATGGGGCAATTGACAGTAACACATTCATAGTAGGGGACTTTAACATCCCACTTCAATCAATTGACAGATCATCCAAAATGAAAATAAATAAGGAAACACAAGCTTTAAATGATACATTAAACAAGATGGACTTAATTGATATTTATACAACATTCCATCCAAAAACAGAATACACATTTTACTCAAGTGCTCATGGAACATTCTCTAGGATAAATCATATCTTGGGTCACAAATCACACCATGGTAAATTTAAGAAATTTGAAATCGTATCAATAATCTTTTCCGACCACAATGCTATGAGACTGGATATCAATTACAGGAAAATATCTGTAAAAAATACAAATACATGGAGGCTAATGTAGTACTACCTAATAACGAAGTGATCACTGAAGAAATCAAAATGGAAGTCAAAAAATACCTAGAAACAAATGACAATGGAGACACGATGACCCAAAACCTATGGGATGCAGCAAAAGCAGTTCTAAGAGGGAAGTTTATAGCAATACAATCTAACCTTAAGAAACAGGAAACAACTCGAAAAAGCAACCTAACCTTGCACCTAAAGCAATTAGAGAAAGAAGAACAAAAATACCCCAAAGTTAGCAGAAGGAAAGAAATCATAAAGATCAGATCAGAAATAACTGAAAAAGAAATGAAGGAAATGATAGCAAAGATCAATAAAACTAAAAGCTGGTTCTTTGAGAAGATAAACAAAATTGATAAACCATTAGCCAGACTCTTCAAGAAAAAAAGGGAGAAGACTCAACTCAATAGAATTAGAAATGAAAAAGGAGAAGTAACAACTGACACTGCAGAAATACAAAAGATCATGAGAGATTACTACAAGAAACTCTATGCCAATAAAATGGACAACCTGGAAGAAATGGACAAATGGTAAGAAAGGCACAAACTGCCAAGACTGAACAAGGAAGAAATAGAAAATATGAACAGACCATTCACAAGCACTGAAATTGAAAGTGTGATTAAAAATCTTCCAACAAACAAAAGCCCAGGACCATATGGCTTCACAGGCGAATTCTATAAAACATTTAGAGAAGAGCTAACACCTATCCTTCTCAAACTGTTCCAAAATATAGCCAGGAGAGGAACACTCCCAAACTCATTCAATGAGGCCACCATCACCCTCATACTAAAGCCAGATAAAGATGTCACAATGAAATAAATCTACTGGCCAATATCACTAATGAACATCGATGCAAAAATCCTCAACAAAATAATAACAAACAGAATCCAACAGCACATTATAAGGATCATATACCAAGATTAAGTGGGGTTTATTCAAGGAATGCAAGGATTCCTCAATACACACAGATCAATCAAGGTGATACACCATATTAACAAATTGAAGGAGAAAATCCATATGATCATCTCAATAGATGCAGAGAAAGTTTTTGACAAAATTCAACACCAATTTATGATAAAAACCCTGCAGAAAGTAGGCATAGAGGGAAATTTCCTCAACATAATAAAGGCCATATATGACAAACCTACAGCCAACATCATCCTCAATGGTGAGAAACTGAAATCATTTCCACTAAGATCAGGAAAAAATCAAGGTTGCCCACTCTCACCACTCTTATTCAACACAGTTTTGGAAGTTTTAGCCACAGCAATCAGAGAAGAAAAAGAAATAAAAGGAATCCAAACTGGAAAAGAAGAAGTAAAGCTGTCGCTGTTTGCAGATGACATGACACTATACATAGAGAATCTTAAAGATGCTACCAGAAAACTACTAGAGCTAATCAATGAATTTGGTAAAGTAGCAGGATACAAAATTAATGCACAGAAAACTCTGGCATTCCTATACACTAATGATGAAAAATCTGAAAGTGAAATTAGGAAAACACTCCCATTTACCATTGCAACAAAAATACCAAAATATCTAGGAATAAACCTACCTAAGGAGACAAAAACGCGTATTCAGAAAATTATGACACTGATGAAAGAAATTAAAGATGATACAAATAGATGGAGAGATATATCACGTTCTTGGATTGGAAGAATCAACATTGTGACAATGACGCTACTACCCAAAACAACCTACAGATTCAATGCAATCCCTGTAAAACTACCACTGACATTTGTCACAGAACTACAACAAAAAATTTCACAATTTCTATGGAAGCACAAAAGACCCCTAATAACCAAAGCAATCTTGAGAACGAAAAGTGGAGGTGGAGGTATCAGGCTCCCTGACTTCAGACTATACTACAAAGCTACAGTAATCAAAACAGTATCGTACTGGCACAAAAATAGAAATATAGATCAATGGAACAGGATAGAAAGTCCAGAGATAAACCTGTGCACAAATGGTCACCTTATCTTTCATAAAGGAAGGAAGAATATACAGTGGAGAAAAGACAGCCCCTTTAATAAGTGGTGCTTGGATAATTGGACAGGTACATCTAAAAGTTTGAGATTAGAACACTCCCTAACACCATACACAAATATAAGCTCAAAATGGATTAAAGACCTAAATGTAAGTCCAGAAACTATCAAACTCTTAGAGGAAAACATAGGCAGAACATTCTATGACATAAATCACAGCCAGATCCTTTTAGACCCACCTCTTAGAGAAATGGATATAAAGACAAAAATAAACAAATGGGACCTAATGAAACTAAAAGCTATTGCACAGCAAAGGAAACCATAAATAAGACCAAAAGACAACCCTCAGAATAGGAGAAAATATTTGCAAATGAAGCAACTGACAAAGGATTAATCTCCAAAATTTATAAGCAGCACATGCGGCTCAGTAACAAAAAAAAAAAAAAAAAAAAAAAAACAACCCAATCCAAAAATGGGCAGAAGACCTAAATAGACATTTCTTCCAAGAAGATATACAGATGGCCAACAAACACATGAAAGAATGCTCAACATCATTATTCATTAGAGAAATGCAAATCAAAACTACAATGAAATATCATCTCACACCAGTCAGAATGACCATCATCAAAAAATCTAGAAACAGTAAATGCTGAAGAGGGTGTGGAGAAAAGGGAAAACTCTTGCACTGCTCTTGGGAATGTAAATTGATACAGCCACTATGGAGAACAGTATGGAGGCTCCTTTAAAAACTACAAATAGAGCTACCATATGATGCAGCAATCCCACTTCTGGGAATATACCCTGAGAAAACTATAATTCAAAGAGAGTCATGTAGCAAAATATTCATTGCAGTTCTATTTACAATTGCCAGGACATGGAAGCAACCTAAGTGTCAATCATTGGATAAATGGATAAAGAAGATGTGGCACATATATACAATGGAATATTACTCATCCATAAAAAGAAATGAAATTGAGTATTTGTAGTGTGGTGGATGGACGTAGAGTCTGTCATAAAGAGTGAAGTACATCAGAAAGAGAAAAACAAATACCGTATGCTAACACAAATATATGGAATGTAAGAAAAAAAAAAAGGTCATGAAGCACCTACAAGTAAGACGGGAATAAAGACACAGACCTATTAGAGAATGGACTTGAGGATATGGGGAGGGGAAAGAGTAAGCTGTGACAAAGTGAGAGAGTGGCATGGACATATATACACTACCAAACGTAAAATAGATAGCTAGTGGGAAGTATCCACATAGCACAGGGAGATCAGCTCTATGGTTGTGACCACCTAGAGTGGTGGGATAGGGTGTGTGGGAGGGAGGGAGACAGAAGTGGGAAGAGATATGGAACATATGTATATGTATAACTGATTCACTTTGTTATAAAGCAGAAACTAACACACCATTGTAAAGCAATTATACTCCAATAAAGATGTTAAAAAAAGATATCTTTCAATTTGTTGTGTCTTATTCAATTTTATTCATCAGAATCTTGTAGTTTTCATTCATTGTACATATTTTTAACTTCCTTGGATGAATTTATTCCTAGGTATTTCATTGTTTATGATGCTATTGTGAATGGGATAGTTTTCTTTATTTCTTTTTCAGATGCCATTATTGGTGTATTAACTGTATGTTAATTTTATATCCTGCAACTTTACTGAAATTTTTGATTAGTTCCAACAGTTTTTTGATGAAGTCTTTGGGATTTTCTATATATAACATCATATCTTCAAATAACAATTTTAACTTTTTCTTTTCAATCAAATTTCTTTCTTTCTTTATTTTTTTTGTCTTGCCTACATGCTCCAGTTAGGACTTTAATACTATATTGAATAAGAGTGGGGATAGTGGACATTATTGTTTTGTTCCTGATCTTAGAGGAAAAGCTAAAAATTTTCACCATTAAGTATAATGTTAGCTGTTGTTTCATTGTATATAAACATTAGAATATTGAGGTATCATTCTTCTATGTCCAAAGGAAGGTTTGAGGGTTTTTGTCATGAAAGGATGTTGTAATTCATCAGATGTCTTCTGCATCTATTGAAATAATGATGTGATTTTTAAAAGTCTTACATTCAATTACTGTAATATATTACAATATATTTATCTGCACATGTTGAAATACCTTTGCATCACACAGATAAATCCCACTCGGTCATGGTGTATAATACTTTTAATGTGTTCTTAACTTTGGTCTGCTGATATTTTGTTGAGGATTTTTGCATCTATATTCATCAGGGTTGTTGGTCTGTAGTTTTCTTTATTTATAGTGGCCTTAACTGCAATAAGTATCAGTGTAATGCTGACCTCATGAAACAAGTTTGTCAGTATTTCCTTCTCTTCAATTTTTTGGAAGAGTTTAGGAGGTACTGGTGTTGGTTGGTGGCCTGGGGAAAGATGGTGGAAGAGTAAGACACGGAGATCACTTTCCTCCCCACGGATACACCAGAAATTCATCTACACGTGGAACAACTCCTACAGAACACCTACATAATGCTGGCAGAAGACCTCAGTCACCCCAAAAGGCAAGAAACTCCCCACATACCTGGATAGGGCAAAAAAAAAAAAAAAAAGAATAAACAGAGACAAAAAGGATACGGAGGGGAACTGCACTAGTGGGAGGGAGCTGTGAAGGTGGAAAGGTTTCCACACACTAGGAAACCCCTTCAAGGGCAGAGGCTGTGGGTGGGGGAGGGGGAAAGCTTCAAAGTAGCAGAGGAGAACACAGCAACAGGGGAGTGGAGGGCAAAAAGGAGAGATTCCAGCACAGAGGATTGGTGCCAACTGGCACTCACCAGCCCAAGAGGCTTGTCTGCTCAGCTGCCGGGGTGGGCAGGGCTGGGAGCTGAGGCTCGGGTTTAGGGTTTCACTCAGAGCACAGGGAGAGGACAGGTGTTGGTGGCATGAACACAGCCTGAAGGGGTTAGTGCCCCACGGCTAGCCAGGAGGGAGTCCGGGTAAAAGTCTGGACCTGCCGAAGAGGCAAGATACTTTTTCTTCCCTCTTTGTTTCCTGGTGCGCAAGGAGGGGGGATTAAGAGTGCTTGCTTAAAGGAGCTCCAGAGACGGGCACCAACCGCGGCTAAAAGCGTGGACCCCAGAGATGGGCATGGGATGCTGGTGCTGCTGCTGCTACCACCAAGAGGCCTGTTTGCGAGCACAGGTCACTGTCCATGGCCCCTTTCCGGGGAGCCTGTGCAGCCCACCACTGCCGGGGTCCCGGGATCCAAGGAAGGCTTCCCCAGGAGAATGCACGGCATGCCTCGGGCTGGTGCAACGTTCCGCTGGTCTGTGCCACTGCAGGCTCACCCCACCTCCATGCCTCTCCCTCCCCCCTGGCCTGAGTGAGACAGAGTTCCCGAAGCAGCTCTTCCTTTAACCCTGTCCTGTCTGAGCGAAGAACAGACGCCCTCCAGCGACCTACACGCAGAGGCGAGGCCAAATCCAAAGCTGAGACCCGGGAGCTGTGAGAATAAAGAAGAGAAAGGGAAATCTCTCCCAGCAGCCTCAGAAGCAGCAGATTATAGCTCCATAATCAACTTGATGTACCCTGCATCTGTGGAATACATGAACAGACAACGAATCATACCAAATTTGAGGAGGTGGAGTTTGAGAGCAAGATTTATGAGTTTTTCCCCTTTTACACTTTTGACAACGAGTTATACCAAATTGAGGAGGTGGACTCTGAGAGCAAGATTTACGATTTTTTCCCCTTTTCCTCTTTTTGTGAATGTGTATGTGTATGCTTCTGTGTGAGATTTTGTCTGTATATCTTTGCTTCAGCCATTTGTCCCAGGGTTCTATCCATACTTTTTTTAAAACTATTATTTATTTTATTTTAATAATGCTAATATATTTTATCATACTTTATTCTATTTTACATTATCTTCTCTCTTTCTATTTTTCCTACCTTCCCTCCTTCCTCCCTCCCTCTCTCCCTCCCTCTCACCTTCCTTCCTTTCTTTCTTTCCTTCTTTCTTTCTTTCATTCATTCTTTCTACTTCTACTAATTTTTTCTTTGTACTTTTTCTCCTTTTATTCTGAGCTGGGTGGATGAAAGGCTGTTGGTGCTGCAGCCAGTAGTCAGTGCTGTGCCTCTGCGGTGGGATAGCCAAATTCAGGACACTGGTCCACAAGAGACCTCTCAGCTACACATAATATCAAATGGCAAAAATCTCCCAGAGATCTCCATCTCAACACCAGCACCCAGCTTCACTCAAAGACCAGCAAGCTACAGTGCTGGACACCCTATGCCAAGCAACAAGCAAGACAGGAACACAACCCACCCATTAGCAGAGAGGCTGCCTAAAAACATAATAATACCACAGACAACCCACAACACACCACCAGATGTGGACGTGTCCACCAGAAAGACAAGATCAAGCCTCATCCACAAGAACACAGGCACCAGTCCCCTCCAACAGGAATCCTATGATACCAATAGAAATAACCTTAGCCACTGGGGACAGACACCAAAAACAACGGGAACTACGAACATGCAGCCTGCAAAAAGTAGACCCCAAACACAGTAACATAAGCAAAATGGGAAGACAGAAAAACACACAGCAGGTGAAGGAGCAAGATAAAAACCTTCCAGACCTAACAAATGAAGAAAAAATAGGCAGTCTACCTGAAAAAGAAATCAGAATAATTATAGTAAAGATGATCCAAAATCTTGGAAATAGAATAGACAAAATGCAAGAAACAGTTAACAAGGACCTAGAAGAACTAAAGATGAATCAAGCAATGATTAGAAACACAATAAATGAAATTTACAACACTCTAGATGGGATAAATAACAGAATAACTGAGGCAGAAGAACGGATAAGTGATGTGCAAGATAAAATAACTGATGGAAATGGAAGTGGAAATAACTGCTGCAGAGAAGAAGAAAGAAAAAAAGAATGAAAAGAACTGAGGACAGTCTCAGAGACCTCTGGGACAAAATTAAATGCACAAACATTCGAATTATAGGGGTTCCAGAAGAAGAAGAGAAAAAGAAAGGAAATGAGAAAATATTTGAAGAGATTATAGTTGAAAACTTCCTTAATATGGGAAAGGAAATAGTTAATCAAGTCCAGGAGGCACAGAGAATGCCATGCAGAATAAATCCAAGGAGAAATACGCCAAGACACATATTAATCAAACTGTCAAAAATTAAACACAAAGAAAACATATTAAAAGCAGCAAGAGAAAAACAACAAATAACACACAAGGGAATCACCATCAGGTTAAAAACTGATCTCTCAGCAGAAACTGTACAAGCCAGAAGGGAGTGGCAGCATATATTTAAAGTGATGAAGGAGAAAAATCTTCAACCAAGATTACTTAACCCAGCAAGATTCTCATTCAGATTTGATGGAGAAATTAAAACATTTACAGACAAGCAAAAGCTGAGAGAGTTCAGCACCACCAAACAAGCTTTATAACAAATTCTAAAGGAACTTCTTTATGCAAGAAACACAACAGAAGGAAAATATCTACAATAATAAAAACAAAACAATTAAGGAAATAGGAACATACATATCAATAATTACCTTAAATGTCAATGAACTAAATGCTCCCACCAAAAGACACAGGTAGGCTGAATGGATACAAAAACAAGACCCATATATATGCTCTCTACAAGAGACCTACTTCAGACCTAGAGACACATACAGATTGAAAGTAAGGGGGTGGAAAAAGATAATCCATGCAAATGGAAATCAAAAGAAAGCTGGAGTAGCAATTCTCATATCAGATGAAATAGACTGTAAAATAAAGACTATTAGGAGAGACAAAGAAGGACACTACATAATGATCAAGGGATCAATGCAAGAAGAAGATATAAAAATTGTAAATATTTATGCACCCAACATAGGAGCACCTCAATACATAAGGTAAGTACTAACAGCCATAAAAGGGGAAATCAACAGTAACACACTCATAGTAGGGGACTTAAACACCCCACTTTCACCAAAGGACAGATCATCCAAAATGAAAATAAATGAGGAAACACAAGCTTTAAATGATACATTAAACAAGATGGACTTAATTGATATTTATAGGACAGTCCATCCAAAAACAACAGAATACACATTTTTCTCAAGTGCTCATGGAACATTCTCCAGGATAGATCATATCTTCGGTCACAAATCAAGCCTTTGTAAATTTAAGAAAATTGAAATTGTATCAAGTATCTTTTCCGACCACAATGCTATGAGACTAGACATCAATTACAGGAAAAGATCTGTAAAAAATACAAACACATGGAGGGTAAACAATACACTACTTAATAACGAAGTGATCACTGAAGAAATCAAAGAGGAAATAAAAAAATACCTAGAAACAAATGACAATGGAGACACGATGACCCAAAACCTATGCCAATAAAATGGACAATCTGGAAGAAATGGACAAATTCTTAGAAATGCACAACCTGCCATGACTGAATCAGGAAGAAATAGAAAATATGAATAGACCAATCACAAGCACTGAAATTGAAACTGTGATTAAAAATCTTCCAACAAACAAAAGCCCAGGACCAGATGGTTTCACAGGCGAATTCTAATAAACATTTAGAGAACAGCTAACACCTATCCTTCTCAAACTCTTCCAAAATATAGCAGAAGGAGGAGCACTCCCAAACTCATTCTACAAGGCCACCATCACCTTGATACCAAAACCAGGCAAGGATGTCACAAAGAAAGAAAACTACAGGCCAATATCACTGATATCACTGATGAACATAGATGCAAAAATCCTCAACAAAATACTAGCAAACAGAATGCAACAGCACATTAAAAGCATCATACACCACGATCAAGTGGGGTTTATTCCAGGAATGCCAGGATTCTTCAGTATATGCAAATCAATCAACATGATACACCATATTAACAAATTGAAGGAGAAAAACCATATGATCATCTCAATAGATGCAGAGAAAGTTTTTGAGAAGATTCAACACCCATTTATGGTAAAAACCCTGCAGAGAGTAGGCATAGAGGGAACTTTCCTCAACATAATAAAGGCCATATATGACAAACCCACAGCCAACATTGTCCTCAATGTTGAAAAACTGAAATCATTTCCTCTAAGATCAGGAGACAGACACGGTTGCCGACTCTCACCACTCTTATTCAACGTAGTTTTGGAAGTTTTAGCCACAGCAATCAGAGAAGAAAAGGAAATAAAAGGAATCCAAATTGGAAAAGAAGAAGTAAAGCTGTCACTGTTTGCAGATGACATGATACTATACATAGAGAATCCTAAAGATGCTATCAGAAAATTGCTAGAGCTAATCAATGAATTTGGTAATGTAGCAGGATACAAAATTAATGCAGAGAAATCTCGGACATTCCTGTACACTAATGATGAAAAATCTGAAAGTGAAATTAAGAAAACACTCCCATTTACCATTGCAACAAAAACAATAAAATATCTAGGGATAAACCTACCTAAGGAGAAAAAAGACCTGTATGCAGAAAATTATAAGACACTGATGAAAGAAATTAAAGATGATACAGATAGATGGAGAGATATACCATGCTCCTGGATTGGAAGAATCAATATTGTGAAAATGACTCTACTACCCAAAGCAATCTACAGATTCAATGCAATCCCTATCAAACTACCACTGGCATTTTTCACAGAACTAGAACAAAAGTTTCAAAATTTGTTTGGAAAGACAAAAGACCGTGAATAGCCAAAGCAATCTTGAGAATGAAAAGCGGAGCTGAAGGAATCAGGCTCCCTGACTTCAGACTATACTACAAAGCTACAGTAATCAAGACAGTGTGGTACTGGCACAAAAACAGAAATATAGATCAATGGAACAGGATAGAAAGCCCAGAGATAAACTCACGCACATATCATCACCTTATCTTTGATAAAGGATTCAGGAATGTACAGTGGAGCAAAGACATCCTCTTCAATAAGTCATGCTGGGAAAACTGGACAGAGTCATGTAAAAGTATGAGATTAGGTCACTCCCTAACACCATACAGAAAAATAACCTCAAAATGGATTAAAGACCTAAATGTAAGGCCAGAAACTATCAAACTCTTAGAGGAAAAGATAGGCAGAACACTCTATGACATAAATCACAACAAGATCCTTTTGGACCCACCTCCTAGAGAAATGGAAATAAAAACAAAGATAAACAAATGGGACCTAATGAAACTTCAAAGCTTTTGCACAGCAAAGGAAACCATAAACAAGACCAAAAGACAACCCTCAGAATGGGAGAAAATATTTGCAAATGAAGCAACTGGCAATGGATTGATCTCCAAAATTTATAAGCAGTACATGCAGCTCAATAGCAAAAAAACAAACAACCCAACCCAAAAATAAGCCGAAGACCTAAATAGACATTTCTCCAAAGAAGATATGCAGACTGCCAACAAACATATGAAAGAATGTTCAACATCATTAATCATTAGAGAAATGCAAATCAAAACTACAATGAGATATCATATCACACCAGTGAGAATGGCCATCAATAATAAATCTAGAAACAATAAATGCTGGAGAGGTTGTGGAGAAAAGGGAACACTCTTGCACTGCTGGTGGGAATGTGAATTGGTAAAGCCACTAAGGAGAACAGTATGGAGTGTCCTTAAAAAACTACAAATAGAACTACCATATGACCCAGCAATCCCACTACTGGGCATATACCCTGAGTAAACCATAATTCAAAAAAGACATGTACGAAAATGTTCATTGCAGCTCTATTTACAATAGCCTGGAGATGGAAACAACCTAAGTGTCCATCATTGGATGAATGGTTAAAGAAGATGTGCCACATATATACAATGGAATATTACTCAGCCATAAAAGGAAACGAAATTGAGCTATTTGTAATGAGGTAGATGTACGTAGAGTCTGTCATACAGAGCGAAGTAAGTCAAAATGAGAAAGACAAATACCGTATGCTAACACATATATATGGAATTTAAGGGAAAAAAATGTCATGAAGAACCTAGGGGTAAAACAGGTATAAAGACACAGACGTACTTGAGAATGGACTTGAGGATATGGGGAGGGGGAAGGGTAAAGTGTGACAAAGAGAGAAAGGCATGGACATATATACACTACCAAACATAAGGTAGATAGCTAGTGGGAAGCAGCTGCATAGCGCGGGGAGATCAGCTTGGTGCTTTGTGACCACCTGGAGGGGTAGGATAGGGAGGGTGGGAGGGAGGGAGACACAAGAGGGAAGGGATATGGGAACATATGTATATGTATAACTGATTCACTTTGTTATAATGCAGAAACTAATAAAAAAAGAAGTAATGTTGTTATTTCTTCAAATCTTTGCTAGAATTTGCTGTCTGGTCCTGGGGTTTCTGTGTTGGGAGGTTTTGGATTACTGATTCTTTTCTTTACTTGTTACTGGTCTGTTCAGATTTTCTATTTCTTCCTAATTTGGTCTCATTGGGTTATGTATTTCTAGGAATTTATCCATTTGTTGACATACAGTTGTTCATAGTATTTTCTTATGATTCTATATATTTCTGTAGTATTAGTTGTTATGTCTCTGTTTTCATTCCTAATTTTGTTAGAAAATTAGATTTTCTAACAAAATTTCTAATGAAATTTTGTTAAGTCTAACTAAAGTTTTTTCAATTTTGTTTAACTTTCCAATAAAGCAGCTCTTAGTTTCATTGATCATTCTTTTTTGTTGTTGTTTTTTCCTAGTCTTTATTTCATTTATTTCTGCTCAGGTCTTTATTATTTTCTTCTTCTGCTAACTCGGGGAATAATTTGTTCTTCTTTTTCTAGTTCCTTGAGGTGTAAAATTAGGTTTTTTATTTGAGATCTTTCTGATTTCTTTATATATACATTTATCCCTATAAACATTTTTTTTCAGAATTGCTTTTGCAGCATCCCATAAGATTTGGTATGTTGTGTTTCCATTTTCATTTGTTTCAAGTAAATTTTTATTTCTTTTTTATTTCATCTTTCATCCATTGGTTATTCAGGACTGTGTTGTTTAGTTTTCACATATTTGTAGATTGTTCAGCTTTCCTCTTGTTGTTGATTACAAGTTTTATACCATTGGGGTCAGAAAAGTTATTTGGCATGATTTCAATCTTAAATTTGCGAAAAGTTAGTCTATCATATGATCTATCCTGCAGAATGTACTGTGCGCTCTTGAGAAGAATATGTGTTATGCTGCTGTCAGAGGGAATATTCTCTATATGTCTGCTAAGTCTATTTCATCTAAAGTATGGTTAATTCCAATATTTCCTTGTCAATTTCCTGTCTGGATGATCTATCCATTGCTGACAGTGGGGTATTGAAGTCATTACTATTATTGTATTATTGTCCTTTTCTCCCTTCAGATCCATTAGTGACTGCTTATATATTTAGATGCTCTAATATTGGGTGTACATTTATCTATGATTGCTTATCTTCTTGAATAATTGACCTCTTTATCAGTATGTACTGACCTTCATTGTCTCTTGTTACCTTTTTTTTTGTTTGTTTTGCTTGAAATCTATTTTGTTTGATATAAGAATGTCTAATCCCACTTTCTTTTGGTTTTCACTTGCATGGACTATCTTGTTCCATCCCTTCACTTTTAATCTATGTGTCTCTTAAGAGCTAAAATGAGCCTCTTGGTTAAAGCATATAGGTTGGTCTTGTTTATTTTAAGCATCCAGCCACTCTGTGCCTTTTGATTGGTAAATTCAAACCATTTATGTTTAGAAAGATTATTGATATGTAGGGACTTACTACTGCCATCTTATCATTTGCTTCCTGGTTATTTTCTCTTCCCATTGTTTCTTTTACACTTTGTATCTGCCTACTTTTGTAAATTGGTTAGTTTTCCATGGTTATATGCTCTGTTTCCCCTTTTTTACGTTTTGTGAACCTACTCCAGATTTTTGCTTTGTGGTTATGATGAGGCTTACATAAAACACCTCACATAAAATAGTCCATTTTAGACTGACAGCAACTTATCCTTATGTGCCTATAAAAGCTCCATCCTTTTTCTCTTGTCTATATATATATATATATATATATATATATATATATATATATATATATATTTATTTATTATTTATTTTTTCAGTACGCTGGTCTCTCACTGTTGTGGCCTCTCCCTTTGCGGAGCACAGGCTCAGGATGTGCAGGCTCAGTGGCTATGACTCACAGGCCTAGCCACTCCACAGCATGTGGGATCCTCCCAGACTGGGGCATGAGCCCGTGTCCCCTGCATCGGCAGGCAGACTCTCAACCACTGCGCCACCAGGGAAGCCCAAGCCCATACAGTTTTGATGCCACAATTTACCTCTTTTTATGTTGTGTATTTGTTAACAAATTATAGTAGCTATAGTTACTTTTAATACTCTTTTCCTTTAACCTCTTTACTATAGTTAAGTGGATAACACACTATCCTAACATAGAGGTATCATTTTCTAATTTTGACTGTCGGGCTTCCCTGGTGGCGCAGTGGTTGAGAGTCTGCCTGCCGATGCAGGGGACACGGGTTTGTGCCCCGGTCTGGGAGGATCCCACATGCCGTGGAGCGGTTGGGCCCGTGAGCCATGGCTGTTGAGCCTGCGCGTCTGGAGCCTGTGCTCCTCAACGGGAGAGGCCACAACAGTGAGAGGCCCACATACTGCAAAAAAAAAAAAAAAAAAAAAAAATTTTGACTGTCTATTCTCACCTTTACCAGAGTGTTGTGTACTTTCATATGTTTTCATGTTACTCATTAACATCTTTTCATTTCAGCTTGAAGAAGGACTCTTTTCAGCATTTCATGCAAGGCAGGTCTAGTGCTGGCAAACTACCTCAGTTTCTGTTTGGCTGGGAAAGTCTTTATACTCCTTCATATCTGAAGGGTAACTTGCAGGCAAAGTATTGTTGGCTGGAAATTTTTTTCTTTCTACACTTAGAATATGTCATTCTACTCTCTCCTGTCCTGTAGAGTTTTTGCTGAGAAATCTGCTGATAGACTCATGTGGATTCTTTTGTAGGTGAATGTACCATGGCTTCCTTTAAAATTCTTTTTTATCAGTGATTTTTGTAAGTTTCATTACAATGTGTTTTGGAGAAAGTCATTTTGCACTGAGAAAACAGGGTATTGTTAGCTTTGTGGACTTTTATATCCAGTTCCTTCCCCAGATTGGGAAGTTCTCAGCTACTACATCTTTAAATAAACTCTCTGCCCCCTTTTCCCTCTCTTCTCCTTTTGGAACACCAATTATTCTAATATTTGGTTTTCTGAATGAATCTGGGAGATCTTAGAGGGTTTCTTCACTTTTTAAGAATTTTGTTTCTCCCTCTCCTTCTTACTGAATTATTTCCATACTCCTATCCTCCAATCATTTATTCCTTCTCTCATCTTATCTGCCCTGTTACTGATGCCTTCTCTCTCATTCTTCATCTCATTACTTGAATTCTCCAGCTCCAGAACTTCTTTTTGGATTCTTTTTTTTTTTATTAATTTCAATATTTTTTGTTTCAGAACTCCTTCTGTTCATTGATTTTATTCCTGGACTGTCTTTCTGCGTATGCTTCTAACTTGTTGAATTTCTTCATAACAACTAATTTGAATTCTTTATCAGTTAGATTTCAATATTCTGTGACTGGTTTCTGGAGAAGTATCATTTTCTTTTTGTGACATTGTACTTTTTTTATTTTTATTGTGTTTGTAGGTATGTGCTTTTGCTTTCACATTTTATTAAGATGCATATTTGATAGGTTGCATGCCAGAGAAAGGAAAATCCCCTACAGAAGGAGACCCTCCTGAGACAGCAGCATGTGGTCACCACCCAGAAGGGGAAGATGGTAAAGTGACTCTAAGGGAAGAGGGGAATTGTAAAGGCACTTACATGTTTATGTGATGTTGCTAAATAAGTTGAGGAGCCTTTGTGTCAGTGAGATCTAGAAAACAGCAGCAACTTGTTTTTTTTACAGCCCAGGGTATTTTTTATCTCTGTCCAGCAAATGTTGGATGCAGTTTCACAGGATATGAAAACAGGCAGGTTCTAAATGGCAGAAACTTTCTAAGTTGGGCTATATTTAAAGCAATTGGATGTGTAAAAATTTACCTTTGCCACCTATGTTTTCAAGTTAATGGTCAAAGCTTACTGTGAAAAAGTAAACAAAACAGCAATATACATGGGCCATCTTTTCATCATTCATGCAACACTAGCATACACCAGTACAATATTCCTTGAAAACTTTTGCAATACTGAAAGTCACAGACAAATTTTCTTCCCACAAGACTGCACCAGATTTGGAGTGTCATTTGTGAACTCTGATTACTCAATCATTTCCCTTTATTACAATGCTCCTTATTCTATCCTTTACCCTGTGCATGACCATTTTTAAGTTTTTGCCTGTGTACTAAAACAATATTCCTCTTTAGTCCCTGTTACTAAATTCAAATCAGTGACTGAAGTCCTCAAACCTTTTAATCACATCTTCTACTTTTCTTGCATTCTTCTTTCCTCTTCCTTCTTTCCAAGTTTTGAAGAAATCTCTTGCTAACCATCTAGTTCTCTTTGACCTTTTTGTATTTGTATCTTTACTGCTATTTTAGAAGTGCTGCAGGAGGGAAGAACTAAATTTTAAAGAATAAGTAAGATATTTTTAAGAAAAGAAGGAGAAAACCTTTATTACAAAAGAATGTACAAAGGAACAATTTTAAGACAACATATACTAAGCTCCTTCACTTCTCACCAACCAGGTGTCTAAATCTGGTCTGCTGGTTGGTTTATCTCATTCCTATATTTACTGTGATATATACTGTTCTGTCATAACTTCAGAGTGCAAAACTGTCTACAATGAGCAGTGACCATATAGTTTGTGCATTGTGTTGAAAATTTTAAGTATTCTTCTAAGCATCCTTTTGAAAATTAAAATAGTGAGATCCATAACAAAATAATCATATGGTCATGTGTGATGAGAAAAACAACTTTTGAGGAAAACTTTATTTTTTTCTGATTTGCTACTTAGCACTGTGTAGTATGATAACCCTGCTCACACCCAAAGTCTGGATTTTTAGATAAGGACTTATTTTTAGGCTGTCTACCATAAGTTTTCACTTTACTTTTCCTGGGTAACTTTTAAAATAACCACTTAGAATAAAGCCTTAAAAAATTAGTGACCTCCACCGAAAACATCTTATAAGCCATAAGTGCTTTCTACCCTGCCCTCTCTCTCCTGCTAGTCTGTGACCTGGGCCAGAGGACTGCCTTTCCCCTGGCTCAATTGTGCCCCTTCACTTCAGGGATCTGTGAGTAATAAATGTTACTGCTGCCTTTATGTGGGTGTATTGAAACTGCACCTTCAATGAAAACTGACCCCACAGATTTTACGTTCTCAAAGTGGGAGCTCGGATGCTGAAAGATCTACCTGCTGCCGCATGTAGGTGGCTTGTGTCTCCTCGTTCAGCAGGTCAAAATCTGTATATTCTTAAGTCAATACTGCAGCTCCAGCTTCTCAATACAGGAGTGTTCATTCTAACAGGTGAGTAAAAAAGTTCAGAGTTTTAAATTACTTCCTCTAATTTTAAACAGTTAAGAAATGGCAAAGCAATGAGCTGAAACTCATACACCTGACATTAACACTTCTCATTCTATATTCTCCGTCTCCAGGCAGGTATGAAGTAAATATGGGCAACTATTATAATCCCTGGTATTTTAAATTCTGCATGTGTGAATAAAAGATAAAAATGAGATTGAAACAGGACAGCACTAAATAGTTAGGTACATGTTTAATAGCTTTCAGACTTTATTTCAATTTTGATCTCCCCACCCAGGACAAAAATATCTAGTAATAATTAGACCATCTAATCAACTTAAAATCCCTAAATAATTCTAACTGGTGGACTTCTTATACTTGTTTTATAGATGAGTGAGTAACTATTAGAATGCTATTGACTCCTCATGACCTCAGATTCATGTTACAGTAAACAATGCATCATTGCCTCTCTTCCCTGAATTTCAAAAGACCTCTAGCTCTGAGTGTCCTTGACATGGGTGTTTTGAGTTACAATGATGGGTGAGATATGAAGCTTGTAACCTAACCTGTGGGGATGTCATGTTCCTAAGTAGCTAGAGACCCCTCCACATTCTGACTTCATGCTACTTTTCCAATTTTATCAATTTTATCTCTTTAATTCTCCAAACAAGCACAAATACATATGTTTATATTTTCTCATTTCTTTCCTTTGTCAACTCTGCTTTATTTTCATTTACATATTTCCCTACAGCCAATCCCCCACATTCCTTCAAGCCAAATTCAAATTTCACCTATACTAACATTCTTTTCCTGATCCACCCATTTTTCTAAAATCGGCCAGTATCTATCCATTCTATGGAGTCCTATAATATAAAGAAATGTGAAAGTCTCAGTACTTGTAGGCACCAGCTACTATGGAAGTAGAAGGTGAAGCATGTGCTCCCATGAAGAAAATCCTGAGAAAGGAGACCAAAAGAAAGAGAATCAATAAGAAAAGATAATATTTTGGAGGATTAATACAAGGGGTCCAGTATCTTATCATTAGTAGATATAGAATGAGGCAACAGAGGATATGGATGAGATAAAATTATAAATAAACATGATTGTCTCCCATACTGGAGGATATCATTCTCAGGATAGGTCAGGGAATTATTTGGGCCCATTCAATCTGGAGAAAAAAAATACATACACATATTAACATATATGGCACTGAAGCCATAATTATGAAACTGCTAAACACTGAGGAAAAATTAATAAGCAGAGGGTCCTAAAAACTATGCCCTAAAAACTTGAAGAACAAAACAAAATATCTTATAAAAAAGAAGAAGAACCACAATGTCACAAACTTCTCAACAGCAGCAATAGTAAAAAGAGGAAAAGACCTAGAAATTCTGAGAGAAAATTATTTATATACCAAAATTCTATCCCTATTGAAAGTAATAATCAAGTCAGGGAAGTATAAAAGTGTTTTTGAACATTTGAAGAGTCAAAATATATCTATCTTACACCATTTCTTAAGAAACTACTGAAGATGGACTCCATTAAGAGGAGAGGGCCTCCCTGGTGGCGCAGTGGTTGAGAGTCCGCCTGCCGATGCAGGGGATACGGGTTCGTGCCCCGATCTGGGAGGATCCCATGTGCCGCGGAGCGGCTGGGCCCGTGAGCCATGGCCTCTGGGCCTGCGCGTCCGGAGCCTGTGCTCTGCAACGGGAGAGGCCACAGCAGTGAGAGGCCCGCATACTGCAAAAAGAAAAAAAAAAAAAAGAGGAGAGACTATGTTAGGATGCAAAACTAGAGGTGATCTGCAGAGACTGTAAACCATGTGTGGGGGGTGCTCTTGATTGATTCTTATGGTGGTCAGGTTATCTCCACAGTTCTTCCTGCTATAATATTACCCAATTCTGATTTACTAATAGCGAATTATAATTCCCCAGTTTTATCATATTGAGAAATTGTTAGGTTTTATTTTTCAGAATTTATACATACTTCTTGAAGTGGTTATCAATCAGTAGTCAAGAAACACTTCTTTATAAATGGTTCACACATATGATTTATCACATGTAATTTATCGACAGGTACTAAGTAAATATTTTTGCTTGATAGATAGTGTTGTTACAGCAATATTGAAGTAGGTGGTGGATCAAAGAGAGAATGTACAACATGAATAAAGGTTATCTGGGAACTTCCAGCTTTCAGAGTCTCTAAATAATTAAATAGATGCAAATGCATTCATAGTAAGGATAATTAATTGTTTCATCATGATAGAAAACTGATATGTTCAAAGACATGATACATCATCTCATAAGAATCTCCTCTTATGAGTAATCTGAGTTCTTATGAGTAATATTAATAATGAAAACATACTTTTCTGGTTAAGTACTTTATGTATTCTTTATTTTACCTTCCTTCTACAAAGAAATATAAATTATAAATTTTTACCCCAATGCATCTTATGATCATAATATGAAGGAATCCTTTTCCACTGGAGCTCCTTTTTGTTTCTTTGTTTATTTAACATTATCAATTTCTCTTCCTTTTAATTGTGATACACTTGATGTGACTGAAATAACTCAGAATCTCATTCTCTCTCTTTCAGCCTCTCTTTCTCTTACACATACACACACACACACACACACATACACTCCCAATATATGTCCTTTGTAGTCAATATCTTGCCTACATTATTAGGGCTGCCACATTAACAGCTTTATTCATAATAGTTTTATATCATATTGGCATTTGTTTTCATTAATATGACAAAAACTTCATTAACAGAGACTCTTACTAGTATTTTGTCATGGGAAATAGTTTCTTCATTTTATATTAGCACCATAAGATGAGATAAAAAAATGACTACTCAAAATCTTTGCAAATCCTCCATTTGAGCAATGGAACACATCTAGCACAGTGAGTAGGAGGATATTGTAGATGCTGTATCTGTCTTTGTTCCAAGAGACTTGGTAAGAAACAACAGTAACAGTTACAGCAACAGCAATTAAATATTACAGTTTGTGTGCTTGATATTCTATGTTCCTCTTTCATCATTTTGAGAAGAACCTATCTCAGACTGTAATAGTTTGTTCTTAGATGTGATAAGGCCAAAAATTAAAAAAAAAGAATATTTACATCTAGACATTGACACTAATAATCATGCCTTTACAAGTGTTACCTCTGTTTCTGCTGCACCACTGACAAAAACAGGTAGTGAAATGTATTTCCACCAGTCTGTGTTGTCTAAACTAGTGATATTAAGGAGAGGATAAAAGGATAAAGAGCTCCACGTTTAGGGAATGGACTTCAGTTTCATTATTATAATTCACCCATTGATTTAAGGGACATGTATGTGAATTATTTTAACAGATATCCTATGTCTTCAGAAGGCATGATTATTTTTTGATAACTCAAATTAAAAGAGAATAAACAACTCAACTTAAAAACAGAGAAGGTATAAGAGAGACATAAAAAATACATTATAAGATTAAAAACAAGCTTTGGAGCCAGATATACCTAGATTCAATTCGCATGTTGGCCATTTAATTCCATTGTGACTTTGGTCAATCTCTTTATCTTTCTTCATCTATGAAATGTAGATAGTATTAAATCTGCTTAGAGTTATTGTTAGAATTAAATAAAATTTTAAATGTCACACTGATCATTTATTGCCTGGTATATAGTAAATTCTATATTTGGATTGCTAGATCAAAATATTCTAGGGCTGAGATGATCCCTAGAAGTCATCTAATTCTAGGTTCTAATCTCTTACTAGGTACTGTATTCCTTTAGTCATTTACTTAGAAACAGATGTCTACTAGGAAATAAACAATTTTCAGATTACTTTCTTATAGTTGGTGTTACTTAGATTTACATTTGTACTACAACTGTACTTAGAATTGCTGTAAAGACTTTTTTCTTAATATTTATGGTTCATATAGGTGAATAAATAAAAATGAGTCCTCTCCTCCAAATGTTACTCCTCTTAATCTCATTTTGTATTCAAGATAAATGGCAATCTTAAAAAGTGCCCAAGGAGAGTGAAGAAAGGAAAGTGATCTTGAGGTCAAGTAATTTAAAACATAAAAGCAGCCAATATAGAGAAAATATACTCTTTAAACAAGACATTATAATCAAGCACATAAAATCGCCATCACTTAATAAAATTTTCCAACAAACAAACAGAAAAATGTGATCCATTTGATAAAGGAAATGTTTTATATCTTGATTGAGATTATATTTATGCAGGACTACACAATTTTCAAAAATCATCAAATTTTCAATGAATATGTATGCATTTCACTGCACATAAAATTTAGCTTAATTAAAAAAATAAGGGATCTAAGTTTTTGCTGGTTTTATATCTTGATTGTAAATAAGGTGTTAAGATCAACCTAGTGTTCAGGATGGTAATAGCAACTAACTTTATGTAGTCCAACAAGGGTTGGAAATGGGTAAGCAAAGATAAAATGTTTAAGGTGGGGAGAAAGAAAACCAAAACTGTTTTGTTTTAGATTTGCAGAAGTTATTCCTTGGCATTGCATTATGTTCTCTTCAAAAAGAAGAGAATGCCTTTTTCAATTTTCATTTAGCTTTTGTCTTTTAGAAGCTTTTCAGTACTTATTACATATCATTAAGCATATTCTTGCATATGGTTTCCAAATTTCTAGAATGTTTACATTGTAGAAAATTCTACAAAGTTGTCAATCTCTTAGTATTCATTTGGGTGGTTTAATGCTTGGGTACATGCTCTTAACCATTACATATATTCAAGTTTCAAGCTGCTTTAAGGGGGAATATTGGAATCTAGACTTGACAGAAGTTCTTTTCTTTTTTTTAAATTTTGCTCTGCATTCCTATTTTATATCATTATTCTGTGGTCTTATAGTCTATGTTAGGCTCCTACTGAAGGCTTGGCCCAGGGGTGCATTGGACATTCTCTGAACACAAACAGCCTAGAGATAGCTGAGGCCTTAAATGATGAGGAATGCTATGTTGGAGTGTAAGCAAGAATTAATGGATAGAAACATATAGGGGAGAAAAATTATTTGTTCAAAATGAAGGCTAAGAGCAAATCGTGGAATCAGAAAGAAATTAGTTCATATGGGGCATGAAATAAAATGATGAATTCCATGAAAAACCTAGTTGAAGTTATAAATTAGGTGACTTCTACAAATTAGTTTTAGGAATAGATGTGTTAGGATTCTCCAGATAAATGGAGTTCTTTAGATAAACTACATATATAATGTTACATATAGGATATATAGATATAGATATAGGTCTCTTATTCATTATGTCTAATTTTCTATCATCTACCCATCTAACTATCTCTGAGAGAGAAAATCTATCTCCGAGAGAGTAAGACACACACACACACACACACACTTGCACACACAGAGAAAGAGAGAAAGAGAGAGAGAGAGAGAGAGATCTCCAATTGCTTCTGTGTGTGTGTGTGCGTATATATATATATATATATATCACACAAGCACAAACTAGTGAGAGAGAGAGAGAGGGAGATATCCCACTTCTCTGGAGAATCTTGACTAACACTACAGATAGAATCAGTAGATTCTGTAGATAGATAGATATCATGAAGAAATGATTGGCTCAAGTGATTACAGAGACTGAGAAGATCCATGATCTGCCATTAGCAGGCTGGAAACCCAGGAAAACCAGTGGTGTAATTTAGTCCAAGTCCAAAGACTTGAGAACCAGGGGGGTCAATGGTATAATTCCCTGTCCAAGGATGGGAGAAGACCAATGTCTCAGCTTAAATAGGCAGACAGAAAAAAAGGAGGTAATTTCTTCCTTCCTCTGTCTTTTGTTCCATGTAGGCCCTCAATGGATTGGATGATGCTCATCCATATTGGTGAGGGCAATCTATTTTACCGAGTTCACTGATTCAAATCCTAATCTCATCTGAAATCACTCTTGTAGACATACCCAGACATAATGTTTAATTCTGGCAATCTGCACAGACAAGTTGACCTGTAAAATTAACCATCACAAAAGGGTTCCATTCTATTAAAATGTTTTGGAACTGGAGGAACACCATGTTGCTCTTGAAAAGTGGATGTGATTTCCCAAAGTGTAATTGGAATATGTCAGAGAGTGAGGTTTGTTTTCATTAGCTAGCTGATACTATGGCTGGTCCTGTCAGGATCCATTTTTCTTCTTACAGAGGATGTGCTCTGCACATATTACTCAAGTTCATGACTGAGGGAAAGGAAACAGTCATTTTCTTTTCCATGAATGCAGCAAACTATAGGACAGGTACACCACTAATCAAAGATGAATGGCACATGTGAGAATATGAAAAAATTGAATTTGTTGAATTTGAGCTTAGAATCATCTTCATGCAGATCGTCACACAGCATTTAAATTAAATATCAGAGCAGTTGGAATCAATATAAGCAAGAGTCACTTTTAGCTAAATAAGGTAGCACTTTAAAGTTACCTAAACATCAAGCATTGCATTGATTGTGTCTTTTTCAAGTATGTTCATGTACATTATAAAACTCTGCACAAAATTTGATAATTGTGTAAGTGTTGCACAAAAACTAATATGATATGCAAATATAAATGTCATATTGTCTCATTAGCCATGCATGAGTCTTTATTACAATAAACCCCAAATCTAATTTGGAGTTTTACATATATTTTAATTCATGGATGAAAGATTTGCATTGTAATTACAAAACTTAAGTCATTCATCTGATATCATTTATGCAGATTTATACATATTCAACTGACATCAAAGCTGATGGCACTGGTAAGTTTTACCCTGGTTTCCAATATTTTAGTTCTCAAAATATAATTTGGATATGTAATAGTGAAAATAAATAGTGATGCTCTGGAGCATGCATTGCATAGTGGAGAAAACTCCTCAACCACTCTTTCCATTTCTCAAAGTTTTTTAAATCTCACATCTTCTGAGATGTCTGAAAGAGAATAATATTAAGTTGCAATATAACTTTCCAGTTGCAGAAACACTTACCTCATATTAATACTGTAAGGAAGATACTGATAGTTACACTCATTTTAGAGATGAGAAACTTAGAAAACTGAGACTGATTTCTCCTGAAAGCATGAAATTACTAAATTGAGAAGCTAGGCTCTGATTGTAGTCTTTATTGATTTCCATCTTTCTTAAATGCCCAGAGCATGTTCTGTACCACTCACGCTGACTTTTGATCATACGATGCCTTAGAGTTATAAAATAATATCCTAAGAGCTGAATCACCTATCATGTAAAAAGTACTGGAAAAATCACCTCTTTGTTATCTATTATTACACATCAACTCTAAATTTCATTGAGCATTTATGACAGAGTAAAAACTTATAAGTGTTTTATATACATTATCATGTATAATCTTTATAACAACCTTGTGAGGTAGATACTATGTTTTTCTTCAAATGAGAAAATTTAAGACACAAGGAAAAATTTAAAATTTCCTAACGTTATACAAGTAGTAGGTGGTAGAATCAGGATTCATTTGCTTCCATGTAGATTAATTTGCCCCTATTTGGAACACTTTCAATATAGGGAGAAGTTTAAAAATGTATCTAGACTAATCTGTGACATTTAATATAATTGAAGGAAAATAAAAATAGGACTTGTAACCGAATGGGTTTAATAAAAAATCATAGTGCTTGGTTTCCATGTGGATTTCACATTAATGCTCTCTCTTTCCAATACTGCAGTATTTTAATAAAATGTGCTGCTTTAAAAGGGTTGTTTGTTGATTAAAATGATTTGAGACCAATGCATAAAGATGAATGTTTCCATTCCAAATCTGATCCTATATAATAGGCTAAAAATAAATTGACTTTTGTTTAAAGCAAAATCTGTACTTGACAGTTAAGCAGTGTTCTCATTTCTGAGAACTTTATGGAGGTGGGAATTTAATAGAAATAACTGGACAAAATTCCACAAAAGCACTCCTTCATACACCAGAGGCATGAAACTCAGAGATAAGTGTTCCAAATTTCACGCCAATTGCTCTAAAGCCTTGAAAAACGTCAATGTGTAAAAACGGGTCATTTGCACTGAACCACTGTCAACATGTCAGAGTAAAACATATTTCTTGTTGAAATGTAAATGATTGGACTCTAAACTCTTTCATAATATATTTGGCATACAGGAGATTTGAGGTCACTGTTTGACCTATGCTAAAAATAAAAGCCACAGACATTGGTTGACCTTAATTTATTACCTGGAAACCACTCTGCTATGGGAGAGAAAAGACCTTAGAGTTGGAAAGTTTGAATTTCTAGTTTTCGTCCATATAAAGTAAAGCTAGCCTTGTAAATTGTAAACTAAATATGTTTACTAAATATGTATAGAATACACATCTACTTGACAAGGACCTTTTATATAGAAGTAATTTTATATTACAAATAAAGTTTGCAATGAATTATCTATTTTATATTGAATCTTAGCAGTTAACTTATTCTGGATAAATGTTATATTTTTCCATTAACATCAAGAGATTAAGAATTGGGAATATGATTTATGTTTTCAGGAAATACGTACGTATTTATAGACAATTAAAGGTATTTGTTCTTTCTGCTTCTCCTAAATGCTCCCAGCCCACTTCCATAATTCCCATGAGAAGCCTATTTTGATTGATTTAATTCTGTGATGTTGATTTGCCCATATTAACTACTGTGCAGTAACTGTGTTAATACACTATGCATATCTACTCTCTCTTCTTCCTTTCATAGAGTCAGGGTTGAGCCTTTTATCAGCATAGTAAGAGACTCAGTTATCTTCAGGTGTTTCACTCATAAAAAGGAGTAAAATATATGAATTCTTCATAAATGATAAGCTGATTCAGGCAGTTCTGGCACTTTTTTTGTCTCTCTTTCCATTGGCACAGTCAGAATTAGCTAAATCCCTAAATTCAAGTTTAGGCTTGAGGAATAAAAGGAGGTCTCATAGGCCTAGGTAATCTCTCTAACCTTGAAAATTAAATAAAGAGTTGAGGGATAAACCTGGATAAAATAATGATCTTTACCCTTTATCATGTCTCTAATGCATTTACTTCTTGCCTGAAATTAAATTAAAAGGGTAACTGGGTTAAGGTAGTGTTTGTGCATTCCTGGGCATGATAGCATCTAATAACTCTTCACTGTCATGATCATTTATAATCTCGTCTACTATCTTCTTGCTATTAATAACATTGGCTGAGCATGGTGGGAGATGAAGATATACTCAATTCAGTCATTTCTACATTTTTATTTTAATCTCATTCTTGTTCACATGCATAATAATCCATGGGGTAATCTGATTTCGATATCTCACTTGGATTTCTGCCGGATGTGTTAAATACAGTTTATTGTATTCTCACACACACACAAATAACCCACCAGTGTGTTGAGACTTTCTGTAGAAAAAGTGTAAATTATGCCCACTGGCTTAGATGAGAGGGAAGCATCTGAACATGAATGGTGGAGAGATCTAAACTAGAACTTAATCTTATTCATGCAAATAATCTCATAAAATAACATGAACCAATTCTCCAATAAGCAGGCGTTTGAACTTATGTCAGCCACTTAACTTCTCCAGAAGCAAATTTCTTCATTTGTGTTACCGGATTTTAGACTAGCAGATAAGTAGCAACCCTTCTAAACCTAATATATCATGAACCTAAACTTAAAATCCTTAAGGTGAATACTAATTTTTATTTCTCCTCCTGAAATATAGGTACCCTAGAATAAGTGAGAAGTTAGTGGGAACTTAGAAAAAGAAGAGGTAAGGAAAGGATCAAAAAAGAATTACTCCAAAGGATTCTTGAGCCGATGGCTGGATTAGAGTTCCGCCACCTCAAGTACATGCCAGGTTTAGAATGCAGTTAAAGAATTATCAGAGCAGATGAAGAGTTTCTAGGTAAAACAAAGGAAACATCGTGCAAAAAGATATCTGGAAGCCTTAAATTGCTAATGTCTACTTCTGCACTGTTAGTTTTAATAACTGAGGTCAGTTTATGCTCTGAGTACTACATTAAAAGGTCTTAGCCTTCAAGAAATGCAAAATGTTAGTGTTATTTCTTTTTTTACTTACTTTCTTCTATGGCATAAGTAAGGGAAAAGGTTTCTTTAACAAAACTCCTTTAAGAGGCTAATTGGTATATTTGACATGCTGGAAATCCTACCTTGACAGTTGATCCCTTCAGCTTGAGATTTTGATTTCTGTAGAAATGTAATCCCCCGTGGGAGAAGTATGGCTTTAGTTTGAGTGTTTTTGATAATAGGTTTTTATATGACCCCACCATGAAGATCAGGAGCCCCAAAAGATGAAGCAGGAATAAAAAAAAAGTGTGGGAAAGGAGAGCCATGCGTCAGGGCCATCCTATTTGGATTTCCCTGTCAGAAATCTCTTCTTAATTATCCCCTTAACAATGGATGCAGTTGCATATAAGCATCACCTTCATTCATCATACTCCTTAAAAAGCTTTTTAATTTTTTTCCACAAAGAAAAATTACAACCTCAGTGTCAGCTCAATAAATGGTATGCATGGCTATAAAGCCATCTTATATGACAAGGATAAATCTTTCAAGCAAAACCTGCTTCCCATTCAAGATAGGGTTACAGCTGCAATAACATTTACAGATTTAAGAGTGGAACTGTGGGAGAAAAAGACGTCTGAAGGGAAGGACCTTGTCTTTATATCGGCGCAACCTAAATATCCTAAAACCCGATTGGGGGGGGGCGGGTTGTGACTCTCCCCGTTATTTTGCTGTAAGTTTCAGGAAAGGTAAAATGGAGAAAGAAGTTTGAGATTATTAATATGAAAATGTGTGTGATGGGTGTGGAGAGGGAGGGAGAATTTATTAAAATGGCAAGTATTTATTATTTTATTTTTTTACATTTTAAGCATGGCAGATCAATCAGTCAAATGTATTTATTGGGATCATTCAAGATCTCTAGAACAATTTTTCCCAACTGTATTTCTGCTATAACATATTTGACAGTAACATATATGCTTGAGAAATCCATGGCAGACCAGATTATATACTGGCTTTAATAAGAGAACTGAGTCCTGTGTAAAACTGAGGATGAACTATCTATATCTTGACCTAATGTAACAAATTTTCAGTACTGTTTGTGGAGGGGTAGTGGTTGTTTACCACCCACATGCCATATGGTAGAGGTTTAGTAAATACTTACTATATCAATTAGTGGATGGATGTCTATGGTGGCACAAACTGCACCAAAATATCTGTACCCTCAAAGAGTGTGGATTTGTGGGGCAAGCTGAGGCAAGAGGAGCAATAAAGAAGAGAAACTTTTTAGTGTAGAGATGTATTTCAAGGGAAGAAAGATTCCTATGTATTTGGAGCCTTTGTGTTCAAGACTATTTTCATTTGTTCTTTTAACAAATACTTTTTGAGTACCTAGAATAAACTACAATATATGCCAGGCATCAGCAAAACAGAAATGAATATGACACAGATCCATCTTTGAGTTCTCATTCCCTTGGGAGTAATTCTCATGTAAACAAAAAGTTATTTAATACAGAGTCTCTTCTTCTGAAAAGACATTGTATAGAGTGTGTCAGAGTAATTTTAAAATTAGAATAGCAGTTCTCTATCTCATAACTGGATATGACACTGTTAATTTCTCAATTCTTCCTAGTTCTGTAATCCTATAATCCAGGATAAATATGTATCAAGGACAAACAGATTTTGATAACTAAACATATTTGTAAATTTAATTGAGATTATATGCAGAGACTGATACACTGCTTCCCTCAGAATTCTTTCAAAACAGTAAAATTTAATATCATTTTGTCACTATGTAAACTGAACTCTTTAATTCTTTACTCTTCGACCAAGATTTGAAAACTGTTCTAGGAACCAGACAGATTTCACTCAGTAGATGATGTGCTTTTCTGAACTCTGAGTGGCATGAGTTTTTTCCCTTTGTGGAACCCAAGATGAATTTTTGAATGTCAGCGAGGCATTTAATATTTGAGTACCATATCTGAAGAGTCTGTTAGACCCTTATAAGTCCACTTCCTGGGATCTTTTTCAAAGGAGAACTATAGATATTTTGTACTTGGCAAGGAGGAAGCATGAACTCTTGAAAAAGAGGTAGTGGTTAAATTAAAGGTATTAAATTGGATGGGATCAGGAAAGTAATATGGTGAAAATGGCTTATCATGTTAGTAACCTTGTGCTAAGAAGGGCAAGCTCTGTGGGAGTTCTTGGTGGAGGCGCTGTAGAAATTACCAAAATGGGAGAAATCTGAGCTTTCTAAATGTGATAGGTTTGATCTAAAATCTTATTTTCCTTATTGTTCTTCACACACAATTTCCCAAAATGAAAAGACTAGAAAAAGTAACACCATATTCCTTCATTCTGTCTGTTTTGTACATTTATTGTATGAGTGTTTATTTATAGAGAAATAACAAAAGCCTCTGCAAACTCTATTCTTGCTAAATAACTACATTTTGACAGATTATTTTAAAAATACTGAATAGATTTTTTAATGGACTCTATTTTATTCCTTTCCATGGGAGCTATCACTTATACCTGTCAGATGTGGGGATTCAGCAAGATATAAATGGAGCAAAGAAGAAAATACTAGAAATTGAATAAAATGTATCCAAGAGGTAGAAAATGTGCTGATAGAGCTATAAGTGTGGAGAGTGATAATTGCTTAGTTTGGCTGGCAAGCATAATGTATCAGGATTATTGTATTCTCTGGCTATTTATTGACCAGAAAAAAAATGTTATCAAATGGGACTTGAGAATGAAATTCTACTTTAAGTACCAAAAGTGACTGGGAACCAGGATGCATATAATATTAAGTGTTCAGGAAGACTAGGAGGTGGTATAAATAGTAATAGGACTCCAGCTACTATGGTGTTCTAAGATATATTCCTCAGAAACAGAGGACATGCATGCCTTTGTCACTGTTAGACATTTATAAGTCACTGAAGATGCCTACAAAATGTAGCTTCTGCAAATTCAACACCTGGTTCTGAGCCCATGGCCATTAATAGTTGCCGTTCTGCTTCAGAACCGGCCATCCATGGACTTTGAAGCCCTTTTGGAAAAGACTTTATGGCTGAAAGGCTTAGTCAGGCCTTTGAGGGGTTTCTTACTTGGCCTGATAATGAACCTGCTGAAAAAGTTATCCAGTCTAGCATTCTTATGCATTCCAACATCGTCAGCCTTGTCAAAGACTGGGTGATTTCTTTTGCCGTTTTTAATTTTAATATCATAGATCTCAGGTAAAATATACTTTGATCATTTGAGCTAAGATTTCATATTCTCAGCATTTGGGTAATTTTCTCATCCCTTTCACTGTGAAAGCACTTAAAATGTTTTACAATTGTATCTAGATGTTCACTGAATGAAGTGAAGCACCTTGGCCCCCATCCCACATGGCCAGATTTAGCCATCGCTGCATCATGAGAGCTGACACGTACACAATAATTTCTATTCATAAGGCTCTGTACTAAGTGCTTCCCATCTTTAACTCATTAAGTCCAAACTTTCTCAGGGCTCAGCCAATCTTCATTCCCAAATCATCATTATTCACAACATTATTCTGACCATTATATGTTCTCTTACCTATAAATGATATTTTTTTGCTGCCATAAAAATGGATGCAGGGAAAAGATAAATGCCTTCAATGAAAATACTTGAATAAGTGGTTCCACATAAATAAAGCCTAAGAATATAATAAGTCCTTAAATTGTAAAATTAATGTAGAAAAGAGAGGAAGACTTTGTAAAAAAAAAAAAACAAGAGAAAGAAAAGGGAGATAGTAAACAGTTTAAATGTTTACTACTTGGTTATAGATTGAATTTTGAGCAAAATTTTAAAAATTATATCTACAGATATTCAGACAGTGAACTTTACCCAAGATCAATGTTTCTGTCATCAGATAGGCCCTAGGTCTGTTGGGGAGTGATGAAGGTCATATAGAAAATAAATTTGATTTCCATAGGTATAGAAATATTAAATTAAAGCTAAAGCTTTAATATCTAAGGATATAATTTTTCTAATGTAACCTCATTTTGACACTTCCATGATGTAAGCTGAAATCACCAGAGAGAAATATTTTGACTTTTGTGATCTCTGTATACTTAAACTTTTCAGGCTTTATATAATCATCAAAGGTCTTTCCAAAGATTTTTTCAAAGCAAATTGTCAACCTATTTTAAGAAATTGACACTGGTAGCAAATTTGAATTAAGGGTTGTCATTTATTTCCATTTTCAAAGTATGAAGTCTTTGAGAAGGGATGCAAAATTATGAGGTAAAAATGCTAGACAAATGTAACAGTCATAAAACTATAAACAATCAGTTTTGGATTTTTTCTTCCAGTGTTTACTAGGACTAAATTCTTTATGTGAAATAAATGTAGTAACAAATTCTAGATATACCCTATTTTTCTGATAATTGGAATCCTACATAAAATCACATGGTGTATAGCCACCTGGGATAAAGGAACTAAATATTATCTTAAGTAGCTCAAAGAAACTGGAGAGTTTATGGGTCTAAAATATTTATAGAGGAAATCAAGATGAGAATACATTTTGACTCCAAGTGACATGATATCCATTTATTCTTCCTTCTTTAGTCTTTTTCGCTCTCATAGCTTTATGAGAAAGAAAGCTATATCATGACCTATATTACTCTAACTCTTTACCTGAACACCATTCCTTTATTCATTTTAAGTTTTTTTTTTTTCTGGCATATTAAGGATCATATAAAGAAACTACCACGTGGAGACTGTTTCTGCATTTTCTGTAGACATGCTGTTAAGATTTGCAGCTTCTTTCATCAGGTAAGAGTCTAGACTATGGGACACCACAGGTAACATAACAAAAACATCCTTGTTGTCATTAAGCTTACAGTTTAGTTATAGGGGATCAGCAATAGACAAGATAAGTCAAATATATCAAAAGTTAGACAAATGTTAAGTGTTATGAAAGGAAGGGCTTCCTTGGAGAGTTTTCATTTGATATCACGGTCAGTGAAGCCTACACTAAAAAAGAAATACTTGATTAACGACTAGAAAGTGGTGAGAGAATAAACCATATGGATACCTGGAAGAAGAGTATTCCAGGTAGTGGAAACAGCAAATGGCCTGGAACAAAAATGTGACCTTTGTGCATAAGACAGCATAACTGGAGTGGGGTAAGAAAGAGGTGTAGGGTAGGATATGAAGTCAAAGAGGCAGCAGGGACAGTTTATTTAGGAGAATACAGATAGCTGTATGGCCTTTGACTTATTTTAAGTGAAATGAGAAGACTTTGGTTTTGAGCAGAAAGAGTGACTTGACATTATTTCCATTTTAGCTGGATTACTCTTACTTCTGTATTGAAAATAAATTTTAGGGGGTAACCATATCCATTTAGGAGGATGCTGACATTTATCAGATGAGAAATGCCACGGACTAGAAGGGTGGTAAGTTTAGAGATGGTAGAAGTTGTTGCATTTGGGATATAATTTGAAAATAAAAACAAGAGGTCCTAACAAATTGTATGTGGAATGTGAAAGAGAAACTTCCTTTTCTAGGCAACTAGAATATTGGAATTAGCTTATACTTAGATAGAAGGACTGAAGGAAGGAGCAGTTTTGAGGTAACTGCAAGAGTAGATGAAGAGTAAAGATCAAGATTTCAATTTGTATACATGTTAACTTTGAGACAGACGCTCGTTAGAAATCCAAGGGGAGGTTTTGAGTGAGCAGCTGGAAATACGGTTCTGGAGTTCAAGGGAGTGGTCCAGGCTAGAAATAGGCATCTAAGAATGGGCAATGTTTTCTAAGCATTGACTGTCTCCTATATTCCATATAGCTCAAAGTCTTTCTTCTCTTTCATCAGATGGTGGAAATACTAAAGAACTTTCTCCTGGAAAATGTTGACTGTTCTCATAACACTCATTTCCATATTCTCTAACTGTGTTACTTCTACCATTTTTAATTGAAAAAAACAGGATCAAGTCTGATTGAGGCAGGCCCAGGACAGGATGTGAACAACAATCTAGGAAGCACTGTTTTGGTACTTTGACAGGATCGATTAGGAAATGGGAGCATGCCAATGCAGAGAGTAATGTTGACTTAATGTTCTTCAATCCACGTGAACTTCCCAGAAGTTCACAGATAAAAGCAAACAACAGGAAACAAGTTGAAAAGCCTTCTACTTGACCTTTGTTTTCCAAATAGTAATTTAGTCTTTTGCCAGATTCAGTTGATCTTTTCCCAAAGGGAAGCAACTCAGAGGGTATCCATCAGCACTGAAAGCTCCCACTAGTTTTTTGGTCTCCTGCAAGATAGGTGTATCACAAGGTCCCTTGTCACTGTTCCCATCAACTTGCTGCTCTCTATCCTCAGCTTTTAAATAAAACCATTTTGTTTTCTCTCCAGCTTAGTAATAGGTTCTTATAATTGTTTACACACACATACACATATTCATACACATCCACACACATGCCAGCCACTTACTTACATAATACAGGGACACAGCCTTCTATGGTGGGGAAATTATCACAATTCCAATGGAAATATGAACTGATCTACAAATCTATTACATCCTTTGGGCAGCATTTTTGGGAAGGGGTGAAGAGAAGCTTAACTTTGGAGGGAAGAGTTATGGTATTATAAAAGATATTTCAGTTATGAACAGAGAAATTTAAAAATACTTTCTAAAACGTGATAGTCCAATCTAAAGTAAAGATCAGTCAGTAAAAGGAAGTACACATTTTTGAATATGCCAACCATAGGACGATGGCTGTGACAGGTGAAGAGGAAACAGAGAACTGGAGATGACAAGATGTTTTTTTAAAAAAAGAAACAGAAAGCAGATGTTGACTTCACTGGAAGTCCAGTGGTTAAGACTCTGTGCTTCCCCTTCAGGGGGAGTGGGCTTGATCCCTGGTTGGGGAACTAAGATGTGGTGTGACCAAAAAGAAAAAAAAAAGTGGATGTTAAGGAGCAAATTGAACAAAAGTAAGCTTGAAATTTAGATGTTTCATGGAGATGACAGCAAAAATATATAATAATTTTAGCAATAAAAGCAGCTAATATTTTCATAGTGCTTTATACTTTGCACAAATATCACATAACTTATTTCATCTAATCTTATTATGTAACTCTCTGAGAGGGACAGAATTACAAGCTTTTTATGAAGATAAAAAAGCTGAAGTCTAGAGTGGGCACTTAATAGCCAAAGAATGGTACAGTGAACAAGAAGGACAGTCAGAACTGATGCACAATTCTTCTGACTCCCCATCCTGTTTGTTTTTACTGGCATCCTAATAATAATAAAATTGAATATTTTCTATGACAAACACGCGTGAAAGTACTTTCCAAGTTTGCTTATTATAAATACATAGCAAGGCATTATGTTCTTTGTTATTATCACCTTTGGTCCTTACACTGAATTATTTTGTATAAACATTCTATTATTGACTATCTGAAATAGCCCTCACATCTGTATAATTTTTTTGGTTTATCTAGTTTCTACTCTACAATAGCTCAAAATCAAAACAAGGAAAACTTTGTAAAATACTATCATTTAAGCTGGAGGATTTAGTAAAAGACTAACTTGATTGCTTATATTATTCAGTGAATTAATCCTTGGAATTGTTTCTAGAATTACTGTTTTTTTTTTATTAAATAAAATCAGAATCCATGCAAGACTGAAGAGACATGTGGTTCTAACTCATCTTGGAATGAGTACCATGTATTGCTTAAAGAACTACACTAAATCAGCCAAATAATCATAGTTTGAAAGACCAGGGACCAGACTCCAAGTCAAATACCTAACTCAGAGCACAGAAAATTCTATATTTGAATTATTTCTAAAATATTTCCAATGTCATTTTATCTTTTATGGATAAGATAATGATTCTTAGAAAACAAAAGAGAACAAAAAGCTTAGATAAACATTTCTTAAGACATACATTGATGCTGTGATATGAATATGCCTTGAGAAACTTAAAACTATTCAGAAGACTACCTCTTTTCTTTTAAACTACCAGCAATGATGGATAGCCCCACCTCCCATGCCCATGACAAATGCACAGTTATATAATTTAAGGCATGTTATTCTTGCTACAGACTTGGGTATACTTACAAAGAAACGACATACACATAGATTGGATGACATTTAATGAACAAATCAATTGAGTAAATTATTCAAAGGTGAGGAAGTTGAATAAACTCATTTCATAAATTCAAAATGTAAAGATAAAAAGAGAACATTGAAGTGCTGGTTTAATGAAGTTTTCTTCTTAATGCATAACTATGACTAACCACAGCATGGGGGAGCCTTCTGTTAATGAGGCAAACATTCGTTGACACAAGGGAGCATCTAATAATGTCTACCTTTGGGGCAGATGAATCTATTATTTCACTCCTGATGAACAACAAAGGGGACAGATAGGGCAGGAAATGTAATATAATTGCCTCTCTTAAAGGAAAATCTGCTCTCCTTTGAGATATAGAATTTCACCTCTGGCTTCACAGGAATCCTTATCTTTATGCAGGATGCCAGGTACATCATAAAATAAAACCAGCTTGTTCTCTTCTCTTTGGGTTATATTAACTGAATTAATAAGCTGAGTGAGTCCTCTAACTATATCTTTTTTTTTTTTTTTTTTTTTTTTGCGGTACGAGGGCCTCTCACTGTTGTGGCCTGTTGTGGCCTCTCCCGTTGCACAGGCTCCAGACGCACAGGCTCAGCGGCCATGGCTCACGGGCCCAGCTGCTCTGCGGCATGTGGGATCTTCCCAGACAGGGGCACGAACCCATGTCCCCTGCATTAGCAGGCGGACTCTCAACCACTGCGCCACCAGGGAAGTCCCCATCTCATTCTTAATACTAATTATTTCGATTTATGAAAAAATGTGCCCATTACCTGGAGTTCCATTTTTTATGTGTGATCTAATCTGAACACAACAAGGATGTAATACTGAATTCTGTTTCCATTGAATCTCAAAGTATAAAACAGAACAAAACTCAAGACAACTAAAGGATACAACAAGGTGATGGTTCAAAATCTGGGGTGGGGGAATATTTGGAAGAGATACACACCCTCAGATTTGAGGCACTATGGGGCAGTGGAAATGGAATGGGTCCTAAAATAGAAAGATGGAGGTTTAAACTCCCCATTTTGTTATTTAATATGTAAGCCTTGTCAGTCATATATCTTAAGCTCAGTGAGCCTCATTTCCCCTTTATGTAACAGGGATGATAATACGTACCTTAGAGCAGAGTTTTCATGATGCATAGATAATACCTATAAAGAACCTCATTTTCTTCTTTTTTCATTTGCTTGTTTATTAATTTATCTTTATTTTACCTAAGCTATTTTGTGCTTTCATTGTCTGTGTTTGGTAGTTCTCATCTGTCCTTAGGAAGAGAATGCAATCTCACACTTTTAAAGTTCATGTCCTCCCACTAATTTTGGTGAGCCTTGTAACAGGCTGTCATTGCTGTGTACATCATTTATAAACATAAGAGAAAATTAACCCAGTTTTCAAGCTATTTTGAGTTACTATGGACTCATTTATTTACCCTCTGAGCTGAAGTGATGAAAGAAACAAATATTCCCCCACCCCAGACTTTGAACCATCACCTTGTTGTATCCTTTAGTTGTCTTGAGTTTTGTTCTGTTTTATACTTTGAGATTCAATGGAAACAGAATTCAGTACTACATCCTTGTTGTGTTCAGATTCAAAATCTTGGTACCAGAATCCTCACCCTGTAATTATTATTTAGTCTTAAAGATGTTCTAGCACTCAATTTGTGATGAAAGCAAACAGAAATTGGATAGTCTCTGATTCCCACTTAATCCTTGTTCCCATTAAGTAGGACTAGATGATGAGTCCTCATTTAGCAGACCTGATTCCAATGCAGGATGTTACCATTTTGATTTTACTTGGTTATTTTCTCATTCTACATTTTTAATTAAAAATAAATGAAAACTTAATGGGGATAGTAAGGCTCAGCTTCTACAGTCAAAACATAATGCAATTCAGATTACTGAGTATGGTAACTTAAAATAATTTGAAAATATTATGAATACTGATGGACCATAAACCTTGTTAGAAAATATAAGACTAATATGTATATAGTGACTACTTTTATGTGAAATCTTGATGATCTCAAACTTAGGTTCCAAACTTGGTAGACCAAACATGTGGATTCTTCACTCTCATTCTACGTGTAAAAGGATCACTATATCGGCCTTAGGACATCAATGACAGGAGCCTTGACATGCATTAATTCATGTTGTAGAATGAAATTTCAGTAGTGATTGTTTCAAATTCCAGTTGGTAGCAACCCTGAAACTATTTATGTTTCAGGGCAAGGAAACTTTGAAGCTGCATCTTGCACTACTTCATTGTGTCTGGTCACAAACTTGGATTGACAATTATTGCAGGCTAATAATTCTAAAATTAGGTACAAATCATTAAGATGCAAGTCCTGTGTATGGCTATAAGAAATCACTATTTTAGAGTCTCTTCTAATGATTCCTCAAGGAATCCATGAGGAATGCTTATATATTTTTCAAATGCATTCTGAGTGTTACTTGTTACCTCAGCTCTCTGTCTAGTAGGCTCTAGACCATTGCACTATTTGTCTTGTGTGTCTCGTTTTGCAAACTATAAGCTTTTGGCAACTTTTACTTCTTTGGTGCTACTTTGCACCTTGTAAGGTGTGGGACCCTTCTATATTTTCTTCCACATGATGTTGATAATAAGATTGACCATTTAAGAGAATTTACTAAAGAGTTGGGCAAACTAAAGATAACTGAAACAACAAACTTTAAATCAATGATAATTAGTCCAGTCCAAGGTTCATCATAGGGCTTTGTTCTTGGGTTATCTTTTTCCATCTGTCAGCCAGTTTCTATGTTGCAGGGGCCAGTCTATAACGTTTTTGCTTGAAGGGGATGGGCTTGTACTTTCCTCTTCTTTCTAGAGCCCAAGTTCCAAACTCTGGGAAGTGTTGGCAGTGGAAGGAGACAGGAGGATTAGAGGATTGTTTTCCTAAAAGACAAAATAATGTACTGGAAAGCAACTCTATCAATAATGACACTAAATTTTGTTGTTATGCCAAGTTTGAATTTTCATTGACATAAAACATTCCTTCTCAGAATAGAACTCTGCTTTATCATTCTATAACAAAATAAATTTATGCAAATAAAAGGCAGATTGCACTCACAAATGGGTTGGAAAATGTTAGACAAAATTAATTATGCAGTTTCTCTCCCTTTCTAACCATCAAGACTTCACAAAAACAACTGTGGTCTAGGATCATCCTGCCCACCCTATCACTTACTGGAAAAATATTTAATGTAGTTTGTTTCCATAATATCCATCCAGCACTTAGATGAAGTTATCTTTTCTTAACTTTAATAGTTAATAGTATACCTTGCAAACTTCAATACTTTTTGCTATTATTTTCTGGACAAACTGTCTTTGGAGAAAGTCATATTTAAACAGTTTACTAATCAATTTTCTCTTTTGTAAAGTAGAAATAATAATGCCTGCTCTTTCACATTAATTGGTTGGCTGGTTCATCCCAGTGCCCTTTAGACCCATGTGTGTGGTAGTGTGGAGTCTTCCAGGTTTGACTAAGGGAGTTATTGGTCTGATCAGTGTGCTGATTGTTGCTCTGAGAAGCACTTAACATTTATTTCCCCCCTGAATCCCACCTCTATACACAAACACACAAACACAGAAACACCACAACCACTACCAACTTGTATGAAATGGGCAGATTCAGTATATCTGAAAATTCTTACTTTAAACCATAATTGAGTCCATACTTCACTTAAAGATATTTTTAGCCACATGAGTGACAACATAATGATGAGGCCATATATCTTTAAAAAAGGGAAAAAAGTCACAAAATTGACATAGAAATTAAAATTAGACTTGAAAGCCACGATCAGCTATATTTAGCCAATGAGGTTTAGTGTAAAATAAGGGTAGGTTTTTGCTGGCATGTATTATTTACAAATCTCTAATGTTCTTCTAGTTTTTGTTTACAAGCCAGAAAAAAGTGATAGAGGTGAAAGTTCACAAATAGAAAATTTACATACACATATGTAGCAGATGTGGTATATAAATATACAAAGTACAATAAATAAAACTCACCAAAAAAAGTGTATCTGATGGACTGTGTATGGTGTAGTAATATAATTCACATTGGTAATGATTCTGTTTACAGTACTTTAATAGCTACATTGATCATATTTGAATAATGAATTGCTTATGCTAATAGTAATTGGAATTTGCTTATTTAAACACTTATCATTGTTAATTTCAGTTACCCAATAATGGGAAGTTAAGATTGCACAATTAAATAGATTTTATCAAGCTTACTTTGGGGAGAAAAACACATTTATTCTGATATGAAAACTGTTTTAATGCCAGAGTATTTTAAGTTAACAGGCTTATTTTAAATTAAAAGCCAAAGCTGTAGTTATTTTAAAAAAATGCCTTTTAAATAGATGTGTCTAGTTTTAGTATGGACCCATTACTATAGGGAATATTTTATGAGTTTTTTCTCTAGTACTTTATATGTTTCTTAAGTGGTTTTAAATTGTTTTTATAAGCTATTTATCACAATAATCATATGACATGAGTTAACAGGTTTCCAATTTCACAGATGACTATATAAGATTATTAATGATTAAAGTAAAAAGCAATGAATGCACAGAGGTAGTTTGTGCTCATATATGCATCTAGCTTTTCCTATAGATAGGTTAGCTGAGTGTTTGGTATAGAGAAGGTGGCCCCAAAATACCACTATAGTGAGTGAATTTTTGAAATAATGAATTAAGCTCCAGTCTGCTACTTATTTGAAGTCTAGTCTTCTGGCCTTTTAGCAACTACAGCAGTTCCCCCTTTTCTGAAGTTTCACTTTCCACAGTTTTCTGAGTAGCATGATGTAATCTCGTCCTCTCCTGCTCCGTCCTGCCTGGGATCCCCAACCCTTGACAAGCCTGCTCCTCATCCAACCATCAACATCATCATGGCTCCATGACGAAGGATCACCTAGATCAGATAATTTTCCTTTTGATGTATCATCAGGTCCATATTAGTCTAATGCTATGTCACAATGCCTAGTCATTTACCTCACTTCACTGGCATTTTATCACATCACATCATCACATGTAGAAGAGTAAATACAAAACAATAAGGTATTATGAAAGAGAGACCATAACCATATAACTTTTATTACAGTATATTATTATAGTTCTTCTATTTTATTATTATTGTTGTTAATCTCTTACTGTGTCTAATTTATAGATTAAAATTTATCTTTGGTATATATACATAGGAAAAATTAGTATATATAAGGTTTGGTGCTATATGTGATTTCAGGAATCCAGTGGGGGTCTTGGAATGTGTGCCCTACAGAAAAGGGGGGACTGCTGTGATATTGGTCCCTAGACATAATCCATTTGAGGTATGCTGGATAAAATCTATATGCTGGCCTAGGCCAATTGTCCTTATGTGGCTCTACCAAGGGCAAGATAAAGATCTGTGAAACTGTTCTGTGGGTTTTGAGTATTGTTCTGGCCCTCTGTTCTTCATCTATAAGATGTAAACAAAAAAGTTTATCTTGCAGAGTTGTGACAATTAAATGAAATAAATAATATAAAGTATGTAAACCGTAGCTGATTGCACCAAGAATGCACTCAATAAATTGTATATATTACTAGTTTCAGATTAAAATCAACAATTTATGGAGATGAGTATACATATTTAACATTTTAAATTACTCAACAAACATGATTCCATAGAATTATGTAGCATCCCAATCTTCTTACATACACTGTAACACTGTTTTAAGGCCATCACTTTTTTGTGATTTTTTTTTTCCTTCTCTATGTCTACATTGTAAGATTTACCTGCTTCTAACTATTCTTAACCTCACTACAATGTTGTTTTCTAACCTATAAGTTATTTATTTATGCCTAAATTTACTTTTGGGAATCCAGTGTATGTATAGTACTATGCTATGCTTGGAAAAAAATGTTTTAGCTAAATATGAAGACAAATTTTTAAGAAATATTAACCTACTATCTGAGGGAAACATAAATATATAACTATTATGCAAGATAGAATTTGATATGGGTAAAACTGGTAACATAAATTTTATAGAATTTCAGAGAAGCTGTGTATATTTATTGCTGTTAGGAAATTTGGTCAGGTAAAGATGTAGTTTTAAAATATGGGTAGAGGGGAAACCTTTAAGATGGTGGAGGAGTAAGAAGTGGAGATCATCTTCCTCCCACAAGTACATCAGAAATACATCTACGTGTGGAACAACGCCTACAGAACACTGGCAGAAGACTTCAGAATTCTAAAAAGGCAAGAAACTCCACATGTACTTGGGGAGGGCAAAAGAAAAAAGAAAAAACAGATACAAAGGAATAGGGACAAGACCTGCACCTAGGGGAAGGAGCTGTGAAGGAGGAAAAATTTCCAGACACTAGGAAGCCCCTTCACTGGTGGAGATGGGGAGTGGCACGGGAAAGATTCAGAGCCACAGAGGAGAGAGCAGCAACAGGGGTGCAGAGGGCAAAGTGGAAAGATTCCTGCACAGAGAATTGGTGCCGACCAGCACTCATCAGCCCGAGAGGCTTGTATGCTCACCCACCAGGGCGGGTGGGGGCTGGAAGCTGAGGCACAGGCTTCGGAAGACAGACCCCAGGGAGAGGACTGGGATAATGTGAGATAGTGTGCCACAGCTAAATGGGAGGGAGTCTGGGAAAAAGTCTGGAACTGCCTAAGAAGCAAGAGACCATTGTTTCAGGGTGCGTGAGTAGAGGGGATTCAGAGCATCACAGAAACAAGCTCCAGAGAACGGCGTGAGCTGCAGCTATCAGCATGGACACCAGAGATGGGCATGAAACACTAAGGCTGCTGCTGCAGCGACCAAGAAGCCTGTGTGCAAGCACAAGTCACTATCCACAACTCACCTCCCAAGAATTTGTGGAGACTGCCACTGCCAGGGTCCCGTGATCCAGGGACAACTTCCCAGGAGATCACACGGCATGCCTCAGGCTGTTGCAACCTCATGCTGACCTCTGCCTCCACAGGCTTGCCCCCCCATCAGTAACCCTCCCTCTCCACAGCCTGAGTGGACGAGAGCCCCTTAATCAGCTTTTATTTTAATCCCATTCTGTCTGGGCGGGGAACAGATGCCCTCAGGCAACCTACATGCAGAGGTGGGGCCAAATTCAAAGCTGAACCTCAGGAGCTGTGTGAACAAAGAAGAGAAAGAGAAATTTCTCACAGCAGTTTCAGGAGCAGTGGATTAAATCTCCACAATCAACTTCATATATGCTGCATTTATGGAATACCTGAATAGACAATGAATTATCCCAAAATTGAGGTGGTGGACTTTGGGAATGACTGTAGACATGGGGTTTGCTTTCTTCATCTAATTTGTTTCTGGTTTTATGTTTATCTTAGTTTAGTGGGGTTTGCTTTCTGCATCTAATTTGTGTGTGGTTTTATGTTTATCTTAGTTAAGTATATAGAGTTTATTATAATTGGTAGATTAGTTTATTGATTTGGTTGCTCTCTTCCTTTATATATATATATATATATATATATATATTTACTATTTATCTTTTTTATGAGTGTGTATGTGTATGATTCTTTGTGTGAGTTTGTCTATCTACTTTTGCTTTTACCATTTGTGGTAGGGTTCTATCTGTTTTTTTGTTTTGTTTCTTGTTTTTAGTATAGTTTTAGGGTTTGTTATCATTGGTGGATTTGTTTTTTGCTTTTGTTGCTCTCTACTTTCTTTTGTTTATTACTTTTTAATTTTTAATATTTTTATTTTAATAACTTTATTTTATTTTATTTATTTATCATTTATTTATTTATTTATTTATTTTCTCCCTTTTTTTCAGAGCTGTGTGGTTGTCAGGTTCGTGGTGCTCCAGACTGGTGTCAGGCCTGTGCTTCTGAGGTGGGAGAGCCGAGTTCTGTTTATTGGTCCACAAGAGACTGCCTGGCTCCATATAATATCAAATGGCAAAGCTCTCCCAGAGATCTCCATCGCAATGCTAAGACCCAGCTCCACTCAAGGACCAGCAAGCTACAGTGCTGGACAACATATGCCAAACAACTAGCAAGACAGGAACACAACACCCCCCATTAGCAGAGAGGCTGCCTAAAACCATAATAAGGTCACAGACACCCAAAAACACAACACCAGACTCAGTCCTGCCCACAAGGAAGACAAGATCCAGTCTCATCCACCAGAACAAAGGCACCAGTCACCTCCACCAGGCAGCCAACCATAACCCACTGAACCAAATTTAGCCACTGGGGGCAGATAATAAAAACAAAAGGAACTATGAACCTACAACTTTTGAAAAGGAGACCCCAAACACAGTAAGTTAAGCAAAATGAGAAGACAGAGAATCACACAGCAGAAGAAGAGGCAAGGAAAAATCCCACCAGACCAAATAAATGAAGAGGAAATAGGCAGTCTATCTGAAAAAGAATTCAGAGTAATTATAGTAAAGATGATCCAAAATCTTGGAAATAGAATAGAGAAAATACCAGAAAGATTTAACAAGGACTAAAAATAAAAGAGCACACAAATGATATTGAAAAACACAATAAATGAAATTAAAAATTCTCTAGAATGAATCAATAGTGGAATAAATGAGGCAGGAGAATGGATATGTGACCTGGAAGATAAAATAGTGGAAATAACTACCACACAGCAGAAAAAAGAATGAAAAGAATTGAAAACAGTCTCAGAGACCTCTGGGACAACATTAAACACACCAACATTCGAATTATAGGTGTCCCAGAAGAAGAAGAGAAAAAGAAAGGGACTGAGAAAATATTTGAAGAGATTATAGTTGAAAACTTCCCTAATATGGGAAAAGAAAGAGGCAATCAAGTCCAGGAAGCACAGAGAGTCCTACACAGGATAAATCCAAGGAGAAACATGCCAAGACACATATTAATCAAACTATTGAAAATGAAATACAAAGAAAAAATATTCAAAGCAGCAAGGGAAAAACAACAAATAACACACAAGGGAATCCCCATAAAGTTAACAGCTGATCTTTCAGCAGAAATTCTGCCAGCCAGAAGGGATTGGCAGGACATATTTAAAGTGGTGAAGGAGAAAAACCTACAACCAAGATTACTCTACTCAGCAAGGATATCATTCAGAATCAACAGATAAATTAAAACTTTTACACACAAGCAAAAGCTAAGAGAATTCAGCACCACCAAACCTCCTTTATAACAAATAATAAAGGAACTTCTCTAGGCAGGAAACACAAAAGAAGGAAAAGACTACAAATACAAACCCAAAACAATTAACAAAATGGTAATAGGAAAATACATATTGATAACTACCTTAAATGTATATGGATTAAATGCTCCAACCAAAAGACATAGACAGGCTGAATGGATAAAAAAACCCAAAACCCATATATATGCTGGCTGCAAGAGACCCACTTCAGACCTATGGACACATAAAAACTGAAAGTGAGGGGATGGAAAAAGATATTCCATGAAAATGGAAATCAAAAGACCTGGAGTAGCAATTCTCATATCAGACAAAATAGACTTTAAAATAAAGACTATTACAAAAACAAAGAAGGACACTACATAATGATCAAGGGATCATTCATGAAGAAGATAAAACAATTGAAAATATTTCTGCACCCAACATAGGAGCACCTCAACATATAAGGCAAATGTTAACAGCCATGAAAGGGGAAATGAACAGTAACACAATCATAGTAGGGAACTTAACACCCCACTTTCACCAATGGACAGATCATCCAAAATGAAAATAAATAATGAAACACCATCTTTAAATGATACATTAAACAAGATGGACTTAATTGATACTTAAAGGACATTCCATCCAAAAATAACAGAATACATTTTCTTCTCAAGTGCTCATGGGACATTCTCCGGCAAAGATAATATCTTGGGTCAGTAATCAAACCTTGGTAAATTTAAGAAATTGAAATTGCATCAAGTATCTTTTCCAGCCACAAAGTTATGAGACTAGATATAAAATACAGGAAAATTTCTGTAAAAAAAATACAAACACATGGAGACTAAACAATACACTATTAAATAACCAAGAGACCAGTTAAGAAATCTAAGAGGAAATAAAAACATAACTAGAAATAAATGAAAATAAAAACGCAATGACCCAAAACCTATGGGATGTAGCAAAAGCAGTTCTAAGAGGGAAGTTTATAGCAACACAATCCTACCTCAAGAGACAAGAAACATCTCAAATAAACAACCTAACATTACAACTAAAGTAATTAGAGAAAGAAAAACAAACAAAAAAAACTACAAAGTTAGCAGAAGAAAAGAAATCATAAAGATCAGATCAGAAATAAATGAAAAGAAATTAAGGAAACAATAGAAAAGAGCAATAAAACTAAAAGCTGGTTCTTTGAGAATACAAAGAAAGTTGATAAACAATTGGCCAGATTCATTAAGGAAAAAAGGGAGAAGACACCAATTAATAGAATTAGAAATGAAAAAAGAAGTAACAGCTGACATTGCAGAAATATCAAGGATCATGAGAGACTACTACAAGCAACTATATGCCAACAAAATAGATAACATGGAAGAAATGAACAAATTCTGAGAAAAACACAACCTTCCAAAACTTAAACAGGGAGAAGTAGAAAATATAAGCAGACCAATCATAAGCACTGAAATTGAAACTGGTGTTAAAAATCTTCCAAAAAACAAAAGCCCAGGACCAGATGGCTTCATAGGCAAATTCTATCAAACACCTAGAGAAGAGCTAACACTTATCCTTCTCAAACTGTTCCAAAATATAGCAGAGGGAGGAACACTCCCAAACTCATTCTATGAGTCCACCATCACCCTGATACCAAATCCAGACAAAGACGTTTCAAAGAAAGAAAACTACAGGCCAGTATCACTGATGAACATAGATGCAAAAATCCTCAACAAAATATTAGCAAGCAGAATCCAACAACACATTGAAGGGATCATGCACCATGATAAAGTGGGGTTTATCCCAGGAATGCAAGGGTTCTTCAATATATGTAAATTAATCAATGTGATACAATATATTAACAAACTGAAGGATAAAAAACATATGATCATCTCAATAGATGCATAAAAAAGCTTTTGATAAAATTTAAGACCCATTTATGATAAAAACCCTCCATAAAGTAAGCATAGAGGGAACTTACCTCCACATAATAAGGGTCATAGATGACAAACCCACAGTCACCATCATTCTCAATGGTGAAAAATTGAAACCATTTCCTCTAAGATCAGGAATAAGAACGTTGCTCACTCTCACCACTATTATTCAACATACTTTTGGTAGTTTTAGCCACAGCAGTCAGAGAAGAAAAATAAATACAATGAATCTAAATCAGAAAAGAAGTAAAGCTGTCACTGCTTGCAGACAACATGATACTATATAGAGAGAATCCTGAAGATGCTACCAGAAAACTACTAGAGCTAATCAATGAATTTGTTAAAGTGGCATGATACAAAATTAATGCACAGAAATCTCTTGCATTCTTATACACTAAGGATGAAAAATCTGAAAGAGAAATTAAAGAAAGACTCCCATTTACCATTGCAAAAAAAAAGAGTAAAATACCTAGGAATAAACCTACCTAAGGAGACAAAAGATCTGTATGCAGAAAACTATAAGGTACTGGTGAAAGAAATTAAAGATGATACAAACAGATGGAGAGATATACCATGTTCTTGGATTGGAAGAATCAACATTGTGAAAATCACTCTACTACCCAAAGCAATCTACAGATCCAATGTAATCCCTATCAAACTACCAATGGCATTTTTCACAGAACTAGAACAAAAAAATTCACAATTTGTATGGAAACACAAAAGACCCTAAATAGCGAAAGGAAACTTGAGAAAAAAAACGGAGCTGGAGGCATCATGTTACTGAACTTCAGACTATACAAAGCTACAGTAATCAACATAGTATGGTAATGGCATACAAACAGGAATATACATCCATGGAACAGGATAGAAAGCCCAGAGATAAACCCACACACTTATGGCCTCCTTATTTTTGATAAAGGAGGCAAGAATATACAATGGAGAAAAAGCCTTTTCAATAAATGTTGTTGGGGAAACTGGACAGCTATATGTAAAAGAATGAAATTAGAACACTCCCTAACACTGTACACAAAAATAAACACAAAATGGATTAAAGACCTAAATGTAAGGCCAGACATTATGCAACTATTAGAGGAAAATATAGGCAGAGTGCTCTGTGATATAAATCACAGCAAGATCCTCTTTACCCACTTCCTAGAGAATCGGAAATAAAAACAAAAGTAAACAAATTGGACCTAATGAAATTTAGAAGCTTCTGCACAGTAAAGGAAACCATAAACAAGATGAAAAGCCAACCCTCATAATGGGAGAAAATATTTGCAGATGAAGCAAATGACAAAGGCTTAATCTCCAAAATTTACCAGCAGTTCATGCAGCTCAGTATCAAAAAAAGAAACAACACAATCCAAGTATTGGTAAAGACCTAAATTGACATTTCTCTAAAGAAGATATACAGATTGCCAACAAACATATGAAAGGATGCTCAAGATCACTAATCATTAGAGAAATGTAAATCAAAACTACAATGAGGTATCACCTTACACCAGTCAGAAAGGCCATCATCGAAAACTCTACAAGCAATAAATGCTGGAGAGGGTGTGGAGAAAAGGGAACCATCTTGCACTGCTGGGGGGAATGTAAATTGATACAGCCACTATAGAGAACAATATGGAGCTTCCTTAAAAAACTAAAAATAGAACTACCATACAACCCCACCATCCCACTACTAAGCATATACCCTGAGAAAACTATAATTCAAAATGTTGTGTATCACAATGTTCATTGCAGCTCTGTTTACAATAGCAAGGACATGGAAGTAACCTAAATGTCCATCATTGGATGAATGGATAAAGAAGACATGGCACATATATACAATGGAATATTACTCAGCCATAAAAAGAAATGAAATTGAGTTATTTGTATTGAGTTGGATGGGCCTAAAGTCTGTCATACAGAGTGAAGTAAGTCAGAAAGAGAAAAACAATTACCGTATGCAAACACAAATATATGGAATGTAAAAAAAAAAAGTTCTGAGGAACCTAGGGGCAGGACTGGAGTAAAGATGAAGATGTAGAGAATGGAATTGAGGACACAAGGAGCAGGAAGGGTAAGCTGGGATGAAGTGAGAGAGTAGCATGTACATATATACACTACCAAATGTAAAATAGATAGCTAGTGGGTAGCAGCCACCTAGCCCAGGGATATCAGCTTGGTGCTTTCTGACCAACTAGAGGGTTGGGTTATGGAGGGTGGGAGGGAGACGCAAGAGGGAGGAGATATGTGTATATGTATGACTGATTCACTTTTTCATAACGCAGAAACTAACACACCATTGTACAGCAATTATACTCCAACAAAGATGTTAAAAAAAATAAAATATGAGTAGAATTCTCACCGCAAAAATAAATGTTAATTGTGTAAATTATGTGACAAGACATGTTAGCTAATGCTACGGTGGTAATAGTTTTCTAATTATAAGTGTATCAAATGATCACATTGTGCACCTTAAACTTACACAATGTTATATGTCAATTTCATCTGCATAGAGCTGGAAAAAATATTGACAGAATTTCAGAAATTGACCATCACCATTTTACAAGCATAGGATTTCCTAATCTTTATTTTAAAAAAATTCTCCTCATGTGATTTTGATGATTAGCCACGTTTGGAAATCACTATTAGCCAAATTCATGACCTTTTGTCCTTGGCCAGAGTCATCTCAAGGTGCTAGAAAACTGAGGAGAAAACTAGGGAGAGAGGTGTTATTACAGGAAGAAATGAAAAGAAACGCATGCACATGTTTCTCAAGATAAGGTAGTTTTTTCTAGTAGTTAAGTTCAGCTAGTTTTGGTACACTTATTCCTCAGATAGACCCTCTTACATTGTAAATTCCAGATTTGTTATTTACTAGCTATGTGACAGAGTAAATTAATTAGAAACTCTAAAATCTCCTTTTCTTTGTCTTTAAAATGGGGCTAATAATGCCTATTTCATAGGCTTTTATTGTGATTGAGATAATGATGTGTAATCAATGCATTAACATGTAGAACATAAAGGGTTATTCTCTTAGGTCCCTTTTTTACTTTCCCACAATTTCTTGTCCAAACATGTTTCATGGTGTTGGTTTTCCTCCATGGTTTGGATGAAACTGAAGCCTGAAGACTCTTCTTGTGTCAGTGGCTTCCAGAGAAACAGAATCAATAGGAGTGGCTTAAACTAGAGAAAGGTATTGTCTCACAGTTCTGGAGGCCAGAAGCTCAGATGAGGGAGTTGGCAGTATTGGTTCTTTCTGAGGGAATAATAGGTTTCAGGCCTTTTGACTTGGCTTGTAGGTGGCCTCCTTCTCCCTGTCTTCACATCATCTTGTCCCTGCATATGTCTCTGTGACTAGATTTCTCTTTTTAAAAAGATGCTACTCATATCGTATTAGCACCCACCTTAATGAGCTTACTTTAACTTGATTATCTCTGTAAAGACCCTAACTCCAAATAAAGTCACATATTGAGGTACTGAGGGTTAGGACTTCAACATATGAATTTGACAGGAGGCATAATTCAACCCATTAATACTTACCTTCCAGTCTCTCCCAGTTCCCATTCTAGTCTTTCTTCTCCAGGAGGAACTACTGTCTTGAATTTAGTGATTATCATGCCCTCTTTTTCCATATTATTTTACTAAATACTTAAGTACAGCAAAAAAAAAGTATTGTTTATGCTTGAAAGATAATTTCCTTTTTATAAACTGAGCCATTAAATAATTACTCTTGTATGACTTTATGTAAATATTTTGTTTCCCGAGATTTGACTATGTTGATGTAAAGGCTATAATTTGTACATTTTCTTTGTAAGTAACTATATCAACACATTATTTATCCATCCTATATTTGATGGGCATTTGGGTTGAATTCAGTCTTATTACTGCAAATATGTTGCAATAAAATTTCCAAACAAAAACATTCTTTTTATATTTTATGATGTAAGGGGGCAAGAAATACTTCAGAATATGTACTTAAGAAAGGGTTTGCAGAATCAGAAGTTACACATGGGTCAATGTTTGATCAGGATAATAGAACTACTATGTATTATGGAATAAGGAATCTATTATAAAAATCTTGTAAAATTATGGGAAGTTCTGGAGAAGTAAAGATCCGATTAGGATCAGAGAAAAGTAATTAACAACTCCTGATGTGGTTGAAACAGTTGAAGGTTGTGGGAAGGCAGGCATATCTGGGAGTTGGAGTGAAATTGTTTAGGAGTTTGATATAGATGTCTAAAGAAGTTTGCTGGATTTTTGTCAATACCACCTCTGAGTTTGCAGGGATACATCCAGCAAGACTGACAAAGAAAGGAAGCTGGGCAGGTTGAGGAGTGAAATAAGAGGACAAACTGGAACCTACTGTCAATATTGAGTCTGCCACTTACAGATGCTAACTAAACAGGTAATTTTTTTCATATGGCAAACCCTAACTTGAAACCACTCAGGAAAGGGAATTTTGAGATGCATGTTCACAGATTACTTGAACTGAAAAGTATCATGCCATTACATCAACTTTACTAATAATTCCAAATAATTTTCCAAATTTGATCCAATTTATACCCTATACATAAATTTCTCTTGCTCTGCACTCTTTTTAGCACTTAATTTGTCAGGCTTTTAGTTTGCATATTTGGTATGTGTAAGATAGTATTTTATTCAGGTTCTACTTTGTATTTTCCTGCTTTTTAGAGGGATTGAACATCTTCCAAATATTTACTATGCTTTCATAGTTCCTCCTCTGTGAAATGCCTATTGATAGCATTTGTCCATTTTTTTTCCTTTTTAACTGATTTTCTTTTTTCCTATAAATTTATGGGTTATTTTTATATCCAAACAATTATATTTGTTACAAACATCATTTCTAATTTTCTTAGTAGTATTACTGTCATATTTATCTCATTTTTAAAAATTTGTGCTGTCTATGCCTCCATATAGTTGACTTTCCATATCCATGGAACCTGTGGATACAGAGGGCCTGCTGTACTCTGCCATTTTATATAAGGAATTTGAGCATCTGTGTTTTTTTGGTATCATGGGGGTGGGCAGGAATCCTGGAATCAGTCTCCTGAGGATACTGAAGAAAGACTAATTATTTTGGTTATTCTGATATTTAAAAGACTTAGAGGCACTTCTAACAAATTTTAGAGATTGTTTTTTTCTAAAGTATCAATAAAAACTTCAGACTTCCTTTACCACTTCCAGCTTGCTTTATGCTTAGAAAAATTGTAGTGAGAAAGAGGGATAGCTAGCTTTTCTACGTTCTCATACTGTGTTTCTTCGCCTACTGCAAGTTAACTAGCCATGACTTCTGACAGCTCAGTATTTGAGTACTTTGAAGCTGGAGCAAATTAGGGATAATTAAGGAAAAATCATTATTTTACTTGCCAGGTCTTGTCCTAATTTAACATCAGGACTTTCTGGGATTTGTGGGTATTGGGTGCTGACGCTCTCTTGGCAGTATTTTTAATGACCTTGGAATGTCCTTCCCAAGATGCTGGTGACATATGTGGTATTATTTTTTCCATCTGGTCACTTAAATTTCTTCTCTGGATTCTTGGACAATTGGCAGTTCATCTTCTCTGTCGATATCATATCACTCCTACAACCCTGCTTTGGACAGGACTTAAGAGGGCCACAGTCAATTCTATCCAATGGCCACTCTGCCCCATGAGCGAGATTCATGCATTGTCATCCCACTGTTAGTAGAAATAAAGTTCAATCCTATTGTCATCCCATTGCTCTCCTTTTCATGCCTCAGGCTTATAGATTCATCCTCTCAAATTTACATTCCTCAAAGGCATCTGTCAAATATTATTCCCTTGAAATATCCCACCCAAATGTCAGCAGAGTCACAGAAAGTCCTTTACCAAGCTCCCTTAACACCCCTCTAACCCAGATTGAATTGAAGGGAAAGCCCCTCTGGCAGAGGAGGGGAAATTTGCAACACTACCTAATCCACTCTTCCAACTTCTTCAAACTCAACCCATTTACACTTCTGATTAGATAATGGGCTATGGGTCTGAAAACCAATTTAAGATACTTTCTTTCTTGCAAATCCTCACTTTGGAATTTGGGAGGCTGTGTCACAAAGTAGTTTCTTTGTGAAATTTTGCATCCTCAATCAAATCTGAGACAGAAAAAGTACCATATTAACCTCCCACTATATATTACAAATAAAAAATGACTGACTTCTAGTAGATGTTCAATAAATGAAGACTTTAATTTGTGATTATCATTTCATAGAAAAATATAAATTATATTTGACATGGGCTTCCCTGGTGGTGCAATGGTTGAGAGCCTGCCTGCTGATGCAGGGTTCATGCCCCGGTCCGGGAAGACCCCACATGCCACAGAGTGGCTGGGCCCGTGAGCCATGGCCGCTAAGCCTGCACGTCGGAGCCTGTACTCCACAACGGGAGAGGCCACAGCAGTGAGAGGCCCACGTACCACAAAAACAAAACAAAAACAAAAACAAAAAATTATATTTGACAACTGAATGATTCAAGATCATCAAATCTTAGTTTTAAAAGTTCTTAAAAAGATACTTAATTATAACTTCCACCATTTGGATGCTTGAATATCATCTTCAAAAACCTTGTCAAAGTGGTGATTTATGAAAGACTGAGTTTTTCCCCATCAGTCTCTGAATAAACTTTCTGGAAGAAAAAAGCACATACTTTATTTCTTCTCCTATCATAGGATCCTACTGAAATCTATCCTAACTACCCCACTCCATCTTAAAAGTCAAAGATGAAAAGGCTTAGTTTCTAAGCCTAAAATGTATTTTCTCTTAGCAAACCCTCCAGAAGCTAAACTTCCAACTAAGTAGTTTTTCATCTCTGAAATTTTGCTTCAATTCAGGCTTGGGTCAAAAGTTTTCTTATGAAATCTATGGGTACATGTAAAATAGAGGTATTTTTTCCCCCTAACCAAACATTACATTAAAGAGGTAGAACAATGTAGGAGAGAACACCCTGCACTATATCATAATTAGGTTTGAGTCCTGGCTGGGTCGATAATGAAGAAATTTGGGGCAAGTCATATACCTTTTCAATATTGTCATTCTCCATGTGACCACCTCCCCTACCTCCCACTCCCAAATTACATCTCCATTAGTTTTTACCTTACTTTAAATATCCTGCATACTGTAGTCCCTGAACTCCTTGGTGGCTGGCTTTTGCTGAGGTTAATCCAGTAATGTGCTGGATCCAGCTCACTGTTAACTTGCAAGAGCCAGTTATGTGCATCTCTTCCCACCTCCAGTTCGATGATATCACACTGGTAGACTGAAATCAGCCATGGTGGAAGTGCGTACACTGTGGGTATTAGCAAATTCTAAAATCAAGGTTTTGTTTTTGTTTTGAAAGCCATTTCTTACGCATTTCACTTATCAGTCCACACTGCATAGGCCAATGGAAGATAATAGTAGGAGATCAGAATGCAGCAAGAAAGATACTTCGTCCCTGGTCCCTTGCTTCAAGGGCTCCATTTTTAAAATCATCTCCTCAGTTCTCCTTCACAGTTCCATCAAGCAAGCCCACCTCATAGTCAGCTCTCACAAATGATATGGTAACATTATTTTATCCTTGACTTTTTAGCCCTATAGTTTTCTCTGTTGCCTGTCACTGGTTGTCTCTGTACTCTTTACAAGGATCCTTATACTGCCCCAGCTCTCTAGGTTAATACCTTCATTAAATCTCATTTGAACCAACTGGTATGCATTCTGTTTCTTTCCAAGACCATGAATGATTCATCAATCATGACAATTTTTCTGAAATTACCCAAATGCAGTTTCATTTTGTTAAATACAGTTCCTCTATCATTGTATACAATTTGGCATGCCAGTTGAATCTCCTTTATAGAATCCATACCATGGACTATGAAATGATGACAGTCAGTTTAATCATTAAGTAATTTTATAAAGTTATAAATTTTCTTATTTTCACATTGACTAATTGGAAGCTAAAAAGCCAACTATTTAGCTTTGGGCTACTAGTGCTCTTCCAAGACCAAACACTTGTAACATTGTTTTTTCTTTTCTTCAAATAGTAATGGTTTTCACTTTACTTGAGAATCTGAGAAGCTTCATAGTTGCTGCTCTTCTTAATGAGCTGCCAAATAGTTTACCTATTGACATTATTTCACCAGGGGCAGGAAAAGAATAGGCTTACTCTGACTTTTGAAAATCTAGCTTTGAAGAGGGACATATAAGGAATATTAATGTTTGTTCTCCCTTCTACAACCAATTAGTCATTAAAAACCACATTGAGCCAAATAAAGTGCAAGGTCTAAACCAGTTCCCCCTCACCCCTTTTCTAATTTCAACAAGACAGAGTTTTAGACAGCAGAAATGGCATCCTACATCAGATTGTCTCTTTAAATTTTGGTTATCTTGGCAGATATTACATATTTTATTTCTGAAATTTTTTAAAAAGTATTTTTCTTTACTCAAAGACCGTATGTCAATAGGAAATATTTTATACATTGATTCTCTCAGAAAACTCATTTTCTTTTCCATTTTTACTGCCAGATTTATTAGATTGATTTTCAGATCAGCACACTTATTTTTGACATTCAGTCTTTTGAAATAGCTCTGTGTCCCATTATCTCCATAACAAACACTCTCTGAAATCATAGTAATAATTATTTCTAGAGATGCAGATGGAAGGGACCCTGGTTATGTACAGAACACCCTCCTAGATTCTCCTGTTTTATGGTCAGCTGCATTAAAAGAGATAAATAGAAAATAGGTCTATGGGATTCAAAGTCAGGGCCAAAGTTTACAAATACACTTTGCAAATGCATATCAATGGTCATGAAAAAAATGTTGCCTGTTGTCATGGTTCAAAGAGGAAATCAAAGCATAAATTACTGATGGGAGATAATTCTTCATAAGTCTCATACTTCTGAACATCTTGGTAGCAGAGGCACTGACAGTATTTGTTACAGACTACACTTTCTTGAAAGGGCAGGTTTTCATTTCTTTCTTTCTTTTTGTTTTCTTTACTGTACAGCATGATAAAAGTAATGTCTCCATTCTCTGGGACAAAGGTCAGTTCAGAGTTTACCTGGGCCTTTCTAATTCACTCCTGTGGGACTTGTGCCACAAGTGGAAACAGTGCACACGTGATGCTCATGCTCCTTGCTGTGCTATGTGTAATATACTTCTTTGATTCTGACCCAGTTATCATGTGTCTTCAGCCAGCATTCATGAAAATGCCTGCCTAATTTGTTAGCTTGTAAATAGGGTAAAATAGCAAACCCTTCACAGTTAAAGGTACTTTTATTTTTTAGCATTTCAGCGTATTTTTAAAGTCTGTCATAGAAAATATTTTGAAACAAATGATAATTAAGATATGACAGAACATACTATTGATATGAAGTGCTTAGAAGGAAATATATAAATGATAAAAGAAAAAAGTCTGAAAAACAATAACTTAAATGTCTAGGTCAAGAAGCTTAGAAAAGAGCCATGCATTAAACACATAAAATAGAATGATCAAAATAATAAAGATTAGAGCAAAAATATATGAAATAAGATCAACAAATTCCAAAGTTGGTTCATAAATATGAATAACATAGGTAATAAATCAATGAGAAAAAATGAGTGGACTCACAAATTACTAACGTGTAGAATATGAAAAAATATGCTTCTACAGATTGTACCAACATCAGAAAGATGAAAGCAGATAACATGAAAAATATATGCCAATAAAGTTAATCATTTTGGTTAAATCCTAGAAAAATACTGTGTTAATGAGCATATGGAACAAGAGGAACTATCATACACTACTGATGATGTGTAAATTGCTTTAATGACTTTGGAAAAATATCTATATATACTAAAGCCAAATGTGTTTACCTTATGAAATAAAACTTTACTCGTAGGTATTAGTATTACCCAAGAGAAATTAGTGTTAATATTTGTTACATTCTTGCAGTTGCCAAAAAAACTAAAGACTACCCACGTGTCTATCAACAGTGGAACAAATACCATACAGCAATATGACAGTGACTGGAATACAATTACATTCAACTCAAGTAATGCATGAGTTGAATCTCACAAATATAGTGTTGAAGAAAAAGAGCCAGACACATAAGAGTACACACTGGATTATTCCACTCATATGAAGTAATGACAAGGCAAAGCCATGTGATGCTATTATAAGTCAGGATACTTGTTATTCTGGAGGTGTTAGTGACTGGAAGATGGCAAGTGGAATGGTTCTGTGGTGCTGAGTTGGATGTTGATTACACAGGTGCATTCAGTTCCAGAAAATTCATTAGGCTATTTACTTAAGATAGGTTTAGTTTTCAGAATGAATATTTTTCTTCATTAAAAAGTTAAAGGATCACCTCTGTTCAAGTTATTATGCTAGATATTGTTGAGGCAGAAAATGTGTAAAATAAAAGTTTTCTCATATCAACGGACATAAAATGTAATGCAAGTACAAAATAAGCATACTTAAACATAATGATACTTGTATGGTTTCTCCAAGAGTAGTTGTAGAAACACTACTTTTTAAAAACTTTTAAATAGACTTTACTTTTAAGAGAAGTTTTAAGTTCACAGCAAAATTGAGCAGAAAATAAGGAGAGTTCCCATATACCCTCTACAACCACACATGCATAGCCTCCTTCATCATCTCCATCTCCCTCCAGGGTGGTATGTGGTATATTTGTTACAACTGATGAAGGTACATTGACAACATTACTATCACTTGAAGTCTATAGTTTACATTAGAATTCAGTTTTGGTGTTGTGCATTCTATGAGCTTGGCCAAATGTACAATGACATGTATCCACCGTTATAGTAAATATGGAATAGTTTCACTGCCCTAAGAATCCTCTGTGCTTCAGCTATCCATCCCTTCCTGTTCCTTAACCCCTGGCAACTACTCATATTTTTCTGACTTCTCCAGAATATCATGGAATCATACAGTATGTAGCTTTTTCAGATTTGTTTCTTTCACTTAGTTATATATATTTAATATTCCTTCATTTTTTTCATGGTTTGATATCCCATTTCTTTTTGTGCTGAAGTTGTCTAAATGTATCACAGTTTATCCATTCACCTGCTAATGGATATCTTGGTTGCTTTCAAGTTTCAGCAATTATGAATAAGGTTGCTATGAACATCTGCATGCAGAGTTTTGTGTGGACCTAAATTTTCATTTCCTTTGGATAAATACCAAAAGGTGTGATTGTTGGATTTTATGGTAAGAGTATGTCTAATTTTGTAAAAAACACCAAACTGTCTTCCAGCGTGGCAATACCATTTTGCATTTCCACCAGCAATGAATGAGAATTCCAGTTGCTCGATATCCTCCTCAGCATTTGATGTTGTTACTGTTCTGGATAATGACCATTCTAATAGGCATGCAGTAGTAACTCATTGTTATAACTTGCATTTCCCTCATGATATATGATGTGGGGCATATTTTCATATGTTTATTTGTCATCTATATATCTTCTTTGGTGAAGTGTCTGTTCAGGTCTTTTGCCCTTTTCTTAATTGGGTAGTTTGTTTCCTTATTGTTGAGTCTTTAGAGTCCTTTGCATATTTTGGATAAGAGCCCTTTATAGATGCATCTTTTGCAAATATTCTCCTGATCTGTGGCTGGTTTTCTCATTATCTTGACAATATCTTCCACAGAGAAACACTTATGTTTCATTTCATTTTGGATGGACTAATTTTTTCATCTCTTTAACTATTTGCTAATCTCTTTGAATATTAATAGCTTTCAAAAATCCTTTTGAAAATCAATAGAATTAGATATCTTAAACATTTTCACATCCTCTAGGTCAATGAGTGAAATCTCAGAAGCTTCCAAATTATAAAGTTATTTAGAATTAGTTATGCCATAATTTTATAACATTACCCTATTGATGTTTTTGAAAAATATAGATAATATCATTGAACATTCTCTCTGTGCCAAAATTGTGTTGATCATCAGATATATACCACTCAATCCTCATTAACACTTTGAGTGAGTTACTATTATAAACATATCCAGGAAAGAAAACTGAGGCACAGATAAGTTAAGTTCCTGGGCTAAGGTACTAGAACTAGTAAGTGGAAGGCACAGGGTTTGACTGAGGAAGTCTGACAGGAGAGCTCACTGTATCATCTATTTCAGATTTCAATGCCTGTTACACCAACCATCCTCAAAAAGGAAAATCTCTTATTTATTACAATATTGTACACTCATAATTTTGCTAGAAATTGTTGTTTTTAAAAAAGTTACTTAATTTTATTTATTAAAATACAAATAATTGTTTATTCTAGAAAAATGTTACAAGTTACAGATAGTCCTAAGGGAAAAGGAATGCAAAACCACTGAACCCTAAATTGTACAAACTTAGAGCTATTTTTCTACTCTGTAGTACTAATTTATCAAACAGTTTCAACTGAGTGAGGTAGAAACATAACTGTTTGTTTTTCTTCTACCCCTGCCTTTATTTTTCACTTATGCTATATTAAATATTCCTTTCCAGTCTTTAGTGATATTTTGGGCAGGTCTTTCTAGTCACCTAAGTCAACTCTGGTCCAGTCTAGTCAATTTGTAAGACCTCAGTTTCTTAACTATTTGAATGTTTTTCATGTTCCATAAGCTTATGCTTGGATTTTTGAAACAAGGAGCCTATATTTGGACAGAGGGTAGATCTAGCATTTTATTCTACTTAAACTACATTACTTTTGTGCATTCTTTGACTCCTGTTTTTCCTCTAGAGTGTCATGGACTGGGAAAAAAAACTTGGAAGAATATAGGAAAAGTCTTCTACTTACTCCGTCTATCACATTCTGCCTTTACTTTTGATACCTTCTAGGCATCTAGCTTTTGGCTCCCTCATGGGGCTCTTATGTCAATTTTTGAGAAATCTTCCACCACCCAGTTCCCCTGAGTTACATTGTATTGACTTGCCCCAAACCTCCTCTGTTTTTATAATTTACTCTCTCTAACTTCTAGGCTCCTTTGGCTCCATAATTAGCTCACTTGGCTCATATATTGGCAAAGTAGACAGAGCCAAGATGTCTTTCCATTTGCTCTAGGAAACTAAAGAATTTGTTAAATCAGAGGAGTGAAGAATGCCTCATTGTTCCCCCTTTCTTTACCATCTGTCTCCAGATTTCTTTTTTGTTGTTGTTGTTAATTCAAATATGCTTAGAGTTATCCATGCTCTTCAGGCAAAGACTACCAGGGATACACCTGTAATTGAACAAGTTGGTCTATTGTTCATGATAATGAGGGAGATTGTGCACCAAGGGGAATTGTGGGAGTCTAGGTAAGAATATATTACACAGGGTTTATTGTACTTGGGCCACTGTTAGGTGATTTCATGGAGGGTTTAAAAAGTAGGGCTTTGCTCTGTAATATATGTTGTCAGCAAAAAGAAGTAATTCTAAGTTTGGGTGTCTTAACAGTTCTTGTCTAGAAGGAGGGGAGGCTAGAATGTTAATGCTATAATTGACAAAGAAAAACTCTCCATATTAGTGAAGGTAGGGTGATGTCTGGTCATTTTTGTGGTTTGAGCATTGTTCATGTTTTCTCAGTATTCAGATACAGCTATGAAGTGGTCTTACTCTTTTCTTGTTTAATCACCACTACAGAGTAACCCGGTGGGATATTGACGTTCTGTGGTGTTATTTAAGTTCAAGAGAGGACACCAAGGCCCAGCTGTGGCAGGCTGGCTTCTAGCAGCACCACAGACAAATTGATCCTCCAGGCTGGGTGGCTGCTTGCTGCTTTTATCTTTTTCAGAGGACAAAGCAACAAGTTCAAAGTCAAAAGCAGACTTCACCCTGGTAATGACTTGCCAGTCACTTTTCCTGGCAGGGTTCTCTGTACTCTATGAGTAATCTCTTGGAGCCTTCTTCAGCTCATTAGAAGGTTGTGGTGACTCTCAGATTTCTAACTTTTTGTTTATATAGGCAAGTAGGGGTAGTAAGGTGATGGTAGATGGCAGCCTTATAGCAAGTATTGTAGGGATGTGTCTCATGACATTGTTCAGCTGGTCTCCTTGAAAAAGTGGTTAAATAACTTTTGCTCTCCCAGCATTGGGATAATTCTTAAAATTGTTGGAATTCCAAGATAATAGGAAAAGATTAATTCATCTTCCTGGTAAACACACACATATTAATAATCTGTATTTTAACAAAATATATCGTGCCCCAAACAGTATTGTATAACCTGTTTTAATCAGCAATATATTGTGCACGTCTCTCCATCTACAAAGGAAATATTATTCTCACATATCTGAGGAAAAAAAATTCTCAGTTTAAGACACTCTAAAAGCATAAAAGGCTTTGAATTCACACTATCTTACTACTGGTGATATTTTCTGTTTTATCTCACAATTAAATGGTTAGAAAGTATGCAAGACCCTCAATAAGAATTCATTCTGCCAAAGTTGTACTTTTTCTATATTTTCAATTAATTGTGTCACCAGAAACAATACTCTTAGATCATAATGTTATAGATTCCTGAAGAAATGGTTTTACAGAATTAAAGGTCAGTATTAAGGAATTGGTTGTTATAAAGGTCCAAAAGGGAAAACTGTTGTTGAATGGAATTTAATAGAAATAATGTTACTGAATGGAATTCTGAATTCCAGATTTAAATATCCAACTACTTGTTTTACATCACTATCTGAATTTCTAATATGCATCTCAGACCTACTATGTCCAAAATGGAAATTTTGCTCTCCCCTCTCACTAAACCTGGTCATCCTATCGCCTCCATGTCAGTAAATGGCAATTCCAATCTTCTGGTTACTCAAGTCAAAACCTGGGAGTCTTTCTTGACCCCTCTCTTTTTCTCATACTCCAATAAAATTAGCAAATTCTGTTGACACTTGTTTAAAACTATATTCAGAACCAGACTACTGCTTACCATGTCTACTGCTCTAGTCCATTTTCTTGACTAGATTATTGCTAGAACCTTCTAACTGGTTGGTCTTAAAATTTTGCTGCTGTTCTCCACTTAGCAGCCAGAGTAATCATGTTAAAAATAGGCCAGATCTTATTAATCTCTTGTTCAAAACCCTCCAATAGCTCTTCTTCTTAACTAAAGACAGAGTCCTTACAACATCCTTCAATAACCTCCCCTTTACTCTCTACAGGCAACCATCCTACTCTCCCTCTGCCCACTCAGCTCAGCCACACCAGCTTCTTTCTGCTTTTAGAACATGGTAGGTATGATCCTACCTCAGGGTCTTTGTATTTGTTGTTCCCTGTGCTTGGAAAGCTCTCCCTCCACAGAGATGCATGACTTGTTGTCTTAACTTCTTCAGGTATTTACTTGTGTCACCTTTTCAGTAAAGTCCTTCTTGGCCACCTTACAAAAATTGTACCTTTCTTCCCTCCACACTCTATACTACTCTTTTTGTTTTATTTTTCTTTGTGCTTTTATCACCATCTAGCATATTTTATTTATTTGCATAGTTTTTTTCCCCCAAAGAGAAAATGTAAGTTCTTCAAAAGCAGAAGTTTTTGTTTATTTTGTCACTTGTGAATACCTAAGCCTAGCAAAATACCTGGCATACTGCATATTGCCAATGATTATTAGTTGAATAAATTCATGAATAATGAAAGATTCTCAGTAATGTGAAATTTTCTTTATCTCGTTAAGATAAAGATTGCCATCTCTTTAAGTAGAAATGTTGGGATTTATTCCCCCTGCTTCTAAAAAAAATCAGAATTCATTTTTGGAATTTATTAAGTCCAGCTCATACTTCCTTTAATTGTCTGTTTTTTAAAAGCAAACACTGGATATGAGACTCTTTGTTTGTGTGATCTTTGAATTTAATTAGGAAATATATAAAGTAAGATATTAATTTGTTGGTAGGTTTGTTATATGTTTAATAATAATTTCTATGAAAACATTTACATGACGTTTCTCATTTTTTTATGTTTGGTTTAAATAGGGGATTATAATAGAATAGTAATACATTTCTTGATCATCACTTCTTGATTTGTTCTTAAAATTATTATTTGCATTTCCTGAATAATACTTACATAATAACTGACTCCATAAATTTTAAAAACTTATTTCTTTAATTATTTTTAAACCTTGATTATAAATATAGTCTTCTGCACATATTCTGAAAATGCTATCCAAATATTTTCTAGAAACTGAATAATAACGATTTTTTCACTTGATTACACCAAACATGTTTAACTAGTTATGCTTTGAATTTTTCTTTTTCTTTCTTTTTTTTTTTTGTGATATGCAGGCCTCTCACTGTTGTGGCCTCTCCCATTGCAGAGCACAGGTTCCGGAGGCGCAGGCTAAGCGGCCATGGCTCATGGGCCCAGTCGCTCCGTGGCATGTGGGATCTTCCCAGACCGGGGCACAAATCCGTGTCCCCTGCATCAGCAGGCGGACTCTCAACCACTGCACCACCAGGGAAGCCCCTGAATCTTATATTTTATACTTTTATGTGGGAATGAAGCTGAGTTCCAAGAAAAATCACAAATTAAGAGGATATGATTCTTAAAATGTCCTTAAAATATTTAAAACTCATATCCTTATTTTTCCAATGGATTCTGTGCAATATTAATTCTTACATTATAATACTGTTCTTTAACACTTGAAAATTCAGCACAGAGATGCTATTGTTTAAATAGAAAAGTAGGAGTCTCTACTACAACTTCCATTAAATGTATTTTTCACAGATTGAAAACGTATGAAATATTGAAGCTGCTGAGGATCCTCCCAGTTCCCTTTACTGCTGATTCACCCATCCTCTAGGTATGGATGTTGGCTGCTAACATCTGACACCTGCACCACCTTCTGAGAACCACCGTACATGGAGAGGCATAATGTATAATGGGTCTCCTGCCTTGCCTCTTAGAGAGACAACCTTTGTTTCACAATTCACACCCCTAAAGTCTACCTGGCATCAGCCTAACTCTAGATTTCTCCAAAGGTCACTTCTCTGCTTGGCTTTCCCCATAGCTTAAATTACTTTCCTTACTCCCTCAATAAATAACTTGCAAAAACTATCCTCTTTTGGATTCTGCTTCTATAGAATGCAAAGTAAGATAAATGTTGTAATATGTTTAAATGTGTTTTGTTATTGTTGTTGTTAACTCCATCTTCCAACCTTTTAAAGGTTACTTAAATTCCTTTTATTTATGGTTTATCATTTTCTCTGTATCTGATACTTTGAACACATTTACAACAAAACAGGATACTTTTAGCAACAAAGGATAGTACTTAAAATGAAGTTTATGATCATTCTCTGATATCCTATTTTATGCTACTAGGTTTACCTGAGGCATTCCTAATCTAAATTGGAAATATATTTCATAACACTGGAAGAAGTATTCTATACATACTCTTTTCCATCCTCATTTTTTCTGGTTACCTGTAATATGTTACATTATCTTCTTTAGACTTCTGTTTCCTGAACTACAGAGTGAGGCTATTACTGCCAGTTCTACCTTTTTCATATTTATTGTGAAGAGTATATGAGATAATGAATGTGAAAACACTTTGAAATACAGAAGTAATTAAATTATGTAAAGAACATGCCTATTGTCAGTGCAAAGGATAGTGTATTTCTCTATGGATATTTTGTTGATTCAAACTGTAGTACAAAATATCATTGTCAGTAACCAATTCTCAACCAATTCTTAAGGTATAAGGAAATAGAATAGTTCACAGTTTTAGAAACGGGTATATCACTAACATTTAATTAGCTGCTATTCTATGCTAGGCTGTTATACTTTGGGTAGTTGTAACTCAAATGACAGTGACAATGAGCTCAATTGGCTTCATTGCTGGAGATGACTCCCCTCAAATTGACTCCCAGCTACTTCTGAGAGTATTCCAGAATTTACCTCAAGGATATTTAGGAACTGACCCTCAGATTTGTTGGTGCAGATTTCTTCTCACTCTGTTTTTCCATGGCTATGGTTGCTGTCCACCCACTGTGAAACCACTTACTTAAATGCAAATGTCTGCTGCAGAAACCAGTCTGGGCTCAGGGAAGTGTCCTGGAAGCTCTTGGAGATTCCCTTATCGTTCCGCACTAATACCTTTGGTGTGCTGTGCAAAATTGGTAGTTTTTAAGGAGATCTGACTAAAGGTGCTTTCAGGAATATCAAAAGCAAATTATAATAATACAATCTTTGCATAGTCTGAATTCCACACTAAAATTTCTTACCGGAGTGATTCCTTGTTTCTTTCTGGACTTCTTTTCCACCTAACCTTCAGCAGCAGTGCTTTCAGAAACTATAGGACAGGGCTTCTGTGTTGCACATATTTCATTTTCTGGCATCTATTGAGACCAGTTTTATGTGTCTGGTGTTTTTTTTTTCCCCTTTTGAACAAAGAACAGATCATTTTCCTTGTCATATTCATTTCATGATCTAAGAGATATGGCTGATATTACTACAATACAGTTATTCTTTAGGCAAATGGTAATTTACTTTTCCTCTGGGAAACTGCCTTTCATTCCAACTCAAGCTATGGGTTTAGTTGTGATAGTCTGTACCTTAAGCTCAAGGGATAGGTTATAACTAGTTCCATGAGGTGAATTTATATCTCAGGGCTTGGTCCTGGTAGAGGATGGAATCTTATAAGATGACCATCTCAGATGTCACCCAAAAGGCCTTGTTGTGCCAGGTGACACTTTAGAAGTAGAGCATCCCTGAAGGAGCTGGAAACAAGGAAAGTGCTGCTTTTAAAGGACTGGAACCATAGAAGAGGTAGAACCAATGCCTGAGGAATTACCTAAATAAGACAACTACAAAATTTGTAGGTCCAGTACAAAATGAAAATGTGGGTATTTTGTTCCAACTGTAGGAAAAGAATTGCCATTACAGATATAAATTATAAAGCTCTTTCCTTCAGTCAGAGCACAGGGAGAGGACTGGGGCTAGCGGCATGAACACAGCCTGAAGGGGTTAGTTCACCACGGCTGGCCGGGAGGGAGTCAGGGAAAAAGTCTGGACCTGCCAAAGAGGCAAGAGACTTTTTCTTCCCTCTTTGTTTCCTGGTGCGCGAGGAGAGGGGATTAAGAGTGCTGCTTAAAGGAGCTCCAGAGACGGGCATGAGCCGCGGCTAAAAGCGCGGACACCCAGAGGCGGGCGTGAGATGCTGGGGCTGCTGCTGCCACCACCAAGAGGCCTGTGTGCGAGCGCAGGTCACTGTCCATGCCCCCTTTCCAGGGAGCCTGTGCAGCCCGCCACTGCTGGGGCCCCAGGACCCAGGGACGGCTTCCCCGGGAAAGCGCACAGAGTGCCTCGGGTTGGTGCAACGTCACGCCGGCCTCTGCCATCACAGGCCCGCCCCGCACTGCGTGTCCCTCCCTCCCCTCGGCCTGAGTGACCCAGAGCCCCCGAATCAGCAGCTCCTTTAAACCCGTTCTGTCTGAGCGAGGAATGGACGCCCTCTGGCGACCTAGGCACAGAGGCGGGGCCAGGTCCAAGGCTGAGACCCGGGAGCTGTGAGAGCAGAGAAGAGACAGGGAAATCTCTCTGTGAAGCCTCGGAGGCAGCGGATTAAAGCTCCACGGTCCACTTGATGTGCCCTGCATCTGTGGAATGCATGAATGGACAGTAAATCATCCCAAATTGAGGAGGTGTACTTTGAGGACAAGATTTAAGATTTTTTTCCCCTTTTCCTCTTTTTACAATGAACTATCCCAAATTAAGGAGGTGGACTTTGAGAGCAAGATTTCAGACTTTTTCCCCTTTTCCTCTTTTTAAAACGAATTATCCCAAATTGAGGAGGTGGACTTTGAGAGCAAGATTTTCGATTTTTCCACCCCCGATCACTTTTTGAGAATGTGTATGTTTTTGCTTCTGTGTGAGATTTTATCTGTATAGCTTTGTTTCCACCACAGGTCCCAGGGTTCTATCCGTCCGTTTTTTTTCAGTAATTACTTTTTTATTTTTAATAATGCTACTATATTTTATACTTTATTCTATTTTACTTTATCTTCTCTCATTTTTTTCCTACCTTCCCCTCCTACTTTCCTCCGTCCGCCCCTTTCTTTCTTTCTTTCTTTCTATCTTTCTTTCCTTCCTCCTTCCCTCCCTCCCTTCTTCATTTCACTCTTTCTTTTTTCCTTCCTCCCTCCCTCCCTCCTTTCTTTCTTTCCATCCTCCCTCCCTCCCTCCCTCCTTTCTTCCTTCCTTCCTTCCTTCCTTCCTTCCTTTCTTTCCTTCTTCCTTCCTTTCTTTCTCTCTCTTTCTTTCTTCTACTAATTCTTTCTTTCTCCTTTTTCTCCCTTTTATACTGAGCCGGGTAGATGAAAGGCTCTTGCTGCTGCACCGAGGAGTCAGTGCTCTGCCTCTGAAGTGGGAGAGCCAACTTCAGGACACGGGGCCACAAGAGACCTCCCAGCTCCACAGAATATCAAGCAGCGAAAATCTCCCAGAAATCTCCATCTCAACACGAGCACCCAGCTTCAGTCAACGACCAGCAAGCTACAGTGCTGGTCACCCTATGCCAAGCAACTAGCAAGACAGAAACACAACCCCACCCATTAGCAGAGAGGCTGCCTAAAAACATAATAAGGCCCCAGACACCCCAAAACACACCACCAGACGTGGACGTGCCCACGAGAAAGACAACATCCAGCCTCATCCACCAGAACACAGGCACTAGTCCCCTCAACCAGGAAGCCTACACAACCTACTGAAGCAACCTTAGCCACAGGGGACAGACACCAAAAATGACGGGAACTACGAATCTGCAGCCTGCAAAAAGGAGACCCCAAACACAGTAACATAAGCAAAATGAGAAGACATAAAAACACACAGCAGGTGAAGGAGAAAGATAAAAACCTACCAGACCTAACAAATGAAGAGGTAATAGACAGTCTACCTGAAAAAGAATTCAGAATAATGATAGTAAAGATGATCCAAGATTCTATATCCAAGATCCAAAATCGTGGATATAGAATAGACAAAATGCAAGAAACAGTTAACAAGGACCTAGAAGAACTAAAGATGAATCAAGCATCAATTAAAAACACAATAAATGAAATGAAAAATACTCTAGATGGGATCAAGAGCAGAATAACTGAGGCAGAAGAACGGATAAGTGAGGTGGAAGATAAAATAGTGGAAATAACTGCTGCAGAGCACAATAAAGAAAAAAGAATGAAAAGAACAGAGGACAGTCTCAGATATCCCTGGGACAACATTAAACACACCAACATTCGAATTATAGGGGTTCCAGAAGAAGAAGAGAAAAAGAAAGGGACTGAGAAAATATTTGAAGACATTATAGTTGAAAACTTCCCTAATATAGGAAAGGAAATAGTTAATCAAGTCCAGGGGGCACAGAGAGTCCCATACAGAATAAATCCAAGGGGAAATATGCCAAGGCACATATTAATCAAACTGTCAAAAATTAAACACAAAGAAATCATATTAAAAGCAGCAAGGGAAAAATAAAAACAAATAACACACAAGGGAATCCCCATCAGGTTAACAGCTGATCTCTCAGCAGAAACTCTACAAGCCAGAAGGGAGTGGCAGGACATAATTAAAGTGATGAAGGAGAGAAACCTGTAACCAAGATTACTCTACCCAGCAAGGATCTCATTCAGATTTGATGGAGAAATTAAAACGTTTACAGACAAGCAAAAGCTGAGAGAGTTCAGCATCACCAAACTAGTTTTACAACAAATGCTAAAGGAACTTCTCTAGGCAAGAAACACAACAGAAGGAAAATACGTACAATAATGAACCCAAAACAATTAAGGAAATGGGAATAGGAACATACATATCGATAATTACCTTAAATGTAAATGGACTAAATGCTCCCACCAAAAGACACAGATTGGCTGAATGGATACAAAAACAAGACTCATATATATGCTGTCTACAAGAGACCCACTTCAGACCTAGAGACACATACAGACTGAAAGTAAGGGGATGGAAAAAGATATTCCATGCAAATGGAAATCAAAAGAAAGCTGGAGTAGCAATTCTTATATCAGACAAAATAGACTTTAAAATAAAGACTACTAGAAGAGACAAAGAAGGACACTACCTAATGATCAAGGGATCGATCCAAGAAGAAGATATAACAATTGTAAATATTTATGCACCCAACATGGGAGCACCTCAATACATAAGACAAATACTAACAGCCATAAAAGGGGAAATCAACAGTAACACACTCAGAGTAGGGGACTTTAACACCCCACTTTCACCAATGGACAGATCATCCAAAATGAAAATAAATAAGGAAACACAAGCTTTAAATGATACATTAAACAAGATAGACTTAATTGATATTTATAGGACATTCCATCCAAAAACAACAGAATACACTTTTTTCTCAAGTGCTCATGGAACATTCTCCAGGATAGATCATGTCTTGGGTCACAAATCAAACCTTGGTAAATTTAAAAAATTGAAATTGCATCAAGTATCTTTTCCGACCACAATGCTATGAGACTAGACATCAATTACAGGAAAAGATCTGTAAAAAATACAAACAGATGGAGGCTAAACAGTACACTACTCAATAACGAAGTGATCACTGAAGAAATTAAAGAGGAAATAAAAAAATACCTAGAAACAAATGTTCAAACTACCACTGGCATTTTTCACAGAGGTAGAACAAAAAATTTCAATATTTGTTTGGAAAAACAAAAGACCCCGAATAGCCAAAGCAATCTTGAGAACGAAAAATGGAGCCGAAGGAATCAGGCTCCCTGACTTCAGACTATACTACAAAGCTTCAGTAATCAAGACAGTGTGGTACTGGCACAAAATCAGAAAGAGAGATCAATGGAACAGGATAGAAAGCCCAGAGATAAACCCATGCACATATGGTCAACTTATCTTTGATATAGGAGGCAAGAATGTACAATGGAGAAAGGACAGCCTCTTCAATAAGTGGTGCTGGGAAAACTGGACAGGGACATGTAAAAGTATGAGATTAGATCATTCCCTAACACCATACACAAAAATAAGCTCAAAAATGGATTAAAGACCTAAATCTAAGGCCAGAAACTATCAAACTCTTAGAGGAAAGCATAGGTAGAACACTCTATGACATAAATCACAGCAAGATCCTTTTGGACCCACCTCCTAGAGAAATGGAAATAAAAACAAAGATAAACAAATGGGACCTCATGAAACTTCAAAGCTTTTGCACAGCAAAGGAAACCATAAACAAGACCAAAAGAGAACTCTCAGATTGGGAGAAAATATTTGCAAATGAAGCAACTGACAAAGGATTAATCTCCAAAATTTATAAGCAGCTCATGCAGCTCAATAGCAAAAAAACAAACAACCCAATCCAAAAATGGGCAGAAGACCTAAATAAACATTTCTCCACAGAAGATATACAGACTTCCAACAAACACATGAAAGAATGCTCAACATCATTAATCATTAGAGAAATGCAAATCAAAACTACAATGAGATATCATCTCACACCAGTCAGAATGGCCATCATCAAGAAATCTAGAAACAATAATTGCTGGAGAGGGTGTGGAAAAAAGGGAACACTCTTGCACTGCTGGTGGGAATGTGAATTGGTACAGCCTCTATGGAGAACAGTATGGCGGTTCCTTAAAAAACTAAAAACAGAACTACCATATGACCCAGCAATCCCACTACTAGACATATACTCTGAGAAAACCATATTTCAAAAAGAGACATGTACCAAAATGTTCACTGCAGCTCTTTTCACAATAGCCCAGAGATGGAGACAACCTAAATTTCCATCATTGGATGAATGGATAAAGAAGGTGTGGCACATATATACAATGGAATATTACTCGGCCATAAAAAGAAATGAAATTGAGCTATTTGTAATGAGGTGGATAGACCTAGAGTCTGTCATACAGAGTGAAGTAAGTCAGAAAGAGAAAGACAAATACCGTATGCTAACACATATATATGGAATATAAGAAAAAAAATGTCATGAAGAACCTAGGGGTAAAACAGGAATAAAGACACAGACCTACTTGAGAATGGACTTGAGGATATGGGGAGGGGGAAGGGTAAGCTGTGACAAAGTGAAAGAGAGGTATGGACATATATTCAGTACCAAACGTAAGGTAGATAGACAGTGGGAAGCAGCCTCATAGCACAGGGATATCAGCTCTGTGCTTTTTGACCGCCTGGAGGAGTGGGATAGGGAGGGTGGGAGGGAGGGAGACGCAAGAGGGAAGGGATGTGGGAACAGATGTATATGTATGACTGATTCACTTTGTTATAAATCAGAAACTAATAAAAAAAATAATGCTCTTTCCTTTCTTCTGTGGTCTCTTTCTTGATATGTCATCATTTTCCATCTGCCAATCTAAGTAAAGAAAAATTAAAATGTTAAGTTATCAGTATAAGTTTTACCATTCATTTTCATACTGTGGGATTCAATGAAAAAATGAATATTTAACGTGTACAGTTGACCATGAACCGAAAGGGTTTGAATTGTATGGGTCCACTTACACTCGGGTGTTTTTTTGGTAGTAAATACTACAGTACCACAGGATCTGCTGTTGATTGAATCCATGGAATCGGTACTGCAGATATGAAGGAAATGTGTATATATATATATATATGTGTGTGTGTGTGTGTGTGTGTGTGTGTGTTATATATATGTGTATATATAACTATAAGTTATACCTAGATTGGATTTTCAACTATTGTTCAAGGGTCAACTGTATATGGAATCAGCAAAATTACACAATTTATTTTTTTGCAGCTCATACAAGCTCTTTGTTATCAGAGCAATGGAATCACTGCAGAAAACAAACAATTGTCTTTATTTACTTCTTGATACATGTACATTCTACCAATACACTATGGAAGTGAGTGGCTTCCACACATGCATATCTTATACTTACCTTGAGTCTTGCTGACCTCCTGTCCATTGTGAGTCCAACTGACTTCTGTGCTCATGGAGTGTCCCCGACACTATATATGAATGGGATGGCTAGGAGTGGTGGACACACATAATACACTTATCTCCTCTGCTCACGTGTATGCTCCATTGTCCCATTGGACTTCACTCACAAAACACAAGTTCAAAGCTAAAATTATTTTGAACTTCTAGATGACAATACCACAATATTAAGCAAACATCAAACACTTCTGAGCATGATACTTTATGTGACCATACAGATCCCACACTCAAGAATGCCGACGTAAAACAGATAAGGAGGGTGAGTTAAGGAGTAATATAGTGGCTTCCTTATTTTTTCTTCTTTCTAATTTTCTACCAGTCCCTCCTATTTCTCAAAGATGCTGGAAAGATGGTTGGTAAGGGATTTGGGGAAATGTAGTTTGCAAGTATCAGACTTTTGCACAACAGAGCAGAGAAAGATGGGAAATAGATGGGGAGCAGACAAAGATAGCTGTCACATGTACCCTGGCATATACAGTAGAAAACTTTGTTTCCTTTTTTACATAGTTTTAATACCTCTGTTCCTTCATGGTAATAATAAATTTTCTGAGATCATATTTAAATTAATAGTATAGACTACATATGCCAGGAAAATAATGATGAAATGTAAATTTGCAGTTAAAGACAATTCATTTTTATTTTTTTCATTTTCCAGTTTTACTGAGATATGATTAACATATAATACTGTATAAGTTTAAGGTGTACAGCATAAAAAATTGACTTATATACATCATGAAATGATTACCACAATAAGTTTAGTGAACATCTGTCATCTTATATAGATAGAAAATAAAATAAAGAGAAAAAAATTCCTTGTGATGAGAACTCTAAGGATTTATTCTCTTTATACCTTTCATATATAACATACAGCATGGTTAATTATATTAATCATATTGTACATTACATCTCTAGTACTTATTTATCTTATAACTGGAATTTTGTATGTTCAACCACTTGCATCCAATTCCCCAAACCCCCACTTACCACCTCTGGTAAACTTTCATTTTCTATGTTCGTTTGTTGGTTCGTTTTTTGAAGTATAATTTACCTACAACACTATGTTAGCTCACAACAGTGATTTGATATTTCTGTATGTTACAAACTGATCACAACTATAAATCTAGATACTATCTGTCACCATACAAAGACATTACATTATTATAGATTATATTTCTCACAGTGTACATTTCACACCCATGACTCACTTACTCTATAACTGGAAGTTTGTATGTCTTGATTTCCCTCACCTAATCCTATCCTCCTCCTAGCATCTCCTTTCATCTGGCAGCCATCTGTTAGTTCTCTGTATCTATGACTTTGTTTCTGTTTTGTTATGTTTGTTAGTTTGTTTTGTTTTTTAGATCTCAGAAAAGTGAAATCGTACTGTATTTATCTTTCTCTAACTTAATTCACTTAGCATAATATGCTCTAGATCATTCATGTTGCTGCAAATAGCAACCTTTCATTCTTTTTATGAATCTTATATGGATTCTCTATATTATAAATATAAAATGGATTTTGAATTTTGTTAAAAGTTATTTTTGCATCTATTAAAATGATCATATGATTGTTATTCTTCAGTTTGTTGACATTACATATCACATTGATTGATTTGTAGATATTGAGCCATCCTTGCATCACTGGGATAAACCTTTTTTGATCATGGTGTGCAATCCTTTTAATGTATTGTTGAATTTGGTTTGCTAATATTTTGGTGAGGATTTTTGCATTTATGTTCATCAGTGATTTTAGCCTGTAATTTTCTTTTCCTGTGGTGTCCTTTTCTGATTTTGGTATCAGGGTGATGCTAGCCTCATAGAATGAATTTGTAAGTTCATTTCTTTTCCATTTTTTGAAATGGTTGGAGAACTTTAATTCTTCAAATGTTTGGTAGACTTCATCTGTGAACTATCTTTTCCTGGACTTTTGTTTGTTGGGAGTATTTGAATACTGATTCAATTTCATTACTGGTAAATGGTCTGTCCATATTTTGTGTTTCTTCCTGACTCAGCCTTGGGAGTTTGAATGTTTCTAAGAATTTATCAATTTCTTCTAGGTTTTCCATTTTATTGGCATATAATTGTTCATCATAATCTTTTCTGATCCTTTGTATTTTTGTGGTATCAGTTGTAACTTCTTTTCATCTTTGATTTTATTTATTTGGGCCCTATCTTTTTTCTTTCTGGATGAATCTACCTATAGATTTATCAATTTCATTTATCTTTTCAATAACAAGCTCTTAGTTTCATTAATCTTTTATATTGATTTTTTTTTTAGTCTCCTTAATTTCTACTCTGATCTTGATTTATTTCCTTCTACTAACTTTGGGTTTTGTTTGTTCTTCTTTTTCTAATTTCCTTAGGTGTAAGTTTAGGTTGTTTATTTGAGATTTTTGTTGTTTCCTGTGGTAGGTTTGTATTGCTATACACTTTTCTCTTAGAACTGTGTCCCACAGATTATGGATTGTTATGTTTTTGTCCTCATGTGTATCCAAGTATTTTTTGATTTCCTGTTTGATTTCTTCAGTGAGCAAGTAATTGTTTAGTAGCATATTCTTTAACCTCCACGTTTGTGTATTTTTTTCAGTTAATACACAACTAGCTGTTTTTCATTTGCTACTTTTTTTATTCTCTCTTTAACTTTAATTTTTGCCATTTTAATTAAAGTGTGTCCTGGTGTGGACCTCTGTGGGTTGATCTTTTTCAGGACTCTCTATATTTCCTGGAGGTGGATATATTTATCCTTTCTCAGGTTAAGGAAATTTTCAGCTATTATAGCTTCATACAAGTTCTCTGAGCTTTCTATCAGTCTTCTCCTTCTGGCACCCCTCTAATGTGAATGACAGTATGCATAATGCTGTCCCAGACGTCTCTTAAACTGTCCTTATTTTTTTGAAAATTCTTTTTTCTTTTATCTGTTCAGCTTGGTTCATTTCCCTTACTCTGCCTTTCAGTTCACTGATCCGTTCCTCTGTATCCACTAATCTGCTGGTGATTCCTTCTAGTGTATTTTTTGTTTGTTTGTTTCAGTTATTGTATTCTTCAGCTCTCTTTGGTTCTTCTTTATATTATCTAACTACTTTTAAAACTTCTCACTGTGTTCATCCATTATTATTCTGAGTTTTTTGAGAATTTTTATGATCATTACCTTGAACTCTTTATTGAGTGGTTTGCTTATCTCTGCTTTTCTTAGTGTTTCAGGGGTTTTATGTTGCTCCTTCCTTTGAAACGTATCCCTTTGTCACCTTATTTCTTCTAATTCTGTGTTTATTCGCATGTAGTATGTATGTTGGTTACATTTCCTGATCTTGTAGACATTCTATGGGGTCCAGCAGTACACTCCCTTATCAGCTCCAGATTTACATGATCTATGGGTGCCCCTACTTGAGTTTCATGGGCTCCTCTGTTGTGGTGGGAATGACTAATAAGGGCACACTGCTTGGCTGTCAGGATCTGCCTTGTGTGCAGGCAGCTAGCTGCTAGTGGGCAAAACTGAATTCTGGTGTGACCGGCTGTGGGTTCTGGGGGGTTCCAGAGCTGGTGCAGGCCCACTGGTGGGCAGTGCCAGGGCACCCAGGACTAATTGTTCATTTCTAAAATTTCTGTAATCTACTGCTTGAAAAATGGTAATAATTTGTCAAATTCAGGATATTAGTGACATGCAATACTCTATACTCTATATTGAGAATAGTGGATGATTTCCCCTCCTCTTACCTCCACTATTCATAGATGTTATTTTTCACCAGTCAGTGTTAAAATAGGGGAGAGAGAGGAGAGCTAAGGCATTAAAATGGTTTTTATTTGAACTAGTAACTGTAACCTGACTTGATGTTCTTTGGGCTCTAAAGAAGCTTCCTGTTGAAATCTCACCTCCAGAAGTTCATTAGGCCAGGGTGATGCATCTCTATCTTGGGTGGCTTCTTGACCCCTGCCTCCACACCTGGGCAGCCAGTGATAAAATCCCAGCATCCTTTGGCTGAAATTGATAGACCCCTCAGACAATCCCCTTGATGATCTCATATTAACTTTGTTTCTCATGTTGCCTATGGAACATTGAGACATCCTTTACCCCAATGAACCCTGGAAGAGTAGGCTTATCACATTGCTGAAATCTCCTGTGTCTACTTTTCTGTTGCACTTTCTGAGAATCATAATCTGTTCAAGCGTTAGCTCCACAGCTTCAGTGAGGTTGGCTCCAGTCCTCTTGTATCCCAACTACAGGTTATATAATTAAATATTTTTTAGGAACCCACCTTGAACTTCATTAATGACTAGGGTTAGAAGACAGCATTTTTTCTCCAAAGCTGTGGAGTTGAGAGAGGCAAAGCGTGGGTCTCTAACTATAACAACTTCTTTCTCCAAAGAATCTCTCTATCAAACATCCCTTGTTCTGCTCTTTCAAATTATTTACATTCTTAGAATTGAGAAGAAGTTCAAGAATTGTAGAAAAAGTTATCTTCTCTTACAACTTATTAGAAGTTTTGCCTATGTTGGGGATTCTGACTTATGTTTACTTAGGTATCCTGATACCTATTTTCTTTGTTCTTCAGTAGAAATTTAGGCTGAAAGAACTCTTTTCTAAGATCTTACTCATAAACAATTAAGGATGTTACTTCTAATCTATGTTAAGAAAAATCCTGATTCTGTCATGTCTTTCTTTGGCTTCAGTTCTATCATTTAGTACTTTGTTGAGGATGCTGAAAATTGAGAATAATTATGACGTTGAATTAAAATGTTATTTTCTCATAGCATTGGGCCAAGAAATTCAGAAATACCTGACACTTAATGCAACTTCAATATTTCTCTCCCTGGCAAAGTCACTTAAAAGAAAGTTACATAATATAGGCAAAAAAGACCGTATCAGATGGCATTAAAGTTTTGGAGATTGTGGTTTCAAATCAAAGTATGGAACTCTACTAACAGAGAAATAAGAAAAAAACTAGCCCAATATTCAAACATGAGTCTCTGACTTTACAATACATGTTGAAGGAGAAGTCAAACTTTCTAGGAAGAAATAAAAGGTGCTAGAGGATAGGGTCATGCAGTTATTTCTATGAGGTTTCATACTGAAAAAAATTTGTCAGAGGAGTATTTTAGAATCTGAACAATAGTATTAGCATAACTCTTCTTTGTGAAGTAGAATAAAGAGATGGGGGAAAAACAAAAGGACTTTCTTTCCTCAGAAGTCAAGCAACCCCTATTATATGTGGCAAAATATTTTCTGCAGCAATGAAGAGATCGTGTCATCTGAGGTATGTTTCCATATCAGTAAGATATGGAAAGTTTATCAAATATACATCATTAAAAGACAAATGAAGTAAATATCACTTCATCATACACTAAATGAATCATTTTTGAGGAAAAGAAAAAAGGTCAACTAAATTAGGATTATCTAAGAAAAATATAAGGAATTGCTAGAGTGTCCCATGTCAAGAAATACATTGCTTTAGTCTATTCAAGCTGTTATAACAAAATACCACAGGCTGCGTGGTTCATAAACAACAGAAAATTTTTTCTCACAACTCTGAAGGCTGTGAAGTCTAAGGTCAAGATGCTGATATGGTCAGTGTTTGCTGAGGACCCACCTTCTGGTTCATAGACAACAACCTTTTTGCTATAACCTCACATGGCAGCAGGGGTGAGGGAAACTCTCTAGGACCTCTTTTATAAGGGCCCCATCCTCATGACTTAATCACCCCCAAAAGGCCCACCTCCAGAAATCATCACATTGGGGATTAAGTTTCAGCATATGAATTGGGGCACACACAAACATTCAGATCATAGTATACATGCACATGCAAGGGTAATTACAGGCAAATTCAGTGTTGCCTTAATGTAAATGGAAATTCTTAGATGAACTTGAAATCCCATATAAAGCAATGAACCCACAGTTACTAACGAGCAGTAGAGGCTTGGCCCTTTAATGGTGTGGTAACTGAAAAATAAAGAAGTACCTGTGTAACAGACAGGAACACACCTGACTCCATATTGGATCTATTCCTTTAGTCTAACCTGTGTGCTCTGTTGCCTGTGCTTAGTCATGCTGGCTTTGCACCTTTGTAAAAGAATGTTGCTTATAGCCTGAAATATACACGATAGCCCATTCTCGAGGCTCTGGCCTTTAAAGGTATAATAATTTTCCATTCATATAGCTATAAAAAGTTGCAGAACAGAAAGTAACAATTGTCATGTTGGAGCTTCATAGGAACATTGTGACCAGACCTATAAGGACAGCTGCAAGAATAAAGGATTCCTATTTCATTTGTAGAGATGTGGAGGGACCTAGAGTCTGTCATACAGAGTAAAGTAAGCCAGAAAGAGAAAAACAAATATTGTATATTAATGCACATATGTGGAATCTAGAAAAATGGTACAGATGAACCTATTTGTAGGGAAGGAATAGAGACACAGATGTAGAGAACAGACATGTGGACACAGTGGGTGGGAGGAAGGGAGGGTGGGACAAATTGAGAGATTAGGTTTGACATAAATACACTACCATGTGTAAAATAAGTAGCTATTGGGAACCTGCTGTATGGCACAGGGAGCTCAGCTCAGTGCTCTGTGGTGACCTAGATGGATGGGATGGGGGTTGGTAGAGAAGTCCAGGAGGGAGGGGATATATGTATACATATAGCTGATTCACTTCATTGTACAGCAGAAACTAACACAACATTGTAAAGAAATTTTACTCCAATAAAAAAAAAAGAATAAAGGATTCCTGCATCAAGAAGTTTGCAACAACCAGCCACACCCCCTCCTCTTTTAGTATAAAAGAAGCCTGAATTCTAACTTGGGTAAAATGGTTCTTTGGGACATGAGTGCTATCTTCTTGATCTGCTGGCTTTCTGAATAAAGTCAGTATTCCTTGCCCCAGCACCTTGTCTCTCCATGTGTTGACCTATCATGCGGCAGTACGAGCTTGGACTTGGAACACCTGTGCATCAAAGAACAAATGAATATTAACATTGTGACACCCTTACTTACTAAAGTTATCTGTACTGAAACAGGATTTTTTCTATTTCTGTCTTTTGTTTGTTTGTTTGTTTCATTTTATACGTGAGCTATAATATCTGTGCTGTTACTCACTTGCTTCTTCACTGGAACTAAGAACAAATGCATACGTTATCCTAGTTTATATAAATCACTTGATTCTATTTACTCTGAAATCCATTCTTAAATTGGCTTCTTGAGTTTTCTTTTAATTCGAGGTTTATTGATCTGTATTTTCCTCTTACTATCATTTATCTTTCAGGTGCTTGCCCTCGTGAAGTGTATATACAAGGTAGCCATTCCTAACCTTCTCTGGAGTATTTTAACACACAAATGTCTTTCTAAATCAATGGCTTTAACTATCTTCAAATCTCCTTTGAAAATCTGTTTTATTTCTATTAACTTAGTACTCTCTTTAGTGTATTAAAGAATTCTTAGAAATAGCTGATCAAACATAATTTCAGAAAAGCTGTGTTACAAATTTATTAATGAACAACCCAGAAGGAAAATAGAGTTTTATCAATTTATGGTAGAGTGTTATTATTATCATTGTTATTTTATAGAGGATCACTTAAATTAAAAGATGGAGAAGCAAAATAATTATAAGCATTTTAAGATATTATCAGGTTTAATTTCCTTTTTTTGAATCATACTCAAGTCCAGTATGTAGACTGATGATGGGAAGGATTTCTTAGCTTTTTATTATACTATCAAAATATGAGGCAATAAAGCCGAGTGGAAAAGCGTAGAATTTGGCATCACATGGACTTGCCTCTGTCCCACAGGAACTGTTTGATTTCAAATGAGTTAACTAATATTGCTGAGCCTCTGCTGCTTCATTTGCAGGATAAGATAAATGACATATACCATACTTCCCATATGCAACACTTTTAAAAAAATGTTGTTTTTTTTTAAGTGTTGCATATGGGAAGTATGGTCTCATAGCCCCTCCTGGATATTTATTAAATTGAATTCAACTTTATTAGTTAATTGATATAGAAAAATAAGGAGTATTCCTAAAATAGGATTATTCAAGTAGTCACTTATTTTTAAAAAATCTATTTTATAGATAATTTCCATCAATAAAATATCACCATTTTCAGGGTACAGTTTGATAAATGTACCAAACATATACACCCATGTAACCATGATCTCAGTTGTGATATTGAACATTTTATCACCAACAAAAGTTCTCTTCTGACCCTTCATAATCAATTCCCTTGCAATCCCTGTCCCAGGTAACAACTGATCAAATTTCTATCGTTATACATGCATTTTGTTTGTTCTAGAACTTCATGTAAATAGAATCGTATGGCTCACTATCTTCTCTCTCTGGCTTCATGTACTCAGCACACAAGTTCTGAGATTTTTCCATGTTGCTGCACATAAGTAGTTTGTCTCATTATATTCCTGTATTCATTTCACTGTGAGGATATGCCATATTTGCTAAACTATTGATGGACATTTGGATTGTTTGCTGATTTGCACTATTATGAATAAAGCTTCTATGAACATTTGTGTACATTTCTTTGTGCAGTCCTATGTTGTTTTTATGGCCATGTAGTTGAACTGTGCTGATACCCTTTCAAGGTAGCTCCCTGGAGCACAGTTAACTGACAATCTCCAGCTGTCACACCCTTGTATCTGCTGAAGTGGCTTTCATATCAGTATCTTAGTATCACACTTGACCCAGGCTATTCCTACCCAATGATTAAGCCCTGAGCTGAGCCATTTTTCACAAGATGCAGGACTCCTCTAGCAGGCTATATCTCCTTGAAGTATCCCATCAGTCAGGCAGAGACTCTCAAAGCAGTGTGTGGGGCTTCCCTGGTGGCACAGTGGTTGAGAGTCCGCCTGCCGATTCAGGGGAAATGGGTTCGTGCCCCGGTCTGGGAAGATCCCACATGCTGCGGAGTGGCTACGCTCGTGAGCCATGGTTGCTGAATCTGAGCGTCCGGAGCCTGTGTTCTGCAACGGGAGGGGCCACAGCAGTGAAAGGCTTGTGTACGGCAAAAAAAAACCAAAACAACAACAACAAAAAAAAAACAAAACAGTGTGTGATGATTCCTGTTGAATCCTTTATTCATTCTATTTTTTCACAGTGGTCAGACCTGTATATGCTCTGAAGATTGTACCCACAAAACTCCCCCTTTACCTTTTACATGTGTTTCTTAAAATGAATCTCTTTGACATATAATCACATCTTGATGTCTGCTTCAGTTATTACCTGGGGATTATTCTATCATGTGATATCACAGGTTGGATTATCTTTACACCTCTTTGGTGTAAAGTCCTTTCTTTCCTTTATCTGGTACATTTTGCTCCTATATTGGCTATACTGTGACTTAACTCTGATCATAGGGTTATAGGGATGGTAACCATGAGAGGAGGTGGAGACAGATTTTGAGGTGGTCACTTTTGCCTTTTGAGTGAAATAATTATGTATTATTTTTCTGCATCAGTGGGTGCTAACTTTAATAGGCAGGGATAGGCCACTTCTATAAGCCCAGGATGCTTAGAGAAATCTGAGAAGTAAACATTTTGGGGTCTCCACTGAAATATTCCCATCCTATCTGTCAGGATTCCTGGTTTGCCAAATTCTGGCCATGACTTTGGAACAACACATTTGTCCAGGCTGAGTATTCAGCTGTCTTGATCTTCAATTGTTTTAGCCTCATTCACTGAATAAAATGAAGGCTTCTTTGTAAACTAACAATGAAACTCCATGACTCTCATATTCAGTTATCAATTGTTTGTTAACTGTCCTCAGTTTTTAATTATCTGCCTAAAAGGCAGCAAGGTAATTTGGTAAAGAATATACAGCTTCATTATCCTTTTAATTATCATGTCCACTCATGCATTCTCCTCCACCAGCATCATACCAGCTCATAACAGATGAAAATTTTAACAGCTGGACTCTCATATTGTGCTAGAAGCTGTCCACACCACCTACCACCAGGGATGGAGTCTTCATTTGCAACTAGTTGATTCATAATCCAATCCCCCAACCCCATTCTAGAGCTTGTTTTGTCATACCACTCATAGTGCCAACTGTCCTAGGTTGGGTTTTCTGGGAAGCAGACACTGAGAGAAAGTTAGGAGTGCAACAGTTTTATTTAGGAATAACACCTGTGGTCGGGGAAAAAGGCATGAAACAGGATTTAGTAGTGGAAGGTTTCAGACAGCAATACACACCAGAAAATAAAGCCCAACAGGGAACTCCAGATTAAAGATCACCAATAAAAGAAATCCGACGTTGCACAGAAATGGCTGGGCCCTTGTACAGCATTACCTCCCTGCTTAGTCATAGGTTGGGGGCTACACTGAGGATAGCACAATCTCAGACTAAAAGCTAAGGCAGACCATTACAGAGATGACAGCTGGCAACCGAGTAATGTGTCCTTTCTTGGAGGGAAGTCTGAGTGACAGATATATGTTTGCTACATATGAGAAGTGTATGGCAATTTCTTATAGAATTAAGTAAACTGTTTTATAAAGTGACTGTGCTATTTTGCATGTCAAAAGCAATGCATGAGAGCTCCAGTTTTCCACATATGATATCTTTCTCCATTTATTTTGGTCTTCTTTAATTTTCCTCAACAATGTTTCATAGTTTTTAGTGTAAAGACCTTATACTTGTGAAATATATACCTAGGTCACCATGATTTTTAATACTGTTTGAGTTCCATATTTGATGTGAAACTCCAATAGTTTGTTGATGGCATATTGAAATATAATTGATATTTTATATTGACCTTGTATTCTGTGATCATGCTAAATTTACTTATAATTTTGGCAGGATTTTTATAGTCTCTTTAGTATTTTTTACATAGATTATTATTATTATTATTATTGGCAAATAAAAACAGCTTTACTTTCTCCTTTCCAATCTCTATGTATGATTGCATTGGCTATGACGCCCAGTGCAATAGTGAATTGGAATCTTAAAGGTGAACATTCTTACCTAAATCCAGATCTTAGGGGGGAAATTGTTCAGTCTTTTTTTCTAATAAATATGATGAAATATGACATCTGATTATAAAACTACTGTGTTCTGCTTGGATTCTCTCTCCTTGCACGTAGAATGGGAAGTAATTCCAGGCATAATACCTACCTGGTGGTCAAAGTGCTTACCTTGCTATTTTTTTCTCCTCTCAGAGCTTACAGTGAACACTTCCTGTTGTCCAGTGTCTGAGAGCTATTGTTCCCTATGCCATGTCCATGTTACTTTTGTTTACAGTGGGAGAGTTGGTCTAGTCCCAGTACCCATTCATGGGTAAAAGCAGAAAGTACCACTTACTTTTAACACAGATTATAGAGAGAGATGTGTAGAGGAGCTAATCTGAGGGGAAAAAAATCACTTAGGTATTATTAATCGAACATTCTGCAGCAAAACATTTTGTGGAGTCCCAGGTATCTAAGAAGTCATTTTGTCTATAAATAGTCAGATTTTACTGTCTGGAACCAAATGCAGGGTTAAATGATGACATTTTTTTCACCAAGTCTCACACCATCATCCTAATCTTTGATATTCTGCCATCTCATCATAAGAGGAGGCAAGTGAAGACAGATGTAATGGAATGGGGAAAATTGCTTGTTCTAATGGCTAGAGCATCTGTAATCCCACATTAGGCCTCTCTATGGTAGAGAGCTAGCTGCTAAAGGATAGACAACTTCAGGCACATTTTATTCTTCCAAGCACATGCAAGTAAATGGTTTCAAAGAGAGTAAACTGACCAAAGACAAGAAAAATGATGATGCTATATAGAAGCTAAATTTGTAACCTGCTTGCTTATCACAGTGGAAGTTCTATTTACTGGAACAAGGTCTCAAACTTCACTCTACTCTGAATTTTATAGCTGTCCTTCTTTTGGAGGAGAGTGAGAAGAAAACCATGAACTGTTCTAAGAAGACAAACCTTTTAAAATTATAGTTTTATTATTATAGTTTTCTTTTTTCTTTCATACTTGTCCTAACCAGTTACAAAGGCCCATCAAGTATAAGTCCAATATATTTTCAAATCCATCCACCTTTTCCTGTCACTACTCTAGTTCAAACCACAATCATTCCTCACCTGGGTTATTCCCACAGCCTTGATCATCTGCTTCCTGGGATCATACACAAGCAGTCAGTGTATTCCAATTATTTTTCATACTTTAAAGGGTGTATTGATCACCTGTGATTCTTGTTAAATGCAGATTCTAAAACTGTAGCTCTGGTATGGTCTAATATTATGCATTTCTAATAAGCTCCTTGCTGCTGCTGCTGCATGAACCATGAACTGAGAAACAAGTGTAGTCTCTTCCCTAAGCAGCAACATTGCAGATACTGCTTCACAATTACCAGTTTCTATCAGCACTACTGGCATCTAGCAGTAACATAAGACCCTTTACTGCATTCTGTTCTATAGAAGTTTATATTGAGATATACAATCTTTCAGATTCTAGAGGGAGGCATTCTTTGTTTTTATTACTGGCCACATGTACTATGAGACAATGACTACCAGAAATTTCTTGCAATGTCAAGTCTCATATTCGGTAGATTTGCCCACCTATAATAATATCCACATGTATGGATGGGATGGATCATTGGATCATTATACTCAGCTTCACCATTTCTTCACCCAGAAGCTCAAATAGCATAACTCAGACTTGCAATCTCTTTTCTGAAGAGATACAGGACATTTCCCCATAAACTACTAAGGAGACTTGAAAGAAACTGAACATCTCCAGGCTCTTTCAGGAAGGACTTTGTTATAACAGAGATATACCATCTGAAATCTTCTGCTTAAATCATTGTCAATTGTTCCAATAACCCTTGCCAATTAATAATTATACAAGTTTTCTTTTTGCTTTTATTTATTTGGTAACTACTTTGAATCAGGCAGTGGGCTTAATATGTATTATTTAATTCAATCTTCAAAATAATCCTATGAGGGTTTACTTCTAAAAAAAATTAAATTTGATCTACAACTGAAGAAACATAGGTTTAGAAGAGTTAAATAATTCACCTAAAGTCACAAAGTTTATAAAGCAAGGCTTTGAAATCTCAGTATAAGGAAACTGTAACCCAACTTTTTAGTCCTGGCCCCATAGTATGTCTCTCTTGTCTACTTGCATCAAGCCTATGAGACTCTTTCTCCCTTGGAATAATGAAATTCTTCCTCAGCTTTGTCAGTATTGACTCAGAACATGGACTGGAAGTACGTGTGCATTTTGGAGGTCTTTGTATTTTTCTGGTGAGACTGGCATGGCAGGAGGTAGCTAGTATTGATACCTGGTCATATATGAGAGGATTCTTAATACCAGCTCTTCCATTCACTGGTCTATGATTAGGACAACTTACTCAACCATTCTAAACTTCAACTTCCATATCTGTAAAATAGAGATAGAAATATATTCCTTGCAGAAATTTGGTGAGAACTGAATGGTATAATGCATATTAAATACCCAGGACAAAGTCTACTAACTGTATAGGTTATAATTTCACACTCATCTCTATATTTTTTTGGATGCTTGAATGGTCAGTTTCTGATAGATACACAATAAAATTTCCAATTGTAATTTTAGGTTTATCTCTTTTCTCTGTAAGTCTGTTAGCCATTGTTTTGAGACTGTAAAAGAGGTATATGTATGTTTGTGATGGCTATATCTTCTTGTTCATTGCTCCTTTTTATAATATGTAACAAATCTTCCATGATCTGATTTCTTTTGTCTTAAAAATTTATGTGTCAGTTATACTATTTTAATTCCAGATTCCTTTCATATGTCTTTTTGTAATTAATTTTTATTGGAATATATTTGTTTTACAATGTTTTGTTAGTTTCTACTGTAGAGCAAAATGAATCAGCTATACATATACATATATCCATTCTTTTTTGGATTTCCTTTCCATTTAGGTCACCATGGAGCATCGAGTAGAGCTCCCTGTGCTATACAGTAGGTCCTCATTAGCAATCCACTCTATACATAGTATCAATAGCATATATATGTCAATCCCAATCTCCCAGTTCCTCCCACACTCGCTTTCCCCCCTCGGTATCTGTAAAATACATTTGTTCTCTACGTCTGTGTCTCTATTTCTGCTCTGTAAATAAGATCATCTATCCCATTTTTCTAGACTCCACATACGATATTTTTTTCTCTTTCTGATTTACTTCACTTTGTATGACACTCTCAAGGTCCATCCTTTTATTTCTTTTTCTTCTTTGATTGCCATGGCTAGGACTTCGAAAACAATGTTGAATAATAGTGATGAGAGTGAACATCCTTGTCTTGTTCTTGATCTTAGAGGAAATGATTTCAGTTTTTCACCATTGAGAATGATGTTTGTTGTGGGTTTGTCATATATGTTGTTTATTATGTTGAGGTAAGTTCCATCTATGCCCACTTTATGGAGAGTTTTTATCATAAATGAGTGTTGAATTTTGTCTGAAAGATTTTTCTGCTTCTATTGAGATGATCATATGGCAACCATCATAATCAATTTCCAATCCACTCAGTAGAGATGCTGACATTAAAGAAAATTTGAGTTAAACCCTACTTTCTCCACACTCAGGATTGTGATGGCAGTTACCATAGGAGAAGGATATGTAAGTGTTGTTGAGAGGTGGAGGGTGAGGGGAGCTAGGACCTCAGAAGGCTTCTGTTTATAAAAATGTCCCTGGCACAGACTCAGAAACTCTAAAAAAGTTTAAATGTGGGCCTTTCAAAAATGAAGCCAACAATTTATTTGAGTAAAAGCCCAATGTAAATAGAATTATAATTAACTCATTTATTTATTTAACAAACCTTTATAGAATACCTACTCTATGTTCAAAGCCCTAAGATAGACTTGCAGGGCATGGCATGTTGCAAAGTTTACAGTTTCTACCTTCAAGGAGTTTCTGGAAACAGCAGAATATCTGTAGTAAAATGTAAATATGAGAAAGTCACTAGGATTTTGCATGAACTCCCCTGTTCAGTTTCTTGAGGCTAATATAGTAAAATGTTAAAATTCAAATGTTACTCTAGTGAAATAAATTATTCTAATACTTGTAGCATTTACTAATAGATTAGTCACAGTATTCACATGCTGGAATGCATGTTCTTATTGGCAAGCCCAACCATCAACCACTCCACACGTTTCTGGGATCCATGATTAACATTAACTCTTTACATATGCTGGTGCTTTGAAAGTCACTTCCACCCAGACATTCTTACTTGATTCCTCTAACAGACTTATGTAGGAGGCAGAAGGTATAGAACTTATAGTTCAGGCTATTGGCCCTGAAGCAGTTTATCTGATTCAAATCTCAGTTTCTAGATTTTATTATCCAGTTTAACTTGGGTGAGCTATTTACACTCTCTGGGCCTCAGTTTTCTTATAGAGGAAAGGTAGATGATAATAGTTTTCAACATATAATGTTGCTGTGCATATGGAATGAGTTAATACGTAAAAGAACAGTTGCAGTGATCTGGGTCATCCTGTTCCAGTTATGTAAATTGTGTTCTTTAGGTTTCCCTGCCTGTTCAGGCTATATTGTAATTATATCATGGCTTACTCTTGGAGAAATGATCTATCCAGTTCTCTGATTTTTCTTTAAACCACCATACTAATTTCTTCTTTAACTAAGTGATCTTTCTTACCTAGATGCCTATGATCTCTTGCTGTATAATTCAGTTATGACCCAGTACCTTGTATTCTAATCAGAGATGTCACATTAGCTTTCACTCATATGCTAACTCTATGTAATTAGTAGGGTCTGTCTGGAACTAAGCTTTGAGAAAAATTCTAAGGCTCAGGAAAAAAATGGTTTCCAGATATATTACTGATTTCTCCTTTAGTCACCTGAGAACAGGGAAGAGCACAAACATGGAGGTCTGATTTTCCATCCCTGATGTAATGGACCTACTTCTTTTTATTATATTGGGTTGGACAAAATGTTCATTCGGGCCAACCCACTATATAGTAAAAGTTATTAGGATTTACAAACTTTCATAACTAATTATTTTTATAAAATTGATTTTCAAATTCTTTGCTATATTCAAAGTGGAAGTGCAGGAGATGGTTATGTGCAGGGATCATGGTGTTTGGGGTGCAATGGTTAATTATTGTTCATTTCTAGCTCAGTTTTAAAAGATCTTTAACACAAAGAAACAGGTGAAATATAAATGATGTCAAAGAATATATGCCTGAGTCCTCAATTAGGGCTTTTGGCAAACCGTAAACAAACTTAAAATTTAAGTTTTAATCCAAGAAGGGTAGAAATTATTAATAAATAACCCATTAAGTTGAAAACAAAAATGTCACCTTAGTCTCATTGTCTTAAATTATGATCATATGGTAAAGTTGCATCATTTGAAACCCAATAAATTTAAGAATTGAGGTAATTCAGACATGCTATCTGAAATTATTATTCTGTGAAATGCTGGATATAACTCCTCCCTATGCTAATTTTTAGGGTTTTGAAAGGGAAACTATATATCTACAAAACAGTATATTAATAGGGAGGTTATTTTCATTTTTTGTTTCTCTGACACATAACTTAATTTTTTATATTTACAATTCACAAATATATATCTCATAGAAATTACTATTTAAAAACTCTCTTTAATGTTTTTATAGCCACGTCATTCTGAGTTCTCACTTTGTGATTCTGATATTGTGGTTTCTTTATTTATATTCACTTTTTTTTTCACTTTGACTCTTTTCAGATTTTATCATATTTTTCTCTTCCCTGCCTTCTATTTACCTTTCACTCATTTGGATTTCTATTTAGCATTTTGTGTGTATGTGTGTGTATGTTTGTGGCCTCACGTTTACATTTTCATTTTTGTTTTTAATGTTCCTAATTATTTTCTACCTCCAAATATGTTTCTTTAGATTATCAATTATTCTTATGATACTTTTTAAAAGACATTTTACTTTAAATATAGCAGTGTGTACATGTCAATCCCCAAACTCTCAATCTTATGATACTTTATCTTTTTCATTTTTTACATTAGATATCAATCTCTATTTCTGGTCACAACTAGAAAGTAGGTGGTTTATATTGCAAACCTTCTCAAGATTTTCCTTCTTATCACTGCCATGGATTAATTTGTAAAGTGGTTTTAAATTTAGTATTTATTTATGATTCCTTCAGGCTTTGTCTGTTATCAGGGATCCTACTGACTTTTAAAAAAATAGGCATTGCATTTTATGTATAAGTCTTGAATCTTTATTTTTAAGTGCAAATGAAAGCCCTGATAGACAATGTAAAACTTATGAGGTTATCTTAAAAGACAACAATCTTTTAAAATAACAGTTCATTTATTCAAACCCCTATTAAACTAAAAAGTATGTGAGTATCCTTTGGTAGATTTCTGATTTTTGCATGTAATTCTAACATAATTCCATATGTTCTTGGTACATACTAATGTTTGGTAATAAATTTATTTATTGGTAAAAGTATATTTTTATTGTTTCATTCATTCTTTCAATCTTTCATTCAGAAAAGATTAATGAAATCCTCTGGAAATACTTCTATAAATAAGTATATACTTACACTTATTTGTTCTTCCATTCAACTAGTTGACAGACCACTTGGAAATAAACACACTGATAGGTAATTGGAATTCAACTTTGTAGATGGTGATATATTTGTTTTGAATATTTTTTTAATATGAATTTTATTTTATTTATTTATTTTTATACAGCAGGTTCTTATACTTTAAAATATCAAGATAAAGGACTTCTACCACATCCTGTGCAAGGAAAGAGATGATACGAAGGTTTCCAAGTGAAGTTTACACCTAAATTGAACCTTGGAGAATAATAGGAATTGGCCAGCCAAATGATGAGGAGGGAGAGGACAACATATCAGATATATAAGCAAAGGCACTCTATCTGAGAGAAAAAGAGGTAGATGAGAGGGAGAGATAGGGAAAGAGACTACAAGCAGACAAGTAGTTTGGAATGCTAGATATTTGTGCCTAAATATGTGTACGTGTTTATCATGGAGGTAGGGTAGGGAGGGGGGCATGTATCTGGGTTAAGGTTTCTGAAAGAGGAGAAATGAAACTTTTAATTCTAAAGTTAAACTCTTCAACTGTGTGTATTATGTAATAACAATTATCATGTATTTCACTCCGCCAAAAATTCCACATTTATGATCCTATTCATTACTAGGGAGAATCCTATAAGGCTAGCCTAAGATAATTTCCACCTTACCATAAGGAAACTGAAACTTATGAAACCAGAATCACAGAATTTGTAAGAGGAAGAAGAAGGAACCAGTATATCTAAATTGAGCCGTCTCTGCCTGTGCCTGCGTCTACACCTGAACCTATATCAATATCTGTATTTGTATTATTACAGTTTACACTACAATAATACTTCTTATGTAAAATATTGTATTCCTTCCATAATGTGATATATGAGAAAACTGAAATTTCTGTTTGGGGCACAATAACCACTAGAGAGTAATCTTGGGCCCTTGGATGGGGACTAGTTAAAGCAGAGAATTAATGGAATCATTCAATTCTAGACACCTCAATTGTTCATGGAACCCAGATAAATATTTCCTACTGAATTATTGGCCATACCTTCTATTCATGCAGCACATTGATAAGACGGATTGGAAAGAAATTTACCACTTACTGATTGCATGTCCCTGAAAGTCAATTATCATCAAGCATGGTTCAGTAAGCTGGCCTGTACCAACCTGCTCTGACTACAAATTTTTTTTTTAAGTTTAGTAATAAATCTACCCCCCTCTATTTGCAAACAATTTTATTTAAATTTCACACCTATGTCGAATTCTACCTGAAACCAGTTGTCATGGAAAAGATTGCTAGTTTGTTTGTTTGTTTAACTCTGCCAAATGCATAACTGCATGTGTACAATTTACAAACTCTACATATCATATCTTAGATATTTAACACCACCTGCACTCCACGAGCTAGAGGTATGTTTTAAGAGTGTATTTATCCTTTCCTCGTTTCTTTAAATCCTCTCCATTTTATCTAAAGTCACTTGTGTGGCAAGTCTCTACGTTGATTCAGAGAAGACAGCATCAGGGTATGTTTTGCCTAGAGCTCTGCTTATTCAAGATTATAAACATTCATAAGGCAGTAAACTTGAATTTCATATAACAGGAGAAGCAGAAGACTAGGTATAAATTATAAACTACTCAGTTTCTATCTCTGGAATATTAACTTAAATAAATATGTAGAAATGAGTGGTGCTAGAAATGTACCTGTCATAAATGGGGGACAAATACTTTTACATCTGTCATGGAAAGAGACATTTTATCAAGTTTCTCAATATCAATCTGGAGGAACACCAGGAAGTGATTTTGGCAGGGAAGAAAAGCTGTATCAACAGTGCCAGCCAGTGATATGAAGCAGAAGTTCAAGCAAGACAGGAAAGTGGAACATACATTTAGAGACTTTTTTGAAGTCACAGTGGTAGTTAGACAGTTTAGGAGTAACAATGGAAAGCTCTTCCATGCCTGGAGGATAACTGAATTAAAGAGTCGTAGACATTAGATATGAAAGAGCTCCATTTAGGTCATCTCGTTCATTCTCTGCCAGCAGATGATTATTCCCTATAGCATAGTCTATAGGAAAATGGAATAATGTTTGAAAAAAATAAGAAGACTAAAATGATTTCCCCCAGCCTACGTTAGATAGCCATTGCATATCAGAAACTCTCAAACCACTCATCCTGTACACTATCCTAGTTAGCAAATTAAAATGATGATAGACTTGGAGTCTTCAGGTCTAAATAACAAAGGAGGAATCCTCTGTATCAAAGTCATAGTAAAAGGCATTGATTTAATACAAATGATTCAATACAAATGGAATGAATATCTGAACATTTATATACAAAGAAGCCCTTCCCCTAGGTGGACATGGGGCTTCAGACATTTATGAGAACTTACCTGTAGTGTTATTTAAGCCACCATTTGCAAATCTCTGAAGTTGAAACCTTTTGTACAGGGTTTTAGATGGAGGAAATGCTTTACCCTCTTGCTTGGGAATTGTGTGCCTGTAATGAAAAGATCTCTTGAATGTGTCCCGAGCATTAAGAATTGAATAACTGAATGTCTCATAAAAGCTAATTGCTATATCTTGATTGAATGCAGAGTATCCTGAGACCAGTGAGTAGGAAGTTAAATGCAAAGGACAAAGTACAATGAAATAAGCCAAAGAGTGACATTCAGGATTCCAAGATATGGCTGTAATCTCAGTCTGCTTTTCCAAGGATTTTTTTTTTTATATTAAGTCTCATTTTTCTAACCTTTCTTTCATAGCTTTTAAATTTACAAACCACAGCATCTGGCAAGCTATATTCTATCCTTAAAATTTATTAATAAAAAGACTCATGTTAAGAGGAGGATACAGGGCTTCCCTGGTGGTGCTGTGGTTGAGAGTCCTGCCAATACAGGGGACACGGGTTCGTGCTCTGGTCTGGGAAGATCCACATGTTGCGGAGCAGCTAGGCCCGTGAGCCATGTCCATTGAGCCTGCACGTCCGGAGCCTGTGCTCCGCAACGGGAGAGGCCACAACAGTGAGAGGCCCACGTACAGCAAAAAAAAAAAAAAAAAAAAAAAAAAAAAAAAATATATATATATATATATATATATATATATATATAGAGAGAGAGAGAGAGAGAGAGAGAGGAGGATACAGTGGGAAGTCTTTCCTACTGAGATTCTCAACTTTCCCTGGCGTTGAATGTGTTTTGTACAAGAGGCTGTGTGAGAATGTGAGCCAGCATAGCATACATAGCTAGGTGATACCAAAACTCCCATCCTCAGTGAGCTGACTGGTTTCTAAGTTGTCAGAAAAAGAAAAGGGCAAAACAGGGCGTCATCAGAATACTTCTCTTCTGAAGGATCAGCTCCTAGTAGAGAGTATTGTATTGGGGTCAGACCTGTGTAGGCCCCTATGGAGTATGGACGGGCTGAACTCAATTGATGAGACTTCATGGGAATAAGAGACAGGCATTTCTACACACTTCATGGTTCTGCTGCTGCTATTGTTTTACTCTTGGCATCAGATGACCGGATCTTGCATCCCAGTCTGTCACTGATTCACTGTGACAAGTCACTTCTCAGTTTTACTTTCCCCTCCAGAAATGGAGATAATGACAACAACTGTTCTATATTTCTCACCATTTATGAAATTTGTAAACCATAAAATGCTATATTTAAGCTTATTATATTTGGAATTATTGTGAGTTGTATTTTCCTGCTCACCTCCAATATTTTTTTGCTGACAACATGCCCACGAATCAAAAGCACAATGTTTACTTTGTGCTTATGTTGTGCTCAAAATTGTGCTTAGCACATACGTTGAACTTCAGTTTACAAGGTCCTTTAGTTCCAGATTCTCAATAAAAACAATGGATTACATATTTCCCTTGTATAGGAATGTTCATCATTTTTATATTCCCTAATTTTAGTTTTTATTGAATTACACTATTTCTGAAAAATGGGATGGTGCTTCCCTTTAAACTTTTATGATGCATATATTTAGAATGGGCTTTCTCCTTTAAAGAGACACTAATTTTGTCCCTTAATTTTACAAGGACTTTTTAACCATCTCTATGTGTCATAATTCTATTTATCCTTTAAGCCCTAGTTAAAATATAATTTTCTTCTAAAGTTTCATTAGATAACTTTAGATAAGAATTTAGAATCTGTTACCGGTCCAAGCTCATACTGCTTGCTGAAGGACCAGCCAATAAATTGAGATACAGTGATGGGGCAAGGAATAGTGACTTTATTTGGAAAGCCAGCAGACTAAGAAGATGGAGGACTAGTGTCCCAAAGAACCATCTTACTGAAGTTAGAATTTCTGCTTCGTTGATACTAAAAAGGGAGGCGTATGGTTGGTTGTTGCAAACTTCCTGATTCCTGAATCTTTTCTTCTTGCAGCTGTCTACATAGGTCTGTCCACAATGTTCCTATAAACCTCCAACAAGACAAATGCTATTCTCTGTTCTGCAACTTTTAATATCTATATGAATGAAAAGTGTTATAACTTTAAAGGTAAAACCTGGGAGGCATAACCTTGAGAATGGGCTATCATGTATATTATAGACTACAGGCAAAACTCCTGTACAAAGGTGCAGAGCCAACATGGCTAAGCACAGCAAGAGAGCCAAAGGTTAGAGCCAAAGGAATAGATTGAGTATGGAGTCAGGTTTGTGTCTCTTTGTTACAATTCTGGAGTCAGATGACATGAGTCTCCATTTTGATTGTGTCCCCTATTAGCAGTCCAAATTTGGAAAAGGTGCTTAGGTTCTCAAAACTTGCTTTCCTTTTAGGTAAATTAGGGTGACCCTAATACCTATCTTACAGGATTATAAGAAATAATGTATTTTAAAGTGCTGTGCACAGAGCACATCACCCAATAAATACCAAATAGTATAATTGTTTCAATTTATTTTCCTCTATACTTCACCACTGTTCAAATACAATATGTAAGTACTTGTATATGTACACATATATATCTGTCTTCTCTCCTATCAATTGAAAGGATGGAAAGACCAACACAGTAATAAAGCCCAGGAAAAATGTAATGACATTAGCCTGTACTTAAGTATGCTAAAGTCTGATGTGAGCAGTGAGTGTATAATGTTTCAAAGGTTAGGGCAGTGAATGCTATGCTTCAGCTATGCTAACCATGCCTCATAGATATGGAAATTACACAGAAAGATAAAGATAGATAGAGATAGAGACTTTTTAGGTAAAAAATTTTCCAAGATTTGTGCATATCAAATATTGCTGCACTAATAATAATAATTCCATTTGAAACAATGATTTTTTGGAGCAAGTCTAACACTGAGATAGACAACATTTACCACTTTGATCTATGATGCATGTGTTATTAGTCCTTTGGGATTCACTATATAAGACAGTTTTCAGTGGACCTATGATATTTACCTCTGTAATTGTATTAAAGGAAAGAAGAGAATGAGAAAATAAAAGCCAGGCAAGAGAATAACATTCTGCTTTCAGCTGAGCTTGGAAATGGAGAGCTAATGAGATGGAGAGTAATAAGAAGACTGTTGCAGGCGACAGAGGTTACAGGGGAGAAATTTCATTTAACAGTATCAGAATAATTAGTGGAGGGCTAGGGTTGGATGGGAGGAAATTACAGATTATAGATTTCCATGAGGAAAACTATAAGAAGTCCACTGTAACTTTAGAAACAAGAAAAGAAACATTTGGAACAAATGCAGTGAAGATATAGTCAATGGAATTGCTAGGGGACAAGGAAATGGTGGTTGTGTGTGTAGGTGTGGGTGTTGCTGGGCTTCTATGGTCAGCCTCACATAGTACGTCATAGAACTTGAAATTATGAACCCTGAGATGTTACTGCTGAAGTGAACTTTGTAGTTAAATTGAAAAACAATCAAGGTATGGAGGTGTTAAGCAGAGATGCAACTGTGACACAGTGGTGTACGTGGACAGATTTGCAGAAGGGATTGTAATGTGTTTTTAGTGTTTTTGTAAAAGCTGTGAAAATCCTGGCATGCTGCCCAAATCATCAAGTCTCCGTGCAAGTAGGTTGGAGGGAAGGTTTGAGATAGTTAGATGAACAGCATGGAGCATGCCATAAGAGGCTGAAGGGGAAATAAGATTTATTAATTAGGGGAATTAATTGGAGAGCTGTGACTTTTTCCTCATGTGGTCAAAATGGATTGGGAAAAAGATCTGAAAAGTGTATACAATTTAGTAGCTGAGCTTAAAATGCGATCATCTTGTAACAGAACCTAAGAAATTAGATGCAAAATGGCAAAGGCCAAGAGGCATGAAACTCATACTGTACTATCAGTAACTGTCATACTTATAAGGTATCATTTAATGATTTGTGTTTCTTAGGGACTTTAGTTCATATCAGTTCGGTGAAAGAGACTGCCAAATTGCTTAGCAACAGAAGTAAATTAAATGCTATTCCAATGTAAAATGGCAGCTCTTGAATAGATTTTACTAAAGATGCTATTTAGTATGCTATGAATTTTTCCTGATCAAATTTAGAAGCCTTTTCTCTTTTAAACCTTGGAAATCTCATGGACATAGTACTCTTAACAAATATATTTTTCTATTGTATAGTATTTGAGTTTTTCTTGAGTGCTCTGAGAACATTTTTGTAATACAGATAAAGACTCACTTTTTAAGATCTCTACTTTTATCCTCTACTTTAATTTCATGGGTTCTTTATTTCACCTAATTTCAGATTCCATGTATGAACAATACATCTATTCCTTTTCTCTTATTTTTAGATTATTCTCAAATAATATCCTTCTCAGCTAATCAGGTTGTCTCTTCGTTTTCTGTTGTTGATGATAACAAACAGTAAAACATATGGATTCAGATAAGTAACTTCTCCATTAGATTTGAAGTTAAAATTAATATTAATTAAATATATTAGGGCTTCCCTGATGGTCCAGTTTTTAAGAATCCTCCTGTCAATGCAGGGGACACAGGTTCGAGCCCTGGTCCGGGAAGATCCCACATGCTGCGGAGCAACTAAGCCCATGCGCCAAAACTACTGAGCCTGCATTCCAGAGCCCATGAGCCACAACTATTGAGCCCACCTGCCACAACTGCTGAAGCCTGTGTGCCTAGAGCTCATGCTCTGCAACAAGAGAAGCCACCACAATGAGAAGCCCGCACACCGCAACAAAGTGTAACCCCCGCTTGTTGCAACTAGAGAAAGCCTGCATGCAGCAGCAAAGACCCTATGCAGCCAAAAATAAATAAATAAATAAATTAAAAATATATATATATATAATTTTACAGTTAACAAGGCACTTCCCCATATTTTATCTCAAATAATGCTTATTGTGAATTTGTGAAATAGATGTAATTCTAATATTGTAGATTTGGAAAGAATGCATGACTTGTCTACTATTTTTTAGCTAACTACTTAATGAGGCTCAGGCTTGAGCATTTTGACTGTCAATTTAGTCTTATTTCCTAATTCAATAACAGAATTGTTTTTAAGTTCATATGACATGCCAGATACTATGCTAATGACTAAAATATAAAATATTTTGGTCCTAAACTCAAAGAGCTTATACTCTAATGGAAAAAGGTAGCTGAGCTTATAGTCTAATGGAAAAGGGTAACTGAGTCTATAAGGTGAGAGTTTTGCTAGAATTAAGTGTAGAAGCAATGGAAAGATGGAGTAGGGGCAACTATTGTAGTCAAGAGAAGGATGGGGGGGGGATTTCCTGAAGACATTCATTCAACCTGACACAGAGTGTGAATAAAAGACAAAACATTTACAGTCATAGGCACATGCTGGATTTTGGAAGTGAGAGAGGGTATATATATCGAGGAAATTTTACATGTTATGTACAGCATGAATGAAAGCAGAGTAAAAGATAGGAGTAGTAAGACATAAAACTGGTAATAGATCATGTGTTTCAACCTTTGGGGCATTGATTTTTCAATTAGCATTTTTGTCTTTTCCATTCCCCTTCCATTGCACTACACCCTCCTGTGACTTATTTGCTAATTTGAAATTTTCCATAACGTTTAAGGGAGACATTTGTGCATACTGGGTACTTGGGAAATGTAATCAACTGACAACTCATGTTTTGACTCATAGTCCTTGGGCTCTGCTCCTCCCTATATTTAATGTGCACCCCAACTGTGTATAAAAAATAAAGAATATAATGGATATATATATATAATATAATATAAGTATGTAATATAATATATATAATATAAAGAATATATATATATAATATAAAAATATAACTTTAATAGCTACCAATACTGGCTATTAATAATAAACCAGATTTACATTTCTTCTCTCTATCCTGTCCCCTTTCTTCAAGCATAGACCTGCTTGTTAAATGTAAAAAAAACACTGAGAAAAAATTACTACAAAGGTAGAATCCTGCCTACCTACTATCATCAGGTGGTGAAAATTCAGAATGTGGGTCTGTGGACAAATAAGTAGCATAAAATTTATAAAACATTGGATTGTTCTGCTATAAATGGTTTTATATTTCTAGACAAGGAAGTATTTTCATTTTTGATGAAAAATGATTACAGTTAGTCAATTTGGATACAATTTAAGGCCAAAATAGCATACTCTTTGATTTTTCTAAGTGTATAAAAATTTTTCACAAGGATATTGGTAAGAAAAAGAAAAAAATCTAATCAAATAACTATGGAGCATGCTGAAATCACTCTCTTGACAACTTCTCACCTTAGTTCTCCCAAATACAAATATTGAGTTGGCAATATGACTTTTAGAAGCTCATATATATTTTACTAATGAACCTCTTGGCAAAGAGCCACTTTATATAAGCAGAGTATAGATTGAAAACAGTTTAGGAACATTTCAATTCTATTTTCATTTAATAAGTTTGCTTACACCAAAAGAAGTTTTGTTTCTCTCCTACCAAAAATTTTATTCATTTCCTTTTGCTTACCTTATAAAGTTCAAATTCCTTAGTCTTATATTAAAGGCTCATCACGTTTTATCAAATAGAATTATTGAACATTATTCTACTCATACTATTTTATGCTGTGATTGTTCATTTAAAATGAAAATAAGTTTACATACTTCCCATATGCCAAATGCTACTCATATACTATCACCTCTAAGGAGAGTTCTAGTTATGCTTTTCCCCCCCAACTCCACTCACAAAAATGAGGAAAAATGAAATACCAAGATGCACACATTTGTCTACCATTGTGAGGGATGAATATTTAATTGGGAAACAATAAGTGAATTATAAATGGAATTGAAGTAGGGTAAATGATCTTTATTGATTGTTCTTTTTTCTCAGTTTCCTTGTGTGTCACTTAAGAGGTGTCCAGCCATTAGAAGGGCAAGTAAAAACAGGAAAGGGAATATTGAATGGGTAAATCGGAACAAGTCTATATTGGTTAAGAACATTGATTGTAGGGTGGGATATATCTGGTTTTAAATCCCATCTCTGCCCTTAATAGTTGTTTCACCATGAGCAAGACTCTCTAAGTCTCTAACATCTCTGAAGCCTACATTTTCACATGATAAAATAATGTTTAAACTTTGGGCAGTATTAGAAAAGTCATCACATGTCTTTCACACTTACTGTGTGGCAGGGACAGTGTTATGGACTTGATAATAATATCTTCTTCAATGTTTGAAACAACCCACTCAGGTGGGAGCTGTAATTGTCTTCATTTAACATACCTGGTAAGCTGGTGGGATAAGCCAGTGATATCTGTTCATATGCAATATCAAGAAAGCCTTTTGCTTCCTGAGAAAAAGAGAAACCAGTCACAACAAGATTTCACTTTGAAAGGTTTTAATACAGTTTAATAACTTATACAGGACAGAGATATAAACCTACTAGGAGTTTAGAGGATTTTCATTTATTTATCATTTATTCATTCCCCAAGGAAACGGGGCTGGGTTTGCTGGCCCCTCCCCACAGATTTTCTCCATCCTTTAGCAGTCTCCCCTCCTAGGGGCCTGCGAACCTTCAGGGTTTGATAGTCTTTGTACTTTTACTTCAGGGACTGGGGAGCATCTCCAGTGGCCCAGAACAGTTTGCTTCACCAGTCCACTTCCTTGTGTTATTCATCCTGGCAGGGAAGAGGGGTCTTTTGGCCCTCAGGGAGAAGGCACAGTAGCCTTCTTTTGCTCGGAGTCATGCCGTTCCCACCTCCCTGAGCTGCCTGCAGTTGTTCCTTATTCCCCGGGGCTGAGCCTACATCACCTCAGCTTTGCTGGACTGAAACCACAACTTTTCATAGAGGCAACCTAGGAGCTGAAAAATGATTGCAGATGAGCAAGGCAAGGCCGGGCCACCGAGCCCACCCACCATCTCTGACTTCCAAGATGAGGAGGGGTTCAAGGTCACGGCTTCCTTCCCTGGCTCCCTTGACCTTCACAGAGGCCTTTTAATTCAGGGATCTTTAGACATAAGATTGGGGCCAATTAGGAGGGTAAGGTTAGTTCTTGGTTCTCATTGCCCACAGCTCCAGAATGCACTCTAGAAGGGCTCAGAAGTTCAGAGCCTCAGGCCCTATCCCAGGCCTCCTGAGTCCAAATCTGCTTTTGCTCAAGATGTCCCAAGGATCCCTGTGCATTCAAGGTTGACAGGTGCTGCTCTAGAGCAGCAGTTCTGAACTTTGGAAACACTGGAATCACCTGGGGTTAGGCTGGGGCATAAGTGGTTGGGGCTTGAGGAAAGAAAAAAAAAATGCTGCTCCTGGTGCCTACACCCAGCAATTTGTCAGAAGCCTTTTCTTTCTTTCTTTCTTTTTTTTGTTTTTTTTTTTTTGGAGTCGGGGGGCTGCACCATGCAACATGTGGGATCTTAGTTCCATGACCTGGGATCGAACCTGTGCCCCCTGCAGTGGAAGCGTGGAGTCTTAACCACTGGATCGCCAGGGAAGTCCCTCAGGACTTTTTAAAACTGTCGGGCAATTCTAATGTGTAACTTAGGTTGAGAATCGCTGCTTTGGAGTTCTTGTGAAAAAGTAGGCCTCATGCTGGGGGCGTAGATATCAGAACTCTGCTTAATCTATAGCCTCTTCAGGCATAAGGGCTGTTTCCTCTAAATAGCATGGGCCTCCAGCCCTTTACTCACCTTCTGGTACTTCTTCACAGACTACATGGAGAAAGCACAGTCATGAATCTCAGGAGAGGGGAGAATGGGGCCCAGTGCCATATTGTTGGTGAGGTCTGGGGAGGGGCAAGGAGAAAGGGCTGTACTTGGAGGCCATGGAGGCATGTAGTCCTCAGCCCAGGGGTCACAGAAGTAGGGCTGTGGGGAGTCAACTTTGGCCTGACCCACCACCGTCTCCTGCCTTAAGTCCTGATTGTCCACCACCTTTGCCACCAGGGGCAGTGCAAAGGCCCCATCTGTAGGCATGTACTGCAGCCCCAAGGAGAAACCAGAGTGTGAAGCTTCCCATGAGATGGAGCTACCCCAGCCCCCGCCCAAGGCCTCCTCACCAGCGTTAGGAAGAGGGCCGACTGGGTGAAGTTGGGATTAGTCTGGAAGTCCCTGATGGGCTCTGTCTGCATGGACTCTTCCAAACATTCTACCAGAACCCCTGACAAATGCACCTGCTTCATGTTCCAGAGGCCCCAGGCCAGCATCTGACAGAACAGAGAAGGAAGGTGGGGAAAGGGACAGGCGGTGCCTCTGTAATGGGATCCAGGCCTGGGAACAATGGGGTCTCAGTGGGCCTGCAGGGCCAGGGCACTAGGCTGGGTGAAGGCAGAGTCTGAAGTCTCACCCAGGCCTCTTGTATGGTGAAGGATGTATCCACCAGGACTGGACGCTGTCCTCCCTCCTCCACAAAGTAGGTACACATTAGATATTGCCCTTCCTCCCCTGCTCCCCATCTGGCCTTTAATCATCTCTCTCAGATGTGACTTCCTGCTGCTTGCTGCTTCCCAGACCCACAGCAGCTGGGGTGCCCCAGGGTTCTTAGGCACCTCTATGCTATCCAGCTCGTGGCTGACCTGGATACCACAGAACTCCATGGCCAGTCAGCAAAGCAGCACCCTGGGATCTCACTCACAACTGACAAACACTGTGTACCCAGGAGCTGTCCACACCCTACTCATAGGGCCACCTCAGGGCCAGAGTGGGAAACAGCCAGATGGTCTGATCTTGGCTCCAGTGCCAGGAGGACCTGACCATCTTCCACTATTTGCCAGGTTTGTGGCAGGGCACGTAGGTTCTGAGGTGGGGACCTCCATGCTACTCTCAGAAGAGGTGAGAAACATCCTGGCATTTGGAGTCAGGCAGGGCCAGGCCTAAATTCTGGCACTGCCCCTGAGCCCCTGTGTCACTGTGCATGGATGTGTAGTCTCTCAGTGCCTGAATTTCCTTCTCTGGAAGGTTTTCCCTACTTTTTGCAGAGGGACCATGTGAGGCTGACATGTGGTAGGTAATGAGTGCTAAAGCCCTTTGTCTATGACCCACTGCAGAGGTTTGCATTAAAAATACTTTAAAGGAAAAAAAAAAAGAAAACTTAGGTGAAACTATAATATTAAAAAATAATTTGTAGAACACTGATCCCATTTAATTATTAATTATGTTTTCTACCACCTACTGTATAAGTGACAGAAAACTACAGTACAGGATTTCACTAACTACCTTTAACCAATTTTATGAGCAAACCCTGTAGGCAGTTAGAAATGTTAATATTTTGGGCACCAATATTTGAGAAGGATATGGGATATTCATGCATGGTAAAAAGAACAGGATAGAAAAAGGGAAAGAAGAGTGAAAAAGTTTATAAATATAAGTGAAGGAGAATAAGATGATAAATAGAGTTGACTATCAAATAAATAACACACATTGAATAAGTAGAGAAATGACAGAATGAGGGCAAGAGAAGGTAAAGACTCTCCTATTAAGCCCTGATGGGAATTCCTTAAATGAAAGTGTCAGCCAGAATAAATTGATATTTTTAGTTTAATGGTTACCCGAGAAGAAAGTTGCTGACAATTGTTGAATAAATGTCGCTCAATATTTAATTTAGAATCTCCTTTTTAACATTTTTTTGAATCTAGAATTTTTAAGAAATTTAATTTTGATGACAATATGATACATATTTAAATTATAGAATCAAGAGATTTGTGAGGGCCTCCCTGGTGGCGCAGTGGTTGAGAGTCCGCCTGCCGATGCAGGGGATATGGGTTCGTGCCCCGATCTGGGAGGATCCCATATGCCGCGGAGCGGCTGGGCCCGTGAGCCATGGCCGCTGGGCCTGCGCGTCCGGAGCCTGTGCTCCGCAACGGGAGAGGCCACGACAGTGAGAGGCCCGCATACCGCAAAAAGAAAAAAAAAAAAAAAAGAGATTTGTGAATCTTAACTATGGCAATTAATGGTACACATTTAACATCCTATTGACAACTTCTTTTAAGCCAATTCTTATCTGCAAATATACTCATGGATAAATATGTCAATGCCTATTTTGTTAGATATTTTAGATTCAAATAATTTTAGAGGTCATGTAAAGCAACCCATGGGTATAAATGAAGCTATAATAACTATAAACATTCAAATCCCTATCCCTCTGCTTCTTTTCCCCATCTGCTCATGCAGAATATCAAGTATTTATGAAGGCCTCAAAGGTTGTCTTACCTGTACATAGAATCTCATTATGTCTTGCAGGATGCAGCTGCTGTTTCACTATCTTCCTCTGGTACCCACTGGAAATTGTCATGTCCTCCGGTTACAGTGTAGGCCATGGACTTTTCAGTGCCAAAACTCAACTGTGTTCCATTAAGGGGTAGGTGAAAATACCTCTCACAATTTCTTTTATGTCTGTTAGAGGGCTAATCAGAAGCACTGTTTGCACCACAATGAATATTTCAGTTTTAGAAATTTATGTTGATTTTTGTTTTCATTTTATTTCTGCTTATCTAATTAATTCCACCTCCCTGCGTTTTGCCAGATAGTTCTCTGAAAGAGTAAACATGAGTTCAGTGGGTATTGGAATAGGAGACGGAGGCTGCTGAGAGCCATCAAGTTGATTAAATTTTACCCCTTAAGACAGACCTTTATTCCTTGATCAAGCTTATTGAGATTTGTTCCTTCTTCTTTTAGGTTAAGTTTATTCTCTGGAAGTCCATTCATACTACATAAAAATAAAATTTGGGCCAGTTTTCCAGCTGAGCACAGCAGAGATTTAAGCTGAGATATCTGCTATAGAGTAAATGGAAGTAGTAGTAATAATACCAACAACAACAACTGTAATAATTGTTGTTATTTAACCAAAGGTTTTACCTGTATCAGATAGTGTTTCAAAGAAATCTATGTTAGCAGAATTTTAGAGGTAGAAAAGTATCAGATATTTATGTTTTCTTTTCTTTTTTTTTTTTTTGCAGAATTTTTATCATATTTCAAGCTCTTTAAATTTGGCTAATTTATCCCCCTACATTAATGCCAAGTAGACAACACCTGTTTAGGAAATTGCCCTGGACTATTCTCCATTTTTACCCATCCTACTCTGTAAGTCTGGCCTCCCTCCCTCTCAGATTTTGGATACATAACTTGGCTTTGAAATTCTGCTTTCAATTTTAACAACAATTTCACTCTTCCATGTTTGACTTAATGGATTTTACCTTCCCAGCTAGATTTTGGTATTACTTAGTCACCTGATTTTATATCTCCTAAATTATTATGGAAGATAATGCAAATAATAGTAAATCTTTCCTCGTTCAACACCGGCCCCTCAACTTCACTCCCAGAGGTATGGGAAAAAAGGGTGAGATAAGTGATTTGCATAAGAATTAAACTGCCTCATTTAATAGGCAATAAAACTGAATTCTAGAATGGTTATGTAATTTTCTTGAGTGATTAGATTGCAAATTCCGTGAAGGTAAAACCATTCTCACTAAATTTTGCATCCTCTCATGACTCAACCGGGTGTATTTAGAGATAAGGTAATTAAACAGCATTTGTTGAATTGAAAGAGACACAAATTATTTGTGGCAAAAGAAGGACCTTGTAAAAAATTGTATATATATATATATCTATATAAATTATAATTTGCTTATAAATTTATGTATAAAATACAAATATATATATATAACAATTGGAGAGTAGATTTTCCTTCTTTTCAGCTCCTGAGCAACAAAGAAAAGTAAATATGACATCAGGACTTAAGTTCAGTGAATTTTATATTCCCATCTGGGAATTAACTTTTGAATGAATGTCACAAAATGCAAGATCAGCTAAAGATTTTGGAAGACACTAGAATGGAGACTTGAAATAACAGCAAAGTGGGTATTATCCTGGTTTACTGGGGTCCAGTGGCAGGTTCCAGGGGCTGGGGTTCTGGAGGCAGGCATAGGCCATAGGAGTGTAGTGATGAGGGGATGAGATGAGTTGTTATAAACAAACGTTTCTCTCATTTGGATTTGGCTCTGCTTTTGTTCTTGCTTGATTAACAGCTTTGGATTATCTAGATCATGTGACCTCTCCTATCCTTCCAATTAGTTAATTTTCTGCTTGATTTATATAGATTGTTTAACATTACTTTCAACAAAGAAACTGACTTGATATCAGAAGTGTGGTACAATAAATATGGATACGGATATTTAGGATTTGTTAATTGGCCTAATTTGAGCATGAATCAACTAAAAATTTCTTGCCATTTACCAAGACAAATGTGCTCTGGAGAAAAGGTAAAACCCAAACATTTCAGAAGTTTTTCTAATTTATTTCTTATACCCAGGATACCACTGAAAAATTCTAGTTTTACAGAGAGGTATGGGATCAGCTGAAACAAAGAGGTTTCAGAATGTATTGCACAGTAGTTCACATGGGTCCTTGAACCAGTAAACTGTTTATTACCCAAGTTTCTGCATGTATAATTGGAACTGATATCTCAATATCATGCAGAATCCCCATTTGTCTCCTTTCATTACTAATGTGATAATACTTACTACAGTAAGAAGAGCCAAAAGGAAGGCCCTGGAGGTCTGTATCCAGAAAGACTCTAAATAACGAGCACTAATCTATTCTTGGGTAAGTAATAGATATTAGTTTTACCATCAAATGGAAAATTGTAGACGTGGAAATTAAATTTCTGCTTTGACCTATGTAGACAACAGGTACATCTAATGGTTGAGTGGCATGTTACGAGCACCTTTACTTATAATATGGACTAGGGAAGTTTTAAGGCTACAGGAAATGTACCTTTTGGAAATGGAGAACATCGAGAGATTTTTTTTTTTAACACACATAATGATGTTCTCTGTTACATTGTACAGCTACTTTACTGCAGACTTTCTACAAACAACCACTTTATATAATTCTTGAATGATTAAGCTTTTTCTGTGTTTTATTGAGGTAAGAGTTTCTTGGAGAAGCTGTAACTCGAGACTAGGTATTTCATGTGCCATTCATTCAGGAGATGTGCTACCCCTGAAACTGAGAGGACAGGTCTTAAAGAATTCAGAGAGGGAGTTCCTCTCTTTTGCTGTATCTTGGACTTGGTTGTTGAAGAAATATGATGGTATAGAATGTATTGGATAAAAGTGGAAAGATGGTCTTAGTCATGAGAGAAGGAAAACTGGTAACAACAGGGTATCTGCCTTCTAGGAGACCACTTGTTCTGGATAAATGAACTAAACCTGCAAACTAGAGTACATGTTACATGTTTCTTTCTGTATGTTTTCCCATATATATTCTGATTCTTTATTTAAATCTGTGTTTTCCTTTTATACCTGGGGTACCTCTCTTTCTCTCTTCTACTAAGAATAATGCAAGAGCTACCAACTTTTTTTGCCTACAACCACCTGTTGGATAAGTTATTTATCCAGTAATAATAGAAAATAATATTAGAGATTTCTATTTTCAAGATTTATGATGAGTTACAGTAAATAACAGAAACTAGGAAAGCATTTAGTTTGAAAAATTTTACAGTAATTCTGATATTCTCTTCCTACCATTCTTAACTCCCAGAAACTTTCCTTCCTGGACTGCTATATAAAGGGAAGTCATGTTCTCTTACATGGCCCAGAGTGTTCAGAGTCATGCAGTCCTCTTCTCTCTCTTAAACTGGTAGGATCGTAACTTATACTTTCTGAATATCCCTATATCAACTAGGGTTCAATCAGAGAAACAGAACAAGTAGGAGATATATATTAAGATATTTATTGTAAGACATTTGTTTACAGGCTTGTGAAGGCTGGCAAGGCAAATCTGAAATCTATAGGGCAGACTTTCAAATAAGGAAGGCAGGAGCTTTCAGCATGAGACGAAGATACATTTGAGTGGATTTTTTTCTTACTTTCGGCTCAGTTTTGTTCTTAGGGTCTTTCAGCTTATTAAATCAGGTCCATCCAGATTTTCTAGGATAATCTCTCCTACTTAAAGTCAATTGATTATGGATTTAAATCACATCTGTAAAATGACACTTCACAGCTACGCCTAGATTCATATTTTGTTGAATAACTGGACACTGTAGCTTAACCAAATTGACAAATAATAACTGGCCCTCATAATTTGAATCTTGGCAACAAGTATCGTAACTTCACATTTTCTTTATGTGGAGATTATCATTGCCAACATTAGCTGAAAGGGTTTTTATTGATGAATATTGAGAATATGTTGTTTTTTATGCTATATCTTTCCTGTTGGGGATAGGGGACCACCTGTAGTTTGTAATAATTGAACTAGAGCACGTGATTGCATTTTAAAGTAAAGGAGATGATCTGGATTAGACAGAAAGTCCACAAAGTTTTATAAAACAAGCTCTGAGTCATTTCTCAGAAGAACCAGGTAATTTCATGGCACTGGTTTATATAACTTCTTACAATTTAGTGTGTGAAAAAAAAAATTACCTGGGGCTTCCCTGGTGGCGCAGTGGTTGAGAGTCCACCTGCCGATACAGGGTACACGGGTTTGTGCCCAGTCTGGGAAGATCCCACATGCTGCAGAGCCGCTGGGCCCATGAGCCATGGCCGCTGAGCCTGCGCATCCGTAGCCTGTGCTCCGCAACGGGAGAGGTCACAACAGTGAGAGGCCTGCGTACCGAAAAAAAAAAAATTACCTGATTTAGAAATTCACTGGAATTATTTAAGCTTATAAAGTTGTTACTTCAAGGTTTCTGAGTTTTACTTCACCATTGTTCACAGCATAAAGGGAGCCAAGTACTTACATGAAAAATGCATGGCCTTCTGCATTACAGGTTTTATGTTGTGTGACTTAGCCAAGTAATGATATTCTATTAACTTCTAAAGATTTCTTAGCACTAATTTCTTTGTAAATTAATAATCATTTACATTGAAAGTGACTTCTCCCATTCTTTCCCTACCTAGCTGTTAAAAATGTGGCACTAGAATATAGCAATGCCAAGGTGTTCAATTTACACCATGCTAGTGAAGCTTAGAAGTTTCATTAAAAACTTGATGTTCTCAGTGCCTCCAGCCATAGTTCTTAGAATGAGGAATTTATGCCTGGGCTGTATTCTGTTAAATATATTACTACTATGTTCCTTGCTAACATTAATGTCTAAATATACTATCTGCAGAGATCTGATGATCAGAGGGAAGGGTGAAAGGAACTTTGAAAACATTTTTGGAATCCACTGACATTTCTCTCTCTCCATAGTCATTACCCTTTCAAATCTACAATCGTCTCTCTGCTGAACTACTGCCTTCTACCACTTCTCCTGGCATCCACTAAAATGTAAATATTATCATGCCACTACTTTTACCTAAAGTGCTGTAATACCTTTTCAGGGATCTTAGAATAAACGTCAACATCATTAACATAAATTTTAAGAACTTGTATGATTTGACTTTCTTCTCCATCTACAGCTTTATCTTGACAATTGCCATCTATATTTAAGCAAAATTGACCTCCTTTTAGTGCTATACTTTCTCTATAGTAGAGGTTCACATACAAAAAAATATAAATACCTCAAGGGCAATCATCCAAGTTACAAACAAGTTTCACAATTATGTCACATTCATCCATATTCTATTAAGTATGACACTTTAAATGTCATCTTATTTGGTGGACCTCTGGTGCAAAGATTGAATTAATCATGCTCATCACTTTATAACATTCATCTTCATTAGTTCTTCAAGGCCTTTCTTCTCGTGCTTCATTCCCTCTTCCAATTTTATACAAGACTACTGCAATATGTTGATATTCATCTTGAATCTATACGTATCCTTGAATCTATTTAAATCTATAGGGCTGTTTTCTCCAGGTATATATTTTAAGTTTCATAATTATATCATGATTTAAAATAATTATTGGCTCTGTTTTGTTTGTAAGGAAGAGTTGAGTAAATCCAGCTCATTGGATTGCAGTAAACCTAATTTGTTTTACCTGCTGAAATCTGGGTGTGTCAACATAGAGAGGGTTGGGAGAACTTCTCCAGGTGCTGATTTTTACTTTCTGCTATAATCTACACTATATTTGGTGTATGGAAACTTATTCATTTTAAAGTTAATAATCTTCATTGATAAAATGAAACATGTATGAGTCTGATCATTGATATTTGATTACCAGAACCCTCCATTATATCTGCTTTCTTTAAGACTGTCCTTGTACTTTTCCATCTGCTTGGAATTTTGAATTCACTATTACCTCCCTCCCACTTCCCTTCAGTTGATTAATGCCCTATGTATCTTTCAGATTTTAGCTCAAACATATGCTTCCTAGGAAGTCTTTAATCATGACCCTCTCACCAAGTAAAATCTTCTTTATATATATTATCTCTGTTTTACTTTTCCTTTGTCTTTATTTTTATACTGTAATTAAATATTTATATATGTCTGTTTCTAACTTAGAAAGTAAGTTCTACTGGAGTGAGGTAGTATGCATGTCTTGCTGTATTTCTATTTTTAAGGTCTAGTGGTGTTCTCAACTCTTAGTAAGTGCTCAATAAATATATGTTGAATAAATCATTGAGGGAGGCATGATTTTATAGAAAGAAAGAGTCATTGTTGACTCTTCTGAAGAAAAGTCCAGCCTAAGGTTAAGGAGGTTGATGTAACACAAAGGCATTTTTTTCTGAAGTGCTTGATTATTTAAAACCAAAAATAATGAAAAATAGAGGTTGAAAAGATCAGGCTAATATATTCCAGAGATATATGCAGAAATACAGGGCTAGTCTTAAATTGATTTTTATGTATAAAAAGTTGTTTGGAGGGTCTAATCACCTCTGTGATTATGGTATCATGGAATAGATGAAATATTGGTCCAAGTCAATATCAAAGTGAATCAAGTGGATCCATGGAGACATCTTTTTCCAGAATGTAGTGTGGGACTAGATACACTTATTAACATGCAGGATTCTTAACTGGTTCCCTAACGTATCAGGGGAATACAATGGTAGAAAGACTTCTTAGAATTGTTATCTGTCATATCTCATCTCTCACCTCAGTCAAGTAGAAATCAAAGGCAAAAATGCATCCCTGTATTTTTGGAATTGCAGGTAATACTTCCATCATCAGTGTCAAAGCTGTGTTGGTGGTGTCCCTTTATACATTCCCATGTAATTCATTTCTGGGGCTAGTGAGAAAACCAAATAAGTCATAAAATGATGAGGTAATTGTAAATTTACTCAAAAGGTGATAACTAGTCATAGTTACTATTCCATATTGGTAGCAACAAAATAGTGGTATGCAGCCATTGATCTAAGAAATTGTTTATATTCAAGGCAATCAGTAAAAACATCAGAAGGAGTTTGCCTTTATATTTAGGAAAAAAGCTATAGCATTGTTTTCTTAGCTCAGGATTATGTAAGCTCTCATGTTGTCTGTCATAGTATAGTCTGCAGGAAAGTTGATCATTTTTATATCCTTCGGAATATCACCTTTGTCCAATACATTGATGTTGTTGTGCATATTGGACCTGAAGAGCATGACATTGAAAACATCCTAGATACCTTAGACATAAGAGTATCAGAATTTATGAGAAGTTTGGGGATTTGCCATATCTTTGAAAACTCTAGGGTCCAGTTTTATGTGCATGTCAGGAGATTATTGTTAAAGTAAAAAACAAGTTGCTGTCTTTGAGCCACCTATTAAGTTGAAAGAATACTTGATGACATTCTTTAGATTTTAGAGGCAAAAAGGGTGTGATTCTTTAATCTATTTACCAGATAATAGAGAACACTTCTAGTTTCAGCAGTGCCCAGAGCAAGAAAGGGCTCTGCATCATATCCAGGCTATGGTAAAAGCAGCCTTGCCACTTAGATCATATGATCCAACAGACTAAATTGTACTTGAGCATTCTGTAGTATAAAGAGATACTGTCTGAAGCCTTTAGCGAGTCCCAATAAAAGAATCAGAGGGAAGATTCTCAAATGTTCTAGTAAAGCTATGTTATACTCTGCTTACAAAAATTTTACCTTTAGTGAAATAGTTCCTATTTAGACTTTGCTATTAGACCCTTGTAGAGAGAAAGAATTCCTGATCATAGGACAAAAAGTGACAATGAAACTCAAGATGTCCATTATAAATATGTTATCTGATCAATTCAATCAGAAAGTTGAACATGTGAGCAAGCATTTTATTATTAAATAAGAACTGTATACTGTGAATGTACCCAAGGAGGTCTGGAGGGCACAAGTATGTTGCTTGCAAATATGATTCATATTCCAAGAGTACCTGCTCTAATCATTTTATTGCTTCTCTGTGAATCTAAAACTATGGCTTCTTGTGGTATTTCTTGTATCTAGTTAACAGAAGACCCAGCTAAACAAGTCTAGGTTTGGCATATAGATGGATCTACATAGTATTTGACACCAATGGAAATAAACAGTGCTATACTACAGCCTCACTTACAAATGGCCCTGATAAGCATTGTGTAAAGGAAACTTACTAGTGGGAAGAACTTCAGGCATCCAATCTGGTTCTCTACTTTGTCTGGAATAAGAGATGTTTTGCAGTAGAGTTCCTAACAGACTAGTTTCATGGAGGGTGTTTAATGGATTTGTCAGTTTACCAAGGACTTGGAAAGAACACGATAATGACTGGTTACAAAGGGTCTTTGGGATAGGTATTTAGAAACTAAGCAGTGTGACAATCTGTGCTCATGTAAATTTTCAGTGGAGGGTCCCTAGACAGAGATGCTTATCAATAATCAGGTGAAAAATATGACCTATTATATAGATGTCAAAGAGCCTCTTTTACAGTTGCTCCTGTGCTTGGTCAATGTGTCCATATGTAATCTTGAGACAGCAGCAGGGACAAAAGCTATACAAGGACTTAACTGCATGTGCTTTTCTCACCAAGGCTGATCTGGTTATGGAAACTGTTGTCAGGAAACATCTTGGTATGGCACTCTCATGTCCACCACCTGGCAGGAGGTTGATCACATTTAATTACTTCCATCGTGGACAGGCCGTAATTAGTCTTTATGGGAATAGATACTTAAATCTGTACACATATTTGCCTTTCCCACCTTTATTAATTTTGTGTGAATCACCTCAGAATGCTTTCTTTTCACTCTAAGATATGTAAAGAACATAAATATCTGTCCAGAGAATGAATTTTATGGTGAAAAAAATATCTGCAGCAATGGTCCTCTGCTGATGACATTCACTGTTTGTATCATGTAATAGAACTGTAAAAAGGCCTGTTGAAGTTTCAAGTACAGATTCAGCTGTAAAATAACATCTAGTTAGGTTGGTGTGTCATCCTACAGGGTACAATATGCGCCTTAAAACAAAGGTCATAGGGTGATCTCTTCCAGATTTCCCAGTTTTCAAGGATCCATAAACCAAGAGGTGAAAATGGACCCTTCTCATGATTATACCTAATCATTACTAAAATAAGATTTTATTCCTGTTCCCACAGTCTTGGGCTTGGTGGGTTTAGATATGTCAGCACTCAAGAGAAAAGTAATTCCTCTAGGAAACAAAGTCAAAACTATTTTCTTTTAAAAGCTGAGATTACCTCCAGACCACCTTACACTCCTCATGCTAGTGAATTTACATGCTTCTGAATTACTTTGTTGGTCAGGATGCTTGATCCCCACAAACTAGGTATATTGTATTATGGCTACACAACTTGGCAAGTAGGATGATGTCTGGAATTCAGAGAATCACTTGGGTGCAACTCAGTTTTCTCACATTCAATAATAATAACCAATGAGAAACTGCAATAGTCTCATGAAGGTGGAACCTATAAGGGCTCAAAAATTATAATGATAAAAGTTTGAGTCACGACTCCAGGAAAGGAAATACAACAACAACAACAACAAAACTAGAGTGTTGACAGAGGGCAGTGGAAGATAGAATGTGTAAGAAGAAAGTCATTGGTTACTGATTTAGGACTCATTACCAGTTACAAAATGCAGACTGTAGCAGCTTTGTTTGGTGGTAATTAATCACACTCCCTCCTTTTATTCTACTAATGTACACATTAGTACTATTCGTGACTAATTTTTACTGATTTAACCATACCCTGCTAGTATATGGTGGTTGATGAAACATTGCATTTTTCATTCTTTGGGGAAGTGGAAATTTCTTCATCAAAATGATTTATAGGGCTTCCCTGGTGGCACAGTTGTTGAGAGTCCGCCTGCCGATGCAGGGGACACAGGTTCGTGCCCCGGTCCGGGAAGATCCCACATGCCGCGGAGCGGCTGGGCCCGTGAGCCATGGCCACTGAGCCTGCGTGTCTGGAGCCTGTGCTCCACAATGGGGGAGGCCACAGCAGTGAGAGGTCCATGTACTGTAAAAAAAAAAAAATTATTTTTAAAGAGTGGTGCTTGGCAAATGAATGTTGAGTGGCAAAAACAGTGGTGTAACCACAAGTTTTATACTTTACTCTCTCCAGCTCTGTGACTACAAAGGTTACTTTAACTACAAAGGTTAACCAACCTCTACAGACTGCAGTGTAAGAACCCCTCTTTCCCTTGATTTCTGGGAAAGGACTAACAGTAATTGAAAATATGTAAAATGAGGAATAGATCAAAGTATATTATGCCTCGTTTTTGCTCTCTCATGCGTCTCCATGGTTTGGCCATAGTTTGAGCAATCGTGTGACTCTATGGCCATGACTCATGTTGGTCAGCCTGTCTTCTTTGGCTCTACTCTTCACAGGTACAGCTTCAGCCTCTTGTCCCATCAGGCCAGTGGTGATGCTGGTAATAATATCTTTTCATTTTTAATAATTTTTAATTATATTTAATTATTAATAATTTTTAATATTTCTTGGTTACTTCACCGCCTATTGTGAATTTCTTGATTCACCCAAAGTCTATGAAAAATCCCTTTATTAAATTCTGTTCATGTATATCCTTTAAGTGCACCATTGATTTATGTCAGTACTGTGACAATATAAAAGTCTTTACAATTTCTTTCAATGGTTAACATTTTAAGTTTCTATGGATAAGAAATAATTTTCATACAGTGTGGATATAAAGTACAGTGAGGCATTGGAAATTTATATAGCACAATTTAATTAATTCCATTCTGTACACTTTAGGTTTTAAAATGCCACCCTTTATAATGTTACAGCTAAATAGGGTAAACTTTCATATATATATATATATATATATATATATATATATATATATATATATATATATGGTATTTAGATTTATTTTACACTGAGACACACAAAGTAATAACCTTATAAAAGAGATACATTTCTTAAAAGGAGGAATAATTATGTGGAACTGTTGCTAAGTTTTGTGGAAAATGTATCATTAGTTAAAAAAGTAACAACGAAAATCCTCTAGAAAGTACAAATATGACTTTCATACCCATGAAGTCATGCTCATGCTATTTTTTCCCTTTTTGCAATTACACATCACAGAAACTTGTTCAATCTCCCTTGTGACCTTGTGAAGGGGTGCAAACATGTCCCTTTGTCACATAAAACATTTTATTCATTTCAAAATGGGCACCATGACACTGCAGCTATTTTAAGCCTCCCATTGTTTGTCTAAAATAGATTGTGCTGGCAGAGTGTATGTTCTGAAAACTGTTTGCTTGGTGTGCTCATTACTTCATGTCAAATTCCAGAATGGCAATTTCTAACAATTTCTAAACTTTTTTTTTTTTTTTTTTTGCTAAGCTGGCTAAGTGAATGATGCTAGTTAAGTGTATGGTTTGTGGGAAATGAGCTGAGAGAACTAGAACTTAGTCTGGATGAGGGATAGAGAGAGACACAAAGACTATTCTGTCTTATGGGATAAGTCAGGTTTCACAGAACTGGGAAGAATGGTGATTAGGTGTAAGGTCAACAAGTTTTCAGTTCTTGTTAAAATCGGGGACAAATTTAACATAAAAACAACAGGAGGTTAATTGATATTGATAGGGTAAAACATACTCAGTAGGTTAAATAAACTGATTTTCATTTCCTAAGTCCTTCCAGTCAACATAACACAATATAAAGCAAATTTACTTATGCCTCTACTATTCTTAAAGTCACCAGCTTTATATATGACTTTTTTAGGACTTCTCATTGTTAATGGAATCAAGTTCAGGCCCATTGTGGCTCCCCCATCTCATTTGCAAATATTCCTTTCCATAATTCCTACCATCTAGAACTGTGTTTTTTCACTATTATTCTGATATGTGTTACATGTTTCAGTATTTTGACAGGCATATATTTATTTTTGTTTCAAATAGCAGGTTGAGCTTATACAGTGTGTGTAAGTCAGCATTTGGTTTGTAGCATGTAAAGTTTTAGTCAAAGGCCAAAGTTACATAAGAATTCACTGGCATATGTGGAAACTTGACTGTAAAAAAGGTAGATAACCCTGCTCTAGCCACAGTGAACATACTTTGGGCACAATATATCATATACCTTTATAACTTTTGCCTTGTTCCCTCTACTTCCTTAGCTTAGAATAGGTGTCCAAGGCCTGCATACAAATTCAAGCCACACCTTCTTTTGGAAAGTCTTAATCTCCCCAGTTATTCTCTTCTCTGGTCTCTCAATTATTTCTTCATTGCTCCATTAGCTCAGGCATCTGACTGTGTTATGATTATTAGTCTATTTAAGCTCTAGTAGTGAACTTCTTCCAGGTAAAGCTAAAATTAATATCTATAGTTTTGGCATGTAAAAAATAGCTTACTCACCTGTGGATGCTCAAAATTGTTTGGTTAAGGGACAATCACTTCAAGCCTGGATCAGGAATCCATATAGATGTACACTTCAATACAAAAGCAATGGCACATTAAAAACCTCAAAGTTTGCTTTGATTTCTGGTTAAAATGTCTCTACATAATCTTATACTCCATATGTTCTTCCCTATATTCAGATGTATCTAGAGAAGATAATTTCAGTAAAAGAGAAGGTCAGAAATTTGAATTATTTCCTCTTACTGAAAAGGATGAAGGAGGAAAGGTAGAAGGCTAGGATTTGAGTTCCAGTCCTGCCATTATTTGTCTGGGTGAACTTTGGAAGAACAATTGCAAGAACAACAACAAATGTCTAGTAACAACAATACCATTATCAATAATAATTATAACAGATGGAACAGAATGTACTACATGACTCAAACTATGATAAGAATATAAACTACCTAAACAGTTATTCAAGTATAAAGTAATCATGTTTCTTAATAAATATGATAGACAGAATACCTTAAATTTTTGTATGCTCTATATAAAACCTCTATCTCTATGAAATATAAAGGATTATTTTATTTAAAAAAATATTATAGATACCTGAGGAAAAAGTTAAGGAGATACTATCAGATGAGATATGACATTCAAATTTTGAAAAATGATGAGTAATGACTAACTTAGCACGGGAGAAAAAGCTGAAATGTATTGTATCATCTGACCGGCAGAGTTAGAAACCAACAATAAGCAAGTTTATTTATGTTACAAAACCATGGAGGGTCTCAGGAAGTGGAGACACCAGCTCAATGAAGGCAGGAATAAGGGGTAGAAATAAAAACAGAAAGAACTGTTTTTAATCAGTTTAAAACACTTAGGATTTTTTGTTCAATATTCCCTTGTTTACCCAAAGAGCAACGTGACTATCTCTCCTCTGGTAAGGTAGGGAAAGAAAGTCTACTCCATGGAAAATTAAAACTAGTGAGCTCTAGACTTGAAAATATTGAGCCAGGTTAAGAGGAGTTGGGGGTAAGTGAGGATATTAAAAGAGGAGGATTAGATAAATGCCTCCTTTTTAAACTCTGAGATTTCATCTTACTTGTCTCTCTGTCCACTTCTAAAATTCAGAAAACCAGGCTTATAATACCTGTTTGGAAGGACCATCTGACCCAAGACAATACAAAAAAAAAAATGATACATGTTGATAATTATGTATCATCAAATGAAACAACTTAGTGTGCACTAAAAAAGTAAAACCTGTCCATATTTTAGTCTTTCTCACAACACATATATCCCAATCAATTTTTTTTTGGTTCCTCAATCTTAAATAGAAAGAGATAGCTAACATATTTTAGGAAATGATCTAAATTTAAAGACAGACACAAAGACAGATATGCATATGCAGTTTACCCTTGAACAATGCAAGTGTTAATCTGCATATAATTTATAGTTGTCCCTTTATATCCACAGTTCCTACACATCTGCAGATTCAACCAACCATGGAGCATGTAGTACTGTAGTGTTTACTACTGAAAAATATCTGCATATAAGTGGACCCATACAGTTTAAATCCACATTGTTCAAGGGGCAACTGTACATAAGCATAACAAAAGAAAAACATTCTGGGGAAATATGGATCATTTAGAGAGAAGAAAATTTTAAAACACAACATTAATAAGAACTGTAATATCAAGAGAAGATAGAACATCATGGCATATAAGAATAGGGTGCTATATTGTTTTTATGATTTAAAATGAAAATATCTCTTGAAAATCAAATATTTATATACATACAATATGGGTCATCATGTCACTTAGAAAATGCTACTATTTCAATGTACAAATAGGGTACTCTATTTTTAAAAGATGGAAGATTCAGATAATTAAAACATTGGTATTGAAAATTTGAAAAAGTACTTTTTAGCAAAAACAAAATTTTATTTGACAGTTTGTTTGTGTAGGACCCAAAAGGTAGAAGAGTAATACAGAAAAAAAGGAAAACTGATGACTATAACCAAATGAATTCAAGATTTAAACTAGAAGTTTTAATGGGCCAGGGATATTACCAAAGATATTATTTTAAATATTACAATAAAGGATATGTCCAAGACAGTGAAGTAGGAAGACCATAAGCTCACCTCCTCACATGGGCACAGCAAAATTACAACTGCTTACAGAGTAATTATTGATGAGAAAGACCTGATGACTAGCAGAAAGTATCTTCTACAAATAAAGATATAAAGAAGGACTCACAATACATGTAGGAGATGCAGAGACATGGTATAGTCAAGATCAACACCCTGGGTAAGTGACTCACAAATGGGAGGATAATTAAAACTGTACATGTTCTACACAAGGAGTGAGGGATCTGAGGCCCTTACCAGGCTCCCATACCCAGGATCCATAGACCAAGAAGAACACTCAGAATGTATGGCTTTGCAAGGCCAGCAGTGCTTGCATACAGAAGAGGCTGAAGCTTATAAGAAACAGACTTGCTCTTAAAGGGTGCATGCAAAATATCACATGCACTGAATCCCAATGCAGAGGCAGTAATTTGAATGCAGCCTGAGTCAGATATACTTGCTGATCTTGGAGAGTCCCCCAGAGAGGCAGAAGGCAAATAGGACTCCCACAGGGATAGATGTTGGTGGCAGACATTTTGGAGAGCTCATTCTCCCACAAGGTCACTGGTGCTGGCAAGTGACATCTTGGAATTATCCTTGTAGGTTATTAGTGCTAGGAGCTTCACCACCCACCAGCAGGCCAGACCAGTAACAGGACTCCCTTAGCCCCCACAACTATGCATCTTGTGACCCAGCCTTAAGCAGCATTGGGTTGACAACAGCCCAGGCCCCCTAGGACCACAGAGCCAGCTTTCAGGGTCCTTGCTCTACCCAGCGGTGGGCCTTTAGCCAATATGTGAATCAGAGTCTGGCAGACAGATTGGCCTGGGGCCAGCTCCACCAACCAGCATGGCCAAAGTGTTTAGTCACACTACAACAGAAGACCCCACACAGCCAACGTAGGGGAAACTTCTAGAGCATGTAGATTTGGTGACCAGAGAGGAGTATATTTCTGGGGCCCATAGGATGTCTCCTACATAAGGCTACTTCTCCAAAATTGGCAAATGTAACTGACCTATAAAACACAGAGAAATAAACAGAGAACTGGGCAAAATGAGGAAACAAAGGAATGTGTTCCAAATGAAGGAACAAGACAAAACCCTAGAAAAAGAACTAACCAAAGTGGACATAAGAAATATACTTGATAGGGCTTCCCTGGTGGCTCAGTGGTTGAGAGTCTGTCTGCCGATGCAGGGGACTCGGGTTCATGCCCCAGTCCAGGAAGATCCCACGTGCCACAGAGCAGCTGGACCTGTGAGTCATGGCCACTGAGGCTGCGTGTCCAGAGCCTGTGCTCTGCCACGGGAGAGGCCACAACAATGAGAGGCCCGTGTACTGCAAAAAAAAAAAAAAAAAATAGAAAAGAAATATACTTGATAAAGAGTTCAAGATAATGATAATAAACATGCTCAATGAACACAGAAGAAGAATGGATAAACATGATGAGAAGTTCAACAAAGAGCTAGAAAATATGAAGAGAACAAATAGATCTAAAGAATACAATAACTGAAATAAAAAATACACTAGATGGAATAACCAGTAGATTAGATGATACAGAGGAATGATCAGTGAATTGGAAGACAATAATGGAACTCACCCTTGCTGAACAGAAAAAGAAAAAAAAAGAATTAAATAAATGAGGAAAGTTTAAGAGGCTTCTGGAACAATATCAAGCATAGTAACATCTGCATTATATGGGTCCCAGAAGGAGAAGAGAGGGAGAGAAAGATGCAGAGAAAATATTGAAGAAATAATAGGTGAAAACTTCCCTAACCTGAGAAAAGAAACAGATATCCTAGTCCAGTAAGTGAAGAGAGTCCCAAACAAATGACCCCAAAGAGGTCAACACCAAAACAAATTATAGTTCAAATGGAAAAAATTAAAGTGAGAATCTTAGAAGCAGCAAGAAAAAAGCAGCTAGCTCCATACAAGGGAACTTCCATAAGACCATCAGCTGCCTTTGCAGTGCAAACTCTGCAGTCCACAAGAGAGTGGCATGACATATTCAAAATGATAAAAGCAAAAAAGCTACAACCAAGGATACTCTAACTGGCAAAGTTATCATTCAGATTAGAAGGAGAGACAAAGAGTTTTACAGACAAGCAACAGCCTAGAGTCCAGCATCACTAAAAAGGTTTTACAAGAAATTTTAAAGGAACATCTTGATGTGGAAAAATAAATGACCACAATTAGAAATATGAAAATTATGAAAGGAATAATCTCATTGGTAAAGTCAAACATACAATAAAAGTAGTAGATCAACCACTTATAAAGCTAGTAGGAAGGTTAAAAGACAAAAGTAATAAATTCATCTATATGCTACAATAAATTTGTAGGGATATTGAAACATTAAACATGGGGATAGGGGAGTAGAAATTCAGGGTTACGAGAATGTGTTTGAGCTTAAGAGATTATCATATATATATATATGAAACAAACCAAAAACAAGTAATAGATATACACACACAAAGAAAGAAAGGAATCCGAACATAATACTAAGGATAGTTATCAAATCACAAAGGATGAGAGCAAAAGAAGATGAAAAGAACAAATAAGAGCAACAAAAACAACAAAATTTCAGTAAGTACATACCTATCAATAATTAGTTAAATATAAATGCACCAACTACTCCAATCAGAGGACACATGGCTGAATGGATACAAAAAAAGATCCATATATATACTACCTACAAGAGACTCACTTTGGATCTAAATGGAAAAAGTTATTCCATGCAAATGGAAATAAAAAGAAAGCTGGGGTAGCAATACTTATATAAGAAAAAATAGACTTTAAAACAAAGGATCTCATTCAGATTTGATGGAGAAATTAAAACGTTTACAGAAAAGCAAAAGCTGAGAGAGTTCAGAACCACCAAACCAGCTTTACAACAAATGCTAAAGGAACTTCTCTAGGCAAGAAACACAACAGAAGGAAAAGACCTACAATAACGAACCCAAAACAATTAAGAAAATGGAAATAGGAACATACATATCGATAATTACCTTAAATGTAAATGGACTAAATGCTCCCACCAAAAGACACAGATTGGCTGAATGGATACAAAAACAAGACCCATATATATGCTGTCTACAAGAGACCCACTTCAGACCTAGAGACACATACAGACTGAAAGTAAGGGGATGGAAAAAGATATTCCATGCAAATGGAAACCAAAAGAAAGCTGGAGTAGCAATTCTCATATCAGAAAAAATAGACTTTAAAATAAAGACTACTAGAAGAGACAAAGAAGGACACTACCTAATGATCAAGGTATCGATCCAAGAAGAAGATATAACAATTGTAAATATTTATGCACCCAACATAGGAGCACCTCAATACATAAGGCAAATACTAACAGCCATAAAAGGAGAAATTGACAGTAACACACTCAGAGTAGGGGACTTTAACACCCCACTTTCACCAATGGACATATCATCCAAAATGAAAATAAATAAGGAAACACAAGCTTTAAATGATACATTAAACAAGATGGACTTAATTGATATTTATAGGACATTCCATCCAAAAACAACAGAATACACATTTTTCTCAAGTGCTCATGGAACATTCTCCAGGATAGATCATATCTTGGGTCACAAATCAAGCCTTGGTAAATTTAAGAAAATTGAAATTGTATCAAGTATCTTTTCCGACCACAATGCTATGAGACTAGATATCAATTACAGGAAAAGAGCTGTAAAAAATACAAACACATGGAGGCTAAACAATACACTACTTAATAACAAAGTGATCACTGAAGAAATCAAAGAGGAAATTAAAAAATACCTAGAAACAAATGACAATGGAGACACAACAACCCAAAACCTATGGGATGCTGCAAAAGAAGTTCTAAGAGGGAAGTTTATAGCAATACAATCCCACCTTAAGAAACAGGAAACATCTCGAATAAACAACCTAACCTTGCACCTAAAGCAATTAGAAAAAGAAGAACAAAAACATCCCAAAGTTAGCAGAAGGAATGAAATCATAAAAATCAGATCAGAAATAAATGAAAAAGAAATGAGGGAAACGATAGCCAATATCAATAAAACTAAAAGCTGGTTCTTTGAGAAGATAAACAAAATTGATAAACCATTAGCCAGACTCATCAAGAAAAAAAGGGAGAAGACTCAAATCAATAGAATTAGAAATGAAAAAGGAGAAGTAGCAACTGACACTGCAGAAATACAAAAGATCATGAGAGATTACTATAAGCAACTCTATGCCAATAAAATGGACAACCTGGAAGAAATGGACAAATTCTTAGAAATGCACAACCTGCCAAGACTGAATCAGGAAGAAATAGAAAATATGAACAGACCAATCACAAGCACTGAAATTGAAACTGTGATTAAAAATCTTCCAACAAACAAAAGCCCAGGACCAGATGGCTTCACAGGTGAATTCTATCAAGCATTTAGAGAAGAGCTAACACCTATCCTTCTGAAACTCTTCCAAAATATAGCAGAGGGAGGAACACTCCCAAACTCATTCTACGAGGCCACCATCACCTTGATACCAAAATCAGACAAGGATGTCACAAAGAAAGAAAACTACAGGCCAATATCACTGATGAAAATAGATGCAAAAATCCTCAACAAAATACTAGCAAACAGAATCCAACAGCACATTAAAAGGATCATACACCATGATCAATTGCGGTTTATTCCAGGAATGCAAGGATTCTTCAATATATGCAAATCAATCAACGTGATACACCATATTAACAAATTGAAGGAGAAAAACCATATAATCATCTCAATAGATGCAGAGAAAGCTTTTGACAAAATTCAACACCCATTTATGATAAAAACCCTGCAGAGAGTAGGCATAGAGGGAACTTTCCTCAACATAATAAAGGCCATATATGACAAACCCACAGCCAGCATCGTCCTCAATGGTGAAAAACTGAAACCATTTCCACTAAGATCAGGAACAAGACAAGGTTCCCCACTCTCACCACTCTTATTCAACCTAGTTTTGGAAGTTTTAGCCACAGCTATCAGAGAAGAAAATGAAATAAAAGGAATCCAAATTGGAAAAGAAGAAGTAAAGCTGTCACTGTTTGCAGATGACATGATACTATACATAGAGAATCCTAAAGATGCTACCAGAAAACTACTAGAGTTAATCAATGAATTTGGTAAAGTTGCAGGATACAAAATTAATGCACAGAAATCTCTGGCATTCCTATATACTAATGATGAAAAATCTGAAAGTGAAATCAAGGAAACACTCCCATTTACCATTGCAACAAAAAGAATAAAATATCTAGGAATAAACCGACCTAAGGAGACAAAAGACCTGTATGCAGAAAATTATAAGACACTGATGAAAGAAATTAAAGATGATACAAATAGATGGAGAGATGTACCATGTTCTTGGATTGGAAGAATCAACATTGTGAAAATGACTCTACTACCGAAAGCAATCTACAGATTCAATGCAATCCCTATGAAACTACCACTGGCATTTTTCACAGAACTAGAACAAAAAATTTCAAAATTTGTATGGAAACACAAAAGACCCCGAATAGCCAAAGCAATCTTGAGAACGAAAAATGGAGCTGGAGGAATCAGGCTCCCTGACTTCAGACTATGCTACAAAGCTACAGTAATCAAGACAGTATGGTACTGGCACAAAAATAGAAAGATAGATCAATGGAACAGGACAGAAAGCCCAGAGTTAAACCCACGGACATATGGTCACCTTATCTTTGATAAAGGAGGCAGGAATGTACAGTGGAGAAAGGACAGTCTCTTCAATAAGTGGTGCTGGGAAAACTGGATAGGGACATGTAAAAGTATAAGATTAGATCACTTCCTAACACCATACACAAAAATAAGCTCAAAATGGATTAAGGACCTAAATGTAAGGCCAGACACTATCAAACTCTTAGAGGAAAACATAGGCAGAACACTCTATGACATAAATCACAGCAAGATCCTTTTTGACCCACCTCCTAGAGAAATGGAAATAAAGACAAAAATAAACACATGGGACCTAATGAAACTTCAAAGCTTTTGCACAGCAAAGGAAACCATAAACAAGACGAAAAGACAACCCTCAGAATGGGAGAAAATATTTGCAAATGAAGCAACTGACAAAGGATTAATCTGCAAAATTTATAAGCAGCTCATGCAGCTCAATAACAAAAAAACAAACAACCCAATCCAAAAATGGGCAGAAGACCTAAATAGACATTTCTCCACAGAAGATATACAGACTGCCAACAAACACATGAAAGGATGCTCAACATCTTTACTCATTAGAGAAATGCAAATCAAAACTACAATGAGATATCATCTCACACCAGTCAGAATGGCCATCATCAAAAAATCTAGAAAGAATAAATGCTGGAGAGGGTGTGGAAAAAAGGGAACACTCTTGCACTGCTGGTGGGAATGTGAATTGGTACAGCCGCTATGGAGAACGGTATGGAGGTTCCTTAAAAAACTACAAATAGAACTACCATATGACCCAGCAATCCCACTACTGGTCATATACCCTGAGAAAACCATAATTCAAAAAGAGACATGTACCAAAATGTTCATAGCAGCCCTATTTACAATAGCCCGGAGCTGGAAACAACCTAAGTGTCATCATCGGATGAATGGATAAAGAAGATGTGGCACATATATACAATGGAATATTACTCAGCCATAAAAAGAAATGAAATTGAGCTATTTGTAATGAGGTGGATGGACCTAGAGTGTGTCATACAGAGTGAAGTAAGTCAGAAAGAGAAAGACAAATACTGTATGCTAACACATATATATGGAATTAAGAAAAAACATATGTCATGAAGAACATAGGGGTAAGACAGGAATAAAGCCACAGACCTACTAGAGAATGGACTTGAGGATATGGGGAGGGGGAAGGGTAATCTGTGACAAAGTGAAAGAGCAGCATGGACATATATACACTACCAAACGTAAGGTAGATAGCTAGTGGGAAGCAGCCGCATAGCACAGGGAGATCAGCTTTGTGCTTTGTAACCCCATGGAGGGGTGGGATAGGGAGGGTGGGAGGGAGACGCAAAAGGGAGGGGATATGGAAACATATGTATATGTATAACTGATTAAATTTGTTATAAAGCAAATAAATAAATAAATAAATAAACAAAGACTGCAACAATAAATGAATAAGAAATATTACATAATGATAAACAGGTCAAAGAAGAAGATCTAACAATTATAAATATGTATTCACCTAACATAGGAGCACATAAAATCATAATGCAAATACTAACACTCCTAATGGGAGAAATTGGCAGTAACACAATAATATTAGGGGACTTTAACATCTCATTTTCATCAATGGACAGATCTTCCAGATACAGTAAATCTATGAGGAAATACTGGGCTTAAATGACATATTAGACCAGTTAAATTTTATATATATAAATAGAACATTCCATCCAAAATTAGCAGAAAGCACATTATTTTCAAGTGCACTTGGAACATTCTTCAGGATAGATCGCATGCTAGGTCACAAAACAAGTCTCACTGAATTTAAGAATAATTGAAATCATTTCATGCATCTTTTCTGACTACAATGCTAGGAGACTAGAAATCAACTACAAGAAGAAAACTGTCAAAAATACAGACATGTAGAGGCTAAATAATATGTTTCTAAGCAACCAATAGGTCACAGAGGAAATAAAAGAGTAAAATAAAAAACCTAGTGACAAATGAAAATAGTAACACAATTTTTAAAAATCTATGTGATTCAGCAAAAGCAGTTCCAAGAGGGAAGTTCATCGCAATGCAAGCCAACCTCAAGAAACAAGAACAAATTCAAATAAATACTCTAATGTTGCACGTAAAAGTACTAGAAAAACAAGAACATTGAAAACACAAAGTTAGTGGAAGGAAAGCAACAATAAAGATCAGAGTGAAAATAAATGAAATAGAGACTAAAACAATGGAAAAGGTAAATGACACTAAGTGCTGGTTCTTTGAAAATATAAATAAGTTGATAAACCTGTAGCCAGACTCATCGAGAACAAAAGATAGAAGTTCAAATAAATAAAATAAAAACTGAAAGAGGAGAGGTTATAACTGATACAAGAAAACTACCAAGGATCATAAGAGAATACTATGAACGATTACACACCAATAAAATGGACAACTTAGAAGAAATGGGTAAATTCCTAGAAACTTAAAATCTGTCAAGACTGAATCAGGAAAAAACATAAAATATGAACAGACCAATTACCAGTAATGAAAGTGAATCAGTAATATAAAAACTCCCAACAAATAAAACTGTAGAAGTAGTTGAATTATTCCAAAAATTAAAAGAAGAGTTAAAATCTATTCTTTTCAAACTACTCCAAAGATGGAAGAGGAATGAATGCTTCTGAACTCATTCTATGAGGCCAGAATGATCCTAATACCAAAACCAAAGACACCACAAAAAAAGAGAATTATAGGCCAATATCTCTGATGAGCATAGATGCAAAAATACTCAACAAAATATAAGCAAACAGAATTCAACAATACATTAAATGAATCATACACCATGATCAAGTGGAATTTATCCCAGGGATTCAAAGATAATTCAATCTCCACAAATAAATAAATATGATACATCACATTAACAGATTTGAAGAATAAAAATAATATGATCATCTCAAAAGATGCAGAATAAGCTTTTTTTTTTTTTTTTTTGCAGTATGTGGGCCTGTCACAGCTGTGGTCTCTCCCATTGTGGAACAAAGGCTCTAGACGTGCAGGCTCAGCAGTCATGGCTCACAGGCCCTGCCGCTCTGTGGCATGTGGGATCTTCCTGGACCAGGGCACAAACCCATGTCCCCTGCATCGGCAGGTGGACTCTCAACCACTGCACCACCAGGGAAGCCCCAGAATAAGCTTTTGACAAAATTCAACATCCATTCATGATAAAAAACTGTCAAAAAAGTGGATATAGACAAAACATACCTCAACATAATAAAGGCCTTGCATGACAAACCCACACGCAATATCATACTTAATGAAAAAAGATGAAAGCATTTTCTCTATATCAGGAACAAGACAAGGATGCCCACTCTTACCACTTTTATTCAACATAGTATTTGATATCCAAGCCAGAGCAATCAGGCAAGATAAATAAATAAAAAGCATCCAAATAGGAAGGGAAGAAGTAAAACTGTCACTGTTTGCATGTTACCATATATAAAAAACCCTAAAGAAGGCACCAAAAAGTATTTGAACTCATAAATGAATTCAGTAAATTTGCAGAATACAAAATTAACATACATAAATCTGTTGTATTTCTGTATATAAAAAATGAACTAGTAGAAAGAGTAATTAAGAAACAATCCCATTTACAATTGCATCAAAAAGTAGAAAATACCTTGGAATAAAACTGATAAAGGAGGAAAAAGAGTTATACTAGGAAAACTTTAAGACATTGATGAATGAAATTGAAGATGACACAAGCAAATGGGAAGATATAACATTCTCCTAGATTGGAAGAAGTAATATTGCTAAAATGCCCATATTCCACAAGGCTGTGTACAGATTCAATTCAATCCCCTCCAAATACCAGTGACATTTTTTCACAGAAATAGAACAAATAATTCTAAAATTTGGGAGGAAACACAAAATACTCAGAATAAGTTTTTTGAGAAAGAACAATACTCAAGGTGCAATGCTCCCTGACTTCAGACTATACTACAAATCTCCTGTAATCAAAACACTATGGCACTGGCACAAAAACAGAGACATAGATCAATGTCACAGAATAGAGAGCCCAGAAATGAACCCAAACTTATACGGTTAATAAATCTATTACAAAGAAGGTAAGAATAGACAATGGAGAAAGATAGCCTCTTTAAAAAATGATGTTGGGAAAACTGAATAGCTACATGAAAAAGAGTAAAACTGAACTACATTCTCATAGCAACTACAAAAGTAAACTCAAAATGGATTAAAGACTTAAATATAAGACCTGAAATCATAAAACTCCTAGATGAAAACCTAGGCAGTTCATTCTTCGCACTGGTCTTTATTGTATTTTTATGGATATGTCTCCTCAGGCAATGGAAACAAATCAATAATTTTTAAATGAGGCTATATTTATTAAAGAACTTTTGTACAGCAAAGGAAACTATCAACAGACTGAAAAGGCTGCCTATGGGATGAGAGTCCATGTTTGCAAATTATATATCCAATAAAGGGTTAATATCAAAAATATAGAAAAGGGAACCCTCTTACTCTGTTGGTGGGAATGTAAATTGGCACAGACACTTTGGAGAACAGTATGGAGCTTCCTTAAAAAACTAAAAGTAAAACTACCATATGATCCTGCAATCCCACTCCTGGGCATATATCCAGAGAAAACCATAATTTAAAAGGATACATGCACCCCAATGTTCATTGCAGCACTATTTACAATAGCCAGGACATGGAAACAACCTAAATGTCTATCAACAGAGGAATGTATAAAGAAGATGTGGTACATTTATATGATGGAATATTACTCAGCCATAGAAAAGAACAAAATAATGTCATTTGAAACAACATGGATGGACCTAGAGATTGTTATACTGAGTGAAGAAAGTCAGACAGAGAAAGACAAATATCATATGATATTGCTTGTATGTGGACTATTAAAAAAGAGTACAAATGAACTTATCTACAGAACAGAAATAGAGTTACAGATGTAGAAAACTTATGGTTACCAGGTGGTAAGAGGGAGAGGGATAAATCAGGAGTTTGGGATTGACATATACACACTACTGTATATAAAATAGATAATTAATAAGGACCTATTGTATAGCACATGGAACTCTACTCCATACTTTGTAATGGCCTACATGGGAAAAGAATCTAAAAAAGAGTGCATATTATGTATATGTAAAAATTTAAAAAAACGTAAATTTATTTTTAATTGGAAAAAAATTCTATTTTCAGCATTAGCACAATAAAGTAATGGAATAAAGTGTGCTATAGAACCCTGAAACAATCCAATAAATTTTTGGAAATTTGATATTTAAAACTGTTAGCCTTTGTCACATAGATTTAATGGTTCAATAAACACATCTGGGAAAATAAATAAATAAAAATATATGAAGAAATCATACAATTCAACATTAAAAAAACACAATTAAAAATTGGGCAGGAACATATGCGTTGTCTGACTGCAATGTTTGTTCCTACTCTACAGTGAGGGTGACAAGAAGTTAGTTTCCTTAGAACTAAGGAGGTGCCCTCGCACCTGCAGGACAACTTGTTGCCCCATCCATAATAAGGAAGAAGCTTCCTGTAATGGCCGCAACTGCTAAGAAGCCAGCCTTACTGCAGTTTCCCTCAGATGTTTTTCTAGATATTCTTTTTCTTTTTTTTTGCCACCCCACACAGCTTGTGGGATCTTGATTCACAAGCCAGGGGTTGGGCCGAAGCTCCTGTAGTGGGAACTCTGTGTTTGAACCACTAGACCAACAGAGAACCTCAGACCCCAGGGAATATTCATTGGAGTGAAGTCTCACAGAGGTCCTCATCTCAGCACCAACAGCCAGCTCTACCAAACAGCTTACAAACTCCAGTGTTGGAAGCCTCAGGTCAAACAACCAGTAAGACAGCAACACAATCCCAATCATAAATATATATATATATATATATATATATATATATATATATATATATATATATATATATGATGGTAAAAATATATGTAACGGATGAAGGAGCAAGGTAAAAACCTACAAGACCAAATAAATGAAGAGGAAATAGATAATCTACATGAGAAAGAATACAGAGTAATGATAGTAAAGATGATCCAGAATCTAAGAAATAGGATGGAGGCAAGAATTTAGAAAATAAAAGAAATGTTTAACAAAGATCTAGAACTAAAGAACAAACAAACAGAGATGAACAACACAATAACTGAAATGAAGAATACACTAGAAGGAATCATTAACAGAATAACTGAGGCAGAAGAATGAATAAGTGAGCTGGAAGACAAAATGGTGGAAATAACTGCTGAGGAGAAGAATAAAGAAAAAAGAATAAAAAGAATTAAGAGCAATCTCAGAGACCTCTGGGACAATGCTAAACACACCAACATTCGAATTATAGGGGTCCCAGAAAAAGAAGAGAAAAAGAAATGGTGTGAAAAAATATTTGAAGAGATTATGGTTAAAACTTCTTTAATATGGAAAGGAAATAATCACCCAAGTCCAGGAAGCACAGAGAGTCCCATACAGGATAAACCCTAGGAAAAACACAGCAAGACACATATTAATCAAACTAACAAAAATTAAATTCAAAGAAAAAATATTAATGGCAAGAAGGGAAGAATAAATAACATATAAAGGAATCGCTGTGAGGTTATCAGCTGATTTTTCAGCAAAAATTCTGCAGGCCAGAAAGGAGTGGCAGGATATACTGAAAGCAATGAAAGAGAAAAACCTACAACCAAGATTACTCTACCCAGCAAGGATCTCATTCAGATTCGACAGAGAAATCAAAAGCTTTTCAGACAAGAAAAAGCTAAGAAAATTCAGCACCACCAAACCAGCTCTCCAACAAATGTTAAAGAAACTTCTCTAGGCAAAGAGAAGAAAAAGACACACAAAAACAAACCCATAACAATTAAGAAAATGGAAATAGGAACATACATATCAATAATAACTTTGAATGTAAATGGATTAAGTGCCCCAACCAAAAGACACAGACTGGCTGAATGGAAACAAAAACAAGACCTACATATATGCTGTCTACAAGAGACCCACTTCAGACCTAGAGACACATACAGACTGAGGGTGAAGGGTTGGAAAAAGATACTCCATGCAAATGGAAATCAAAAGAAAGCTGGAGTAGCAATACTCATATCTGAAAATAAACTTTAAAATAAAGACTATTACAAGACACAAAGAAGGACACTACATAATGATCAAAGGATCAATCCAAGAAGAAGATATAACAATTATAAATATTTATGTACCCAACATAGGAGCACCTCAATACATACAGCACATGCTAACAACTATGAAAGGAGAAATTGACAGTAACACAATAATAGTAGGGGACTTTAACACACCACTTACACCAATGGACAAATCATTAAAAGATAAAATAAATAAGGAGCACAAACTTTAAGTGACACTACAGACCAGAAAGATTTAATTGATATTTATAGAACATTCCACCCAAAAGTGTCAGAATACGCTTTCTTCTCAAGTGAACATGGAACATTCTCCAGGATAGATCACATCTTGAGTCACAAATCAAGCCTTGGAAAATTTAAGAAAACTGAAATCATATCAAGCATCTTTTCTGACTACAATGCTATGAGAGTGGAAATCAATTACAGGAAAAAAAGCTGTAAAAAACACAAATACATAGAGGATAAACAGTGAACAACTAAATAACCAAGAGATCACTGAAGAAATCAAATAATACATAGAAACAAATGACAATGAAAACATGATGATCCAAAACTTATGGGATGCAGCAAAAGCAATTCTAAGAGAGAAGTTTATAGCAATTCAATCTCACCTCAAGAAAGAAGAAAAATCTAAAACAAACAATCTAACCCTACACTTAAAACAACTAGAGAGAGGGCTTCCCTGGTGGTGCAGTGGTTGAGAGTCCGCCAGCCAATGCAGGGGACATGGGTTTGTGCCCCGGTCTGGGAATATCCTACATGCCACGGAGCGGCTGGTCCCGTGAGCCATGACTGCTGAGCCTGTGCGTCCGGAGCCTGTGCTCTGCAACAGGAGAGGCCACGACAGTGACAGGCCCATGTACCGTAAAAAAAAAAAAAAACAACTAGAGAAAGAAGAACAAAGAAAACCCAATGCCAGTAGAAGGAAATAAATCATAAAAAATCAGAGGAGAAATAAATGAAATAGAAACAAAGAAAACAATAGCAAAGATCAATAGAACTAAAAGCTGGTCTTTGAGAAGATAAAAAAATATTGTTTAACCTTTAGCCAGACTCATCAAGAAAAAAAGTGAGAGGACACAAATCAATAAAATTAGAAATGAAAAAGGAGAAATCACAACTGACACCGCAGAAATACAAAAGATTGCAAGAGAATATGACAACCAACTATATGCTAATAAAATGGAAAATAATGAAGAAATGGACGAATTCTTGGAAAAGTACAATTTTCCAAGACTGAACAAGGAAGAATTAGAAAATATAAACAGACCTATCCCAAGTAATGAAATTGAAACCATAATTAAAATCTTCCAACAAACAAAAGTCCAGGACCAGATGGCTTCACAGGCGAATTCTTATTTAGGGAAGAGCTAATACTGAACCTTCTCACACTCTTCCAAAAAATTTCAGAGGGGGAAACACTCCCAAATTCATTCTACAAGTCACTATCACCCTGATACCCAAACCAGAAAAAGATATCACAAAAAAAGAAAATTATAGACCAATATCATTGATGAACATAGATGCAAAAATCCTCAACAAAATACTAGCAAACACAATCCAACAACACATTAAGAAGATCATAAACCATGATCAAGTGGGATTTATTCCAGGTATGTAAGGATTCTTCAATATATGCAAAACAATGTGATACACCACATTAACAAATTAAGGAATAAAAGCCATATGATCATCTCAATAGATGCAGAAAAAGCTTTTAACAAAATTTAAAACCCATTTATGATAAAAACTCTCCAGAAAATGGGCATAGAGGGAAGCTACCTCAACATAATAAAGGCCATATACGACAAAGCCACAGCAAGCATCATAGTCAATTGTGAAAAACTGAAAGCATTTCCACAAAGATCAGGAACAAGACAAGGGTATCCACTCTTGCCACTCTTATTCAACATAGTTTGGGAAGTCCTAGCCATGGTAATCAGAGAAGAAAAATAAGTAAAAGGAACACAATGAAAAGAAGAAGTAAAACTGTCACTGTTTGCAGATGACATTATACTATACATAGAAAATCCTGAGTATGCCACTGGAAAACTACTAGAACTAATCAATGAATTTTGTAAGGTTGCAGGATACAAAATTAATACACAAAAATCCCTGGCATTCCTATACAGCAACAATGAAAAATCAGAAAGATAAAATAATGAAACAATCCCATTTACCATCTCAACAAAAAGAATAAAATACCTAGGAATAAACCTGCCTAAGGAGGCGAAACACTTGTACTCAGAAAGCTATAAAACACTGATGAAATAAATCAAAGATGGCATAAACAGATGGAGAAATATACCATGTTCTTGGATTGGAAGAATCAATATTGTGAAAATGACTGTACTACCCAAAGCAATCTACAGATTCAATTCAATTCCTATCAAACTACCAATGGCATTCTTCACAGAATTAGAACAAAAAAATTTACAATTCATGTGGAAACATAATTACCCCAAATAGCCAAAGCAATCTTGAGAAAGAAAAATGGAATTGGAGGAATCAGGCTCCCTGACTTCAAACTATACCAAAAAGCTGCAGTAATCAAGACACTATTGTACCAGCACAAAAACAGAAATACAGGTAAATGGTACAGAATAGAATGCCCAGAGATAAATCCATGCACATGTGGTCACCTAATTTACAACAGGGGAGGCAACAACATACAAGGGAGAATGGACAGCCTCTTCAATAAGTGGTGCTGGGAAAACTGGACAGCTACATGTAAAAGAATGAAATTAGAACACTACCTAACATCATACACAAAAATAAACTCAAAATGGATTAAAGATCTAAATGCAAGACCAGACACTATAAAACTGTTAAAGGAAAACAGGAAAAACACTCTTTGACATAAACCACAACAAGATCTTTTTTGACCCACCTCCTAGAGTAAATAAAAACAAAAATAAACAAATGGGACTTAATTAAATTTAAAAGTTTTTGCACAGCAAAGGAAACCATAAACAAGACAAAAAGGCAACCCTCAGAATGGGAGAAATTATTTGCAAATCAAACAACAGACAAAGGATTAATCTACAAAAGATACAACCAGCTAATGGAGCTCAATATCAAAGCAACAGACAATCCAATTAAAAAATGGGCAGAAGATCTAAATAGACATTTCACCAAGGAAGACATACAGATGGCCAAGAGGCACACGAAAAGATGCTCAACATCACTAATTATTAGTGAAATGCAAATCAAAACTACAACGAGGTATCACCTCATGCCAGTCAGAATGGCTATTATCAAAAAATCTAGAAACAATAAAAGCTGGAAAGGGTGTGGTGAAAAGGGTACTCTCCTGCACTCTTGGTGGGATGTAAATTAATGCAACCACTATGGAAAACAGTATGGAGGTTCCCTAAAAAGCTAAAAATAGAACTACCATATGACCCAGCAATCCCACTACTGGGCATATATCTTGAGAAAACTATAATTCAAAAAGAGACATGTACCACAATGTTCACTGCAGCACAATTTACAATAACCAGGACATGGAACCAACCTAAATGCCCATCGACAGATGAGTGGATAAAGAAGATGTAGCACATATATACAATGGAATATTACTCAACCATGAAAGGAAATGAAATTGAGTTATTTGTAGTGAAGTGGATGGACCTAGAGTGTGTGATACAGAGTGAAGTAAGTCAGAAAGAGAAAAACAAATACCGTATGCTAACACATATATATGGAATGTAAAAAAAAAAAGGTACTGATGAACCCAGTTGCAGGGCAGGAATAAAGATGTAGACATAGAGAATGGACTTGAGGGTATGGGGTGGGAGGCAGAAGCTGGGGTGAAGTGAGAGTAGCATTTACATATATACACTATCAAATGTAAAATAGTTAGCTAGTAGGAAGCAGCTGCATAGCACAGGGAGGTCAGCTCGGTGCTTTGCCATGACCTAGAGAGGGGATAGGGAAGATGGTAGGGAGGCTTAAGGAGGAGGAGATATGGGGACATATGTATGCATAACGCTGATGCACTTTGGTGTGCAACAGAAACTAACACAGTATTGTGAAACAATTATACTCCAATAAAATCTATTTAAAAGAATTGGGTGGAGTACCTGAATATATATTTTTCCAAAGAAGACATGCAAATGATCAACAGGCACATGAACAGATGCTCAATATCATTAACCATCAGGGAAATGCATATCAAAACCACAATGAGATATCTCCTCACACCTGTCAGAATGGCTATTATCAAAAGGACAAGTCACAAGTGTTTGCAAGCAGGTGGTAAAATGGAAACCCTCATGCACAATTTGCAGGATTTTAAATTGATGCATCCACTAAGGAAACATTATGGAGGTTCCTCAAAAAATTAAAAATAGAACTGCCGTACAATCCAGCAATTTCCCTTCTGGGTATTTACCTGAAGAAAAACAGAAACACTATTTTTAGAAGATGTATGCACTGTAATGTTCATTGCAGCATCATGTACAATAGCTAAGATATGGAAGCAAACTAATTGTCCATGGATGAATGTGTAAATAAGGTATTATCCTAAGTAAAATAAGTCAGATAGAGAAAGACAAATACCATATGAATTCACTTATGTGTGGAATCTAAAAAACAAAACAAATGAACAAACATCACAAAACAAACAGACTCATAGATACAGAGAACAAACTCAGAGGGGAATGGGGAGGGGAGGTAAGTGAAATAGGTGAGGGAGATTAAGAGGTACAAACTTCGAGTTATAAAATACGTTTCTTCAGAATCTGTCTGTATTGAAACAACATACATATTGCTTTACAGTTCCCTAATTCCACTTATTTAATGCTAGTTACACCATTACTTCTGGGGGTTCTGGTTTTCAATGACTCTGAAAAGCTGCTGGTGTGCTACATTGATGATGATCACAAATGCAAGTCTTGTCTAGAGTACACAGGCATATGTGAATGAAAATTAATTTTCTGGATTTGTTAAATGCAGAATTTTATAGTGGAAATGTATAACAACAAACTTTAAACTATGCGTTTTCTGGAATGCTTTAGACTATAATGCCCACATTCCTAGCATGTGATCTCTTTTGATCTTGGTCACACCTCTGCCTTCTATCCAGCACCACCTGCAGAAGTTAAATGATGGGAGTTGGATGGAAGAAGAAGAGTAGTCCATTCATAGAAGGACTATCTTCCTCTTGTCTAGTACTGCTGAAGACTGTCACTGGAGCATATCTGCTCATCCACTGGAAGCAATTAGAGGAAATGGATGAGAAAGGGCTATTGGTATTATGTAGCATCAGTCTTAAGAACACTTGGAAGAGATGACACAGTCACTCTTGCAGAACTGCCTGACCATGGACAGTGTCCACGGCAAAGGAACATGCAGGGTAAAGAATTCCTGCATCACCACTACAACTATATAGCCCACATTTGGGTACTGTAGACCTGAAGTGATAGAATGATTGGAACATGGATGGGTTCCATGGAACCATAGGATTACACATGCTTATAGATGAGGCTCTAAGCCAAAGGTCAACAGAGGAGACCTTGTTGTCCAGGGTCTGAACTTGTCTTGCGTCTGACATAAGTAAGAGTTACCCCAAATCAGCAAGTCAGCACCATCTTGACAGTTTAGTGCCACAAGATCCCAAGAAAGAAATACTTGCATTATCTGATGTTAGGCCATTTTCCTGGAACTAGATCCATGTTTGCCTATTCTAAGGGTGGTACTGGTCTGAAACTTGTAGGCAAATACAAGAAGAAAGAGTTAAAAAGTTGAAATATTGAGTTGATTTTTTCTTAGAGCAGGGCTAGGGAGGAAAATGTAGTATTAAGGGATCATTGTTTTCCATAATAAGCTTTGTAATACTAAGTTAGTTTTTAAGTTCCATAGATGTATTACTTCTAAAATAAAAATAATAAAATGAATATGTGAAAATGGTTTACTTTTAAGATTTTTTTCTAGCTCCAAACTTCTATATAAACCAAGCTTACAGGGAGCTAAATATACTATAAAATGTTAGAAGAAAAGCCAGTTGCTTTCAATTTACCTTTATATTGGTACACTTAAATATATCATGGTTTATCTCTCAGAAACCTAAAAGTCAATGACCAAGAAAGTGAGACTATTAACCTAAACCAGTCAAATGAAATAAAGAGGAGAAAGCTTAGTGTTATTCACAGTATAGAACTGATATGCACAGTACTGGGCCAAAACTGTGACTCCAAGTCTGCTCATCTGTGGTGCCCTGCCTTCCAGGCCCTGTCTTCCCTCAGGCACTTCTGCTGGCTGTCAATTAAACACCATTAATGAGGACACTGATAACAACCTATGAAATGTTTCAGTCCCTTGGGTATTTTCATTCTAATAAGGAGTGTCTTATTAGACCAAACCATTTAAACCCCAAAGAATTAATAAGAAAAGGAACTAATTTTGTCATTGGCAATAGAGGTGATATTTTAAGACCTTATAGACTCTCTATCCACCCTCAAGTTTTACTTTATAGTTGGCTACATAATGTGTTGTTGCTGACTCTAGTTATAAACAAGTTTGAAAAATGGTTCAGAATTCTAAGGTAAGAATCATGCCTTGCTGAGTAAAACAGGATAGTTTAATTTATATTTATTTCCTTGAAGGTTATAGTGCAGCTAAAGATGTGACAAGTATTTTTGATTATGCACATACTATCATTTATTTCAAGAAACCATACAAGTCTCCTCCTTCATGTTAGACCTCACTGAATAATCTGTGTGAGAATAGAGAATGATTTTTTGTCTGTGTCTAAGTAAAACTTAACTGCATAAACAATGAGAATCCACACTCAAAGACACACACAGTAACATCTCATTAGCTTTATAGCATTAGAGACATTCTTTATATAGGAATTTCAAGGAAATTAATTTTTTTATTATATAAAAAATTAAATGTTCTTTTAAAGCTCTCTTCAAACTGTCACCATTCTTCATCTTCTAAAACACTAAACTGAACTTTTAAAATACTTCAATGACATGCAATTATTTTAATACATGAGTTGACATAATGTGCTATAATTGATGCCCTCTAGTTCTTGTCCATTTACTAATACTCCAGGCTAAATGGTTCTAGAGAACTCTATTTTTTTGCTTGTTTTTGTAACTTCCTGTTTTTGTTTTTCTCCCTGATAGATTATCCAGTCCCATTTTTCACTTCTGTCAGTATGTTCTCTTTTAGCTGCTATTTTTTAAAATTATTTTTTGCATATTGAGTACATACTAGTGCTCATTAACTATTTTGAGTTAAAATACATTTTAATCTGCTCCTAGAAGGGCTGTCATAAAGGAATAATGAATGATTTTTACTGATCACAAACCATTCACTTTTTTTTTTCTTTTATCATGCCAGCTATTTAACATTACTTGGTTTGATTTATTTTTAAAGTAATTCAGGCACTGAAGGTTAAAGTACTGGTAATAAAAATTTAGTTAGTTTTGACCAGTGTGAGAGTCCAAGTAATCATTTATATTTGGCTCCTTTCTCTGCAAGTAGCTGGAGTGCTGTCATGCAAAAAACCAAATGTTGAGGAGGCTGACAGCATTTATAAGAAGATTTTGAAGCTACTGAAACGTAATCTAAAGGATGAGCTCTTGTCTTATAATTGCTGTGACTCTGAAGAACTTCTGGCTCACAAGCCTATGTCTGAAGCCATGTCCATCGTAGTGAACACTGACCTTTTCAATTCCTTGTAAAGTCATTATAACTACTCCCTTCAAAGTAAATTATATTTTGAATGTCTATTTAATTTCCCACCCCCTCAAGGTGCTAAGTAATTTCACTTAGGAATTAGAAAACTGGAAGGCAGATCATTTTAAAGATAGTTTATGGCATGGCTTCATATTTTTAAAGGGCCCTGAAAGCCTAATCTCCAAACAATCAAGGCAGTCATGTTTGACTTTATGGTTACACTAGGCATAGCTCTTTGATGGATTAAAAAGCATTTTTTATCAAATTGGCATCTGTTGTTTCAATGATACAGTGTGGACATTTTAGGCTTGTATTCAAAACAGAAATTGACTTTCAGTACATTGAAAATAAGGGCCAGGAACACTAATGGCCACATTAATGACTTCGAATAATCTCTAGTTATACTTCTAGAATAATAGAGCTGGGAATACTGGCTATGATAGCAAAATGCTGTTTTACCAGTAGGAATGATGGCATTGACCTTAACTTGAATAATTATTTTAAAAAACAGGTGATATACCAAAGACTATGGAAGGGTTTGACTTCACAAGTCAGCTGGAAGAATAATTTCTCACACACATTTCTAATGGATGCTTCTTTACCTAGTTTTAAACTCTGAAAAAGAGACTATATCTTATTCATATTTTATCTTCAAAATCAAGCTAGCTCCTGATAATAATGATTGAGTATTTGTTTAACTGAACAAACATGTTTTTTTGAATGCTAAAATACTAGTCGATAAAGATTCCTCTGATAAAGAAAAAACAACTGGTTCAGTTGAAATATTATTTAATAAGTTCTTCTTAAATTCTGTTTCCTGAGGCAGTTTTGGTTCAACTGGTATACACTATTTTACATGGTGCTGATATATATGTGTTAATTTTTACTGAGGGTCATCTCTCTCCATAAAATATACAACTACAGAGCTTCTTGCCAACTCATGAAAATTACATTTAAAACATTAGGCCAGCAAAAATGCTTGTGACTAAATTGGAATTCAATCAGATTTTATTCTCTCTAGAATTTGGAAAAGAGATCCAGAGAATGAGATAATTAATTGCAATTAAAAACCAAAAAATACACACATAGAAAATGGATAAGTAAACTCTTGAATCCTGAAGTAAATTCCATCACAAATGACATGACAAGATAACCTGGATTCTAAAGCCACTTAATATTCTGAACAACATTTGAGGAATATCACAGTATTTATAAGTCTCTGGAAAGCTTTCCAGTCTCTGGGGAGCTCAATTTAGGTACTATTTCTGGGCTCCCTGTGAGATCTGGTTGATCAGTTTCTCTAATTTTTTGTGTGGACAGGAAAATGACCAAAATTCTTGCTTATATTTATTTTGAACTTTCCGTATTTTGGAGTACACTGAGAGAGTCTATTCCCTCGTTTCAAAAGAACAAAAGAAACATGATGTCAGAAGGAACAATTTACCTTTTTGTTGTTGTTGTTGTTGTTGTTAACAGCTTTATTGAGATATAATTCACATACCACAAAATGCATGTATATAAAGTGAACAGTTCAATGATTTTAATATAATCAGAATTATGCAAAAATTGATTGCCACAATAAATTTTAGAACATTTCATCATCCCCTAAGAAAATGCCATATCTTTTAGCAGTCACCTACTATTAACCCCCATTCCCTATAGTCACCTATAGTTAATCACTAATCTACTTTCTATCTCTGTAAATTTGCCTATCTTGGCTATTTCATATAAATTGTATCCTATCATATGAGGTCCTTTTTTTACTGGCTTCTTTCACTTATTATAATGTTTTCAAGGATCATCCATGTTGTGGCTTGTACCAGTACTTCATTCCTTTATTAAAAAGTAATTTCCCTTGTATATGTAGGCCACATTTTGTTTATCCACTCATCAGTTAATAGCATTTGAGTTGCTGCTACATTTTAGCTTTTATTAATAATGGTGCTACGAGCATTCATGTAAAAGTTTTTGGGTGAATATATGTTTCCATTTATCTTGGGAGTAGAAAAACTCTATTTGAACCTTTGAGGAACTGTCAGACTGTTTACCAAAGTGACAGCACCATTCGTATTACCAGCATATGAGGTTTTCAATTTCTCTACATCCTTGTCAACATTTGACATTGACATTACCTGTCTTTGTGATTATAACTATCTTATTGTGTACGAAGTGGTATTTCATTGAAATTTTATTTGCATTGCCCTAATTGTTAATGTTGTTGAACATCTTTTCATATGCTTATTGGTCATTTGCGTATGTTCTTTGTTGAAATTTTGGTTCATTCTATTGACCATTTTTAAATTGGATAATTTGTGACATTATTGAGTTGTAAATTAAATAATTTGTGACATTATTGAGTTGTAAGTGTTCTTATGTATTCTAGATACATCTCATATAAATATAAATTTATAAATAATTTCTCCCATTCTGTGTTTTTCTTTTTCACTTTCTTGATAATATACTTTGAAGCACACATATTTTTCATGTTGATGAAGTCCAACTTATATGTTTTTCATTTGTTGCCTGTGTTTTTGGTGTTATAATTAAGAAATCATTTTCTTGTCCAAGGTTACAGAAATTTATGCTTTTATTTTCTGTCTTATGGTTTTAGCTCTTATTTTTAGGATTTTAATCCATTGGGTTAATCTTTGTGTATGGTGTGAAATACAGGTCCAACTTCATTCTTTTGCATGTGGATAAGCTATTGGAACAACACTATTTGTTGAAAGATTATTCTTATTCATTTGAGTTGTTTAGCATCCTTGTCAAAAGTCAACTGAGGGTAATTGAGGGGGTTTATTTTGGAACATTCAAATCTATTCCATTGATCTGTATGTCTATTCTTTGGTCCGTTCTCTCATGCATGTTAGCTATGGTTATCTTTGTAGTAAGTTTTGAAATAAGGAAATGTGAGTCTTATAGCCTTGCTCTTTTTCAAGATTATTTTGGCAATTCTGAGTCCTTTGAATTTCCATAGACATTTTAAGATCATCTTGTTAAATCTGCAAAATAGGAACCTGAGACTTTGACAGGTATTTCACTGAATCTGGAAATTGATATGAAATTGGTAACTATTGTCAACTTAATATTATGTCATCCAATCAATGAACATGGAGTGTCTTTCCATTTATTTAGATTTTCATTAATATTTCAACAATGTTTTATTAATTTCAGAGTACTTGTTTTGAAATTCTTTTATTAAATTTATTACTAAATATTTCATTATTTTTGGTATTACTGTACATTGAATCGTTTTCTTAATTCCACATTTGGATTGTTCTCTTCTAGTGTGTAGAAACACAAATGCTTTTGTATATCAATCTTACATGCTACAACTTTGCTGAAATTGTTTACTAGTTCTAATAGTTTCTTGGTGGATTTTCTTAGTTTTACTGTGTAAGGTCATGTCCTTTGGAAAAATAGTTTTACTTCTGTTTCTATCTGGATGCCATTTATTTAACTATTTTGCTCTATTGCCCTTACTAGAATGTCCAGTATAATGTTGAATAGAAGTGATGAGAGAGAACATACTTGTTTTGTTCCCAATTTTGAGGGGAAAGCATTATTTTTTATTTATTTATTTTTTTGCCATTAAGTATCATGCTAGCCATTAGTTATTTTTGCTAGGTGACTTTAATCAGGTTGAGCATGTTCCTCTGTATTTATAGTTTGTTGGTATTTTCAACATGGCGGGATGTTGGATTTTGTTAAATGCTTTCTCTGTGTTGATGGCAATAAATTTTAAAAGTTCTTTATTCCATTGACATGTTGTATTATAGCAATTGATTGTCACATGTTAAACCAACACTTGCATTCCTGGGCTAAATTCCCCTTGGTCATGGTGCCTAATTTTTTTATGTTATCGGAATTGATGTGCTAATTTTGCTTCTACATTTAGAGGATATATTAATCTGAAGTTTTCTTTTCTTATGATGTCTTCATTTGGTTTTGGATCAGGGTGATACTGGACTTGGAGAAAGAATTGGAAGGTGCTTCTTTCTCTTCTGTTTTTTTCTTGGAAGAGTTTGTGAAGAGATGGTATTAATTCTTTAAATGTTTGGTAGATATCACCAGTGATGTAATCTAAGCCTGGGCTTTGACTTTATTTGTGGATAGTTTTTTTTCTTCTTTTTTTTTTTTTCCTAATTACTAATTCACTCCTATATGTTGTAAGTCTATTTGTAATTTCTATTTCTTCATGAGTCAGTATCAGTAGTTTATGTCTTTCTGGGAATTTGTCAATTTTATCTAAATTATCTAATTTTTGGCATAAAATTGTTAATAGTATTTCCTACTAATTCTTTCTTATTTATGTGAGGTTGGTAGTAAGGCCCTCTTTTTCATTCCTGATTTTAGTATTTGAGTCTTTTTTTATCTTGTTCAATCTAGGTAAAGATTTGTAAATTTTGTTTATCTTCTCAATGAACCAACTCTTAATTTTGTTTATATTCTCCACTTTTCTATTCTCGATTTTATTAATTTCCAATCTGATTTTTGTGTGTGTGTGCACGGTACACAGGCCTCTCACTGTTGTGGCCTCTCCCGTTGCGGAACACAGGCTCCAGACGTGCAGGCTCAGCAGCCATGGCTCATGGGCCTAGCCACTCCACAGCATGTGGGATCATCCCAGACCAGGGCACGAACCCGTGTCCCCTGAATCGGCAGGCAGACTCTCAACCATTGCACCACCATGGAAGCCCCCAATCTGATTTTTATTATTCACTTTCTTCTTCCTACTTTGATTTGAGTTTGCTCTTTTTCCAGTGACTTAAGGTAAAATGTTGAATTATTGATTTGAGATTTTCCCTTTTTAAATTTTAAGCATTTACAGCTCTAACTTTCCATCTAAGTATTCCTTTAGCTGCATCCAATAAGCTTTGGTATATGAATTAATTTAATTTCTCCCAAAGTATTTTTTATCCCTATAATTTCCTTTTTGATCCAGTTGTTATTTAGGAGTATGTTGTTTAATTTTCACATGTTTGTGAATTCCCCAATTTCTTTCTGTCGTTGACCCCCAATTTCACTCAATTTTGGTTGGGAAATATGTTTTGTATAACTTCAGTTAGTTTAAAGTATTACAATTTGTTTTATGGCCTAGCACATGCTCTTCTCTGGGAAATGTTTAATGTATTATTGAAAAGAATATGCACTATACTGTTGTTGGTGGATTGTTATATAGATATCTATTAGGTCTGGTTGGTTTATAATGTTCAATTCTTCTATTTCCTTGTTGACTCTTCCTAGTAGTAGTTGTCATTTTCTCTTTGTTTTATGACTGGTTGGAACATTTTAATGAAATCTATTTGCCCTGCTGTGTGAAGCCTCTGATGTTGTTCTTCAGAGTGTATAGACTTGAACCTGTTCACAGTCACCCTTGGAGGGCAGTAGTTTCAGCAGTGTTATCTTTTACTGTCTTTGTCCCTGATGACACCCAGTTACTGACTGTGTGTTCTATTACTTTCACCAGTCCCCTGGGGCATATATTTCTCCAGAGTCTGATCCAATTACATTCAGGATTCTTTGCATGGATAGTATTTGAGGCCAACATTTGACATTTTTTTTTATGATCATAGGGGAGAATTTCTTAGCTGTCTCTTTCCCATCCCCTCTCTGATAAAGTAATTGTCCTATGTCAGAACTTGTTGCTGTCATGAAGTTACATCCACTTAATTGTTTATCATCAAAACCTCTATTGTTTTTGAGAGCATCATTAGGCTTGAACTTCTCCTACACTGTTTCAAATAAAGTAGGTTTCTTTTAGTAAAGCTTCAGAGCTCTCTGTTCTTAAGATTTTTCTCTGCAATTGGACAAAATTTCTGAGCCAATCTCCCAGGATGGGAGTTGAGGATAGTGGACCACTTTTCTCTTAGTGATTCCTGCTTTGGGAGAAGAGTGCTGAACAGGGGTATTCACCTCTGGTTTTCTAGGTATGTCTCTCATGGTATGGAACCTCCTTCCTACAAATGAGCTTGGGTGAAAGATATTGGGCATCCTAGTATTCTCAGCATGCTGTGCCTGAGGTAGGGCCTCCCCCTAATGAGTTGGGCTCAATGGATAAAGGGAGTCTCTGACTTCTTGGCTGTACTCGACTGGAATTTTGGCTCTGAAAACATTTGGGGAAAAAGGTATAATAAATTCTGATGTCTTGCCCTTCCCAAGAAGATACCCCTCCACATAAAACTGGGGTTAGAGCTGTGTTCTTGGCTATTCCTACCTAGAGGGAATTTCTATCATACTAATCTGGGAGTGGGCAGGGGTAGAAAGTCATTGTTCAAATACCATACTGTCACTGTTTTTACATAATTATCTGAGTTAATAATGCAAATGTTTAGTTTCTTTGTATATTGTGCAAGAAAGTTATGATATCTTGACTATATGCAATTTTTGAATGACTGAAATACTTTTAAGAGGCAACATAGAACACAAACACAATATTAGACATATACAAAAATACATAATCTATCCTTACACAGCATGACATACACACACAATGAGTTATTTTCATTCAGCTAATCATTTATAGATTTTAAATTTAGAAAAGAAGTATATAATATATATATAAGGTATTAGCCCTATTATAAAAATTACTTAATAATTATTGAGTGCTTATCATGTATAACTGTTGGGCTAAACATTTTATAATCAGTATGCAATGACCTATCTTAGTATCTTTTCTAGATGTAACTATCTAGTTGATCTAGATGAATGACCTAGTCCTAGGATGTAACTAAAGCCAAGCCTACACTTACCCTTCTGAAAGATAATACTCTCTTCAGTTTTTGCTTCCATAAATTCAAATTGGGTTCAATGACTTGGAATTATCCAGACTTTAAACATCAAGTTTCCTTTTAAGCCACAAATAAAAGTTACCTGAACTATAATTTCTAATGAGAATACAAACCATTTTTTTTCATATTTGGCCACTTCCTGTTCTTAATGAACGCTTACATATTTCACAGAGCTGTCCTGGTTGTCATTTATCACACTGGACAGTTATCCTGATTTAGAATAACATGGTTTCAGACACTTGCAAATCCTATCTTCTGGTCTTGTAACTTATTTACTCAGTCTATTGCTACTACCATCTTAACCTTCTCCACCTAAGTATTATTCCTTGATTAACAAACATATCTAACACTACTCTGTATGTTTAGCCAAACTCTTCTGAAGCCTAGGAAAATACAAGTGAATTGCCATGTAAAAAGAAAAACTTAGAATGATATGCTATATTAATACATTCTAGTGTTCATAACTGCAAACTATTCTTCCCTTGTTAATGCAGTCTACTATCATAATACAGGGCCACAAACCAGTGCCATGTACTTATCTCCTCTGCTTGCAGTCCCCAACCAGAGTCTCATCTGTTTCTTTAAACTAAAATTAAAGGAAATTTCTCTTTACTTCTATTCTTAGACTTCAATCCTGTCAAATATTGTCAGATGCAAAGATGCAAAAGTTAAAGAAACTTTTATTATATTATCCACAATATTTCAGTTCAACCATGCCAGAATGTCTTCACCTAAGGATATCATTTTGGTTTTGCCTTTATCTGAACAAATGTCTTTAAACATACATGAGGAAGACTATGTAGAACAATGGCAGTTGTCAGATTTTAAATTCCTACATATATTCATCCAAATCTGCAGGAATAACAAATAAAAAAACATGTACCATATTTTTGGCAACCCTAGGAATCTAACCTTTAAATTACCTGCAAGTTGGGAAATAAATACCTCTTTCCAACAAAGCTCTCAACCAAACTTCAAACTAGAGACTCCATGAAAAAGATTTGGGGACATTTAGAAATAAGACAGAACACAGACATAATCAATGATAGTAAAAGAAAATCAAATAGTAAGTACAAAACTAATGAGTTTTACACTTACTTTTATACTTAGTAGGAAAGGGTTTAAAGTTGAGGGAGAGTAGATATACCACCTTTGAGAAAGCATGGGTTCTGGGTATAATCAAGTAAACAAAGAAGGTGAGATTAACCTCAGAGAAAAATTATTGAGGGGAAAGAAAGGGATGAAGGGGAAATTTAAGGATTCTGAAGTGATAAAATAAAAAGAAAATAAGCCTAACTCCTCTTCTCTCGCCAAATATCTTCAATTAAAGAAAATTCAATTCCTTTACTCAAGAGAAGAGGGCACTTGTAAACTAGAAATCTTTCCCACCAAAGACTAAATATAAGGAATAAAAAGCAACTGAATGTCTTACAAAGCTACTGTAAGAAGAGAACAGAAAATTTGAATCAGAATATCATAGTTGATATTTTTTTCCTCAAAATAATTATATAATCAGAAGAAACTAGTAATACAACACTTCAAATGGAATTACATCTTGTCATTAAAGTATTTTTGGATCTGAAAATATACCTTGAACTAGAAATTTGGAAATTAAAACAGTAGTGGACAAAACTATGAAGAAATTTAATGGTAATTAATTAAACTCAGAAAAGAAATACAAGACAAAAGACAAAATCATATCATAAATAACAATTATATTGAAATACGTCCAAGAAGGAATATATTTGTATGAAAATTGAATAAGGAATATTAAAAAAATATATGGGAAAGTAACCATGAAAATAAAAATAATTCAAGAAATGAGTAAAGGAGTCAATGAGAGATATGTAAAGAAGATCTGACACATGAATATTGGGTGCTTAAAGAGAATATCAAAACTAGGCTAACTACACAGAACAATGGAAAATATTAAAATATAACCTAAGGAAACTTTCTGGAAATAAATGATCTGAAAGCATACGTTGTTAAGGTTCATAGGTACCTGGTAATATTGACCAGAACAATCAATTCTGAAACATATTCTAACAAAACTATTAAAATCAAAAGATTGAAAAGTGTCTTAGGGCCTCTAGATAGTAAGATCAAATAACTTACAAGGGAAAAAGACTTATTTTTCTTTAAAAAATGTACAAAATAAGCAGCAGGATAGCAACATTCTCAAGAAATTTAAAGAAAGAACAGATGAGCCACGGATTTTATATCAAGTCAAACTGTCCTTCAAGTATTAAGGACATAGAAAACCTGTTTGCAACATTCAATAACTCCAGAGTATACTGTGCATGTGTGCTGTTCCTGAGGATTCCACTGGATGATGAGTATCATCTAACCATAGCTGCTTGTAGAAACTTTGAAAAAAGGGACTGTTGGATCATTTATTATATTAAATTGTAGAATCAAGACTCAATCAAGGGTGGTAACAATGGTTAAACAAGTATCATGTAAACATTATATGGTTTGACAAATAGAAAAAAAATAAGAGAAGAAGAAAAATCAGAGAAGAAGGGAGAGAGAAAGGGAAAAATAGATTTAAATCATTGACTGCTGAAGAGGTAAAGTTTAGGAGTCAAAAATACCATTTAATATTGACAGTCAAAATAATAAAATATTAAAAGTCAGTGTGAATGAAAAGATAACCACTAATACCAATGTATTAGTTTACCAAAATTGGAAAAGAAGATCAATATATATCAAAGAATATACAAAACAAAGAACTCTTTTAGGATTTGCTCTCACCCTAAACAGTTTTGTGTTGTAGGACTGAATAAATGGGGAAATGAATTGACATTTTAGGGAGCTGCATTTTTAAATAGCTACACAATAGATTATAATACTCATTACAGTTTGAGAATTCCTGCTGAACATAATGAAGATGAGGGAAAAGATACTTAAAAAAATGAAATGTTCCCCGGTATAAGTGATACCAAGCTTCATTTGAAAGAGGGTTGAGAAGTAACCATTGCATTGTTTAATGAAAAAAAAATTACTCAGTGAAATGACTAATTTAATGAAACTAAATTGTATACTGTTAGGAAGTGAATAATTAGATACAATAATTGAATAATATACTTTTAAAAATTGACAGTGAGAAAAAAATATTTAGGGAGTAATAATATTTTTTTTTATATTTTCATAGTTTTTTTAATGTTTTTATTTTGTTTTGGAATTCTAACATATCTCAGATGTATTAACTATAGTGATCTAAAGAAATTGGAGTTTTTGGTTCATATTTGGGCCAGAGTTTTGATGAGGAATTGTCTTGTCCTCAGTATGGCTCATATTATTTATAAAAATCAAAGTAAACAAACAACAGCAACAACAAAGAAAACTCCAGAAGACTATACAAATCAAATGGAGGAAGAGATAGAGGCCATGGGAATTATAATCTTGCCAAATTGGTCCTAGGTTTTCAAAGGTAAATTTTTAGAGTTTCTGAGAAATATTTGAATGAGAAAGTCCATTCTTTGGTGACTAGTGAGCATGCATCAGTATAGAGCAGTAATTAATTTACTTTAATTTTATTCCAGTGAATTTGATTTTTAAGTAAATTTGATCACTGTGTACTGGATGCTGCACCAGGCAGGAATTTGATATCCACAAGGATAACAACTTTCAGACCTTTCAATGGAGTGTATTTAATGCAAAACTTCAGGTTTGTTGACTATTCATCTATGATATCCTTTACATATGTGTTTTCAGATGCACAAAATTCAGCCATAAATTATCTTTCATCAGTGCCCCCCATGAATCTAACATCCTCCTTATCTTTTCACCTTTACATGGATACATCAGCGATATTGTTTTTTTTTAAATCTGCAACTTCGAGTCTTTTTATATGCTGCTATGATTACTTAGAATGTCTTCCTCCTATTTTTATCCTGGAAAACTCCTATTCATTCTTTAAGACCCAGCTCAACTAGTCCATCCACAGAGAGGCTCTCTCCAACTCCACAACACTAGGTTTATATTAAAGTTATAATAGTACTTCCTGAGTTATGTTGTGATTTATCCATTTAGATGATTTTGTTTTTTTTACTAAATTTTGAGCTCCTTTGTTAGAGACAGTGCTTGGCTCAAAACTTTTATTTAATACTTAAAGACTAATTGATGAATGAATGGATGCATGCATGTATGGATGAAGGGAGAGAGGACAAGCTTAGAACCAATGAATTGGTCCTATTCTCAGTTTAGTTCTCTTATTTTTATAACTCTTGTATAACTGTTACTAATACATCCTCTGCCTTTACTTTCTGTTCTTCACTGATCAAGGTAACTCTTCTTTGTGCATCTCTCATGCAGTGGGGTAGCTCAATCTATTTCTTCTCTGCCTTTATCAGGAAGAAATTAAGGAAAACCAGGAGTTCTTACAGAAAATATATGAGAGTAACCCACATACTTTCAGTCGTGGAGTACTTAAATGGGGATGCCACTACTTGGTATTTGAATTTGCTTTAATTTTCATTTATATGTAGTTAAAAATAAGTGTTTGTGTTCATAATATGTGTTTATATACTCTTGTTTGTTAACTTAGTTAAAAAGAAATATCTAGACAGTGTGAAACCTACCTGAATATAATTACCCAGCTTCCCCTGTTCCATCATGGGCATCCTTCAAACTATACTCCTTAGAGAACCCATTTTAATAGGGTTTAGTTATAACTATTACCTACAAATCCCCCACACACACACTCACAAAGCACCTAGTACTTTTAAACCAATGAGAAAAAAAATCTGTTTAAAATAATTTTATTGTCATTGTGATTTAATTTGGTCCCCGGATTTAGGGACAAAGATTAATTCTGCATATGTTCCAGCCTCGTGCAAATAGGACCAATCTGGCAACGGAAAAAAAATGAAATAAAAGTTTCCTGCCTACAAGCCACTGCAGTCAAAATGTTAACAAGGATCCCTGATTCCATAAATAAGAGTTTCCTTACCAGTGGCAGAATTTCTAGAAGACTCCTGATGTGTAAGCTAGAAAGCTTCAAGCTGAGCTCTTTTTCTAGTGGCACAATGCCCTTAGATAAATTACATTGATGACTGAGTAAAACCCAGGTAATGTGAGACTAGAGTATAGCTAACATTCTTCACGTCATGCACCATTATCAGACTCAATGAAGCAAACCTTTGGAGATCAAAGAATAAACCTTGTCCTCACTGCTTTTTGCTGTGTTGAAAATTTTAACTGCTGGTTAGTCTATTTTTAACTTATTTAAATGGAGCCAACTGCTTTCTAGCTCAGAGGGTGCTGAGCTGAGAAACAACTGCCTGCTTTGCATGGTCCTATCATCTAAGGACACAGTGCCCTAGATTTTCTAGGGCAGACCCAGTTTTTAGTACTTACAGGTTTATGACCTGATTTGTGTTCCTTAGCTTCTGTGGAAATAACTGAAAACTAATCTTGTTGGAGAGAGAATTCATATTAGTTGAAACTAGGTCAAAAAACTTGAATACCAAGGATTTAGACCTAATATGATAGGCTATAAACAGCTATACTAGATTCTTGACTTGAAAGGCACATTATAAACAAATATTTAATAAAAAATAGTAAACTAGACAATATTGCCTATTTTGAATTAATTGTCAAGCTGTGTTGTTATTAAGATGTTATTAGGACTAAAAGATTATTTACCTCTTTGGCCAGCCATCTGGCCTTAGAGTGTCTAAACCCTATGTAAGTTATAAAAATTTGCCCATGGTCCAAGACAACGTAGAGTTTACTTACATTCTCTATCTGATAAACATGTTCCAGTTTACAGAGTGGTGCCAGGTACAGTGCAGTCTCTTACTGTATAAATATTTGGGGAATGAGTAAGTAAATGAATGCTGATTTCATGAACACTGGATCCAAGAAGGCAAGGCTACCAATGCAAAACTATCACCTCTAAAGTGCATAGGATATATAGGCTTGCCTTCCAAAAAACAGAACCAGAAGAACTTACAATTAAATTGGTGAGACAAATCACATTTTTATTAAATGGCAATAAGTTATTCAGGACAGTGGTTATAAAGTTTTTTAACATAAACTCTAACTTTTTCAGGGCCTCTTCAAAATCCTACCATATCCACCATCTTGCTTATCACTCCTTATCTTGCTTATCAGTGTTACATTCTCATGATTACTTTGATGAAGCCTCTACCTCTGCAGACTAAATTACCCATTCCTGAATAAGCCTTTGTTTTATTTCCTTTTCATCATTGTTCATTCTATTCCTTCTAGTTGAAATGCCTTTTCACTAATAGTTTCAATCTTACACGTTCTTCTAGAATCAGCTCAATTCCAATCTCTCCAATGAATCTTCTTTTTCTTGCTTCCAGATCTCAGAGGTCATTCTGAATTGCAACATTATTCATTTGTGCTAATATTCATGTGGCCTTAATACATATAATTTTACTTTTATTAGTTTTTAATAGTTTATATTGTAATAATTTGGACAGTATTTGTATGTGTTTATTTCATTCCTTTGATAAATATTTATCAAGCTAGGTACTTTCCTAGGCACAACATTGAACAAAACAGATAAAACTTCTGACTTGGTAGAACATATTTTGTTTGTTTTTTCAAGATGTTAACATTTCTCAAGATACTTAAAAATACATAAAACCAACATTGAAGTACCGATAGATGGCTATAATAAAGTAACATATGTGCATTTCATTGCAACTTCTTTAGATAGTAATCTCTTCAGAAGTGTTTGTAGAGAAGGTTAGACTCAGCATCTTGAAAGGATCCTAACTGTGAGATGTGCTTAGGTTTAAAATAAGCTCTCAAGGCAGCTTAGGGAGCTCCTTTGTGAAGTCTTCTTTCAAATGTTTCAGGCAAACAGCTCAAAAGTGCCTTTGAGGGAGCAATTCTCCTTTGGTGGGCTAATGACCTAATAGTGGGAATGATGTTCTGTCAGTCTTTGAAACACAGCTTAATGATCTAGCATTTTGAGGGCAGGGATTATCTACCTATTTTACTATTGAATACCTAGAGGTTAGCCGAGTGTTTTGGACATAGTACATGCTCAATAAGTGTGTATTGACCAAATTAAATTGCCTAAATTATTTCTCCTATCATTTGTTCATTGGAATATTAAGTTAGAACAGTGTTAACAATGATTAGATTCTTTAAATTCCATTAAATATGTTATTATTATATAACAGGTACAAGATTCTGTGCTAGCAGTAGAGTCTTAATTGTACTGAGTCTTTAGTAATACTTCTGATTAAGATAACATTGATTTATAATACTATATAAGTTTCATGTGAACAATATTGTATTTCTATTTCTGTATACACTACAGTATGATTACCACGAAAAATTTACTTTCCATTTATTATCACACAGTTGATTTCTTTTACCGATTTCATCCTCCACTCTGCCCCTTTCCCTCTAGTGACCACTACTTTTTTCTCTGTATCTATGTGTTTGTTTCTGTTTGGTTTGATTTTTGTTTGTTTGTTTTTTATATTCTATATATAAATAAAATTACATGATTTTTTTCTTCCTCTGTCTGATGTAAATATCCCTCAAGGTCCATCCATATTGTTGAAAATGGAAAGATTTCATCTTTTTTATGGCTGTGTAGTGTCTAGTGTGTGTGTGTATGTGTGTATGCACATACACATACCACATCTTTTTTACCTATTCATTCACTGATGGGCACTTAGGTTGTTTCCATATCTTGGCCATTGTAAATAATGTTGCAAGGAACATTGGGGTACATATATCTTTCCAAATTAATGTTTCTGCATTCTTTGGAGAAATACACAGAAGTGGAATAGCTGGACCATATGGTAGATCTATTCTTAATTTTGGGGGGAATCTCCATAATGTTTTTCATAGTGGCTACACCAATTTACATTCCCACCAACAAAGTATGAGATTTCCCTTTCCTCTAACACTGATTATTGCTTGAAATTTTGATAATAGCCATTCTAACAGATGTGAGATGATATCTCATTTTGGTTTTGATTTACATTTTTCTAATAATTAGTGATGTTGAACATCTTTTCATGTACCTAATGGTTATCTGTAAGTCTTTGGGAAAATGTCTATTCATCTGCTATGTCCAATTTATATCAAGTTTTTGCTTCTTTTGTTGTTGAGTTGAATGCATTCTTTCTATATTTTGAATATTAACCCCTTGTCATATATGTGATTTGCAAACATTTTCTCCCACTTTGTAGGTTGTCTTTTCATTTTTTTCATGGCTTCCTTTGTTGGCAGAAACATTTTAGTCGGATGTCTCCTTTGTTTATTTTTGCTTTTGTTTCTCTTGCCTGAGGAGACATATCTAGAAAGATATTGTTAAGACCAATGCCAAAGAGCATACTGCATATGTCATCTTCTAGGAGTTTAATGGCTTCAGGTCTTACACTCAAGTGTTTAATCCACATTGAGCTGATTTTTATGTATGGTGTGAGATAGTGGTCTAGTTTTATTTTTTTGCATGAGGCTCCTCCAGGTTTCCCAACATCATTTATTGAAGAAACTATGTATTTATATGTATATATAGTGTATGTATTAAATATTTTGATCCTTTGTTGTAAATTATTTGTCCATACACTTGTGGGTTTATTTCTGGGGTCTCAATTCTTTTCCACTGATACATGTATTTGGTTTTCTGCTAATACCATGATTTTTTATTACTATAACTTTGCAAATTAATTTTACATCAGGGAGTGTGATACCTTCAGCTTTGTTCTTTTCTCTCAGGATTGCTTTGGCTATTTGGGATGTTTTGGGTTTCCTTATAAATTTTAGAATTTTTTGTTATCTTTCTGTGAAAATTGTCCTTGGGATTTTGATAGGGATTGCATTGAATTTGTGGATTTATTTATGTAATATGGACATTTTAACAATGTTGATCCTTCCAATCCATGAACAGGGACAATCTTTTCATTTAACTGTGTCCTCTTCAATTTCTTTTAAGAATGAATGTCTTATAATTTTCAGTGTATAGGTCTTTCACCTCTTTGATTAAATTTATTCCTATGTATTTTTATTCTTTTTGTTGTGATTCTAAATAGGATGGTTTTCTTAATTTCTCTTTCTGCTAGCTCATTGTGAGCATAGAGAAACACAACAGATTTTTGTATGTTGATTTTGTACCCTGCAACTTTATTGTATTCAGTTATTATTTTTGATAGTTTTTTGGTGAAGTCTAGCATTTTTTATATATAAAATCATGTCAAGAGCAGTAGTGACAGCTTTACATCTTCCTTTCTAATTTGGATGCCTTTTTTTTCTTAACTGCTCTGCCTAGGACTTCCAATACTATGTTAAATGAGTAATGAGAGTGGGCATCTTAGTCTTTTTCCTGATCCTAGAAGGATAGCTTTCAGTTTCTCACCATTAAGTATGATGTTTGTCATACATGGTCTGTATTATTTTGATGTATATTTCTTCTATAACCTTTTTACTAAGAATTATTATTATAAACAGATATTGAACCTTGTAAAATGCTTTTTCTTGCATCTATTGAGAAGATCATATAGTTTTTTTTTTTACATTGTGATTGATTGATTGATGTGCCTTTTATTTTTTTTATTATTTTTTTTAATTTTTTGCTTTATAACAAATTTAATCAGTTATACATATACATATGTTCCCATATCCCGTCCCGATCATATAGTTTTTACTTTCGTTTTGTTAATGTGGTCTATCACACTGATTAATTTGCAGATATTAAATCATCTTTGCATCACTTGAATAAGTCCCACTTGTTCATGGTGTATGGTCCTTTTAATATATTTTTGTATTTGGTTTGCTAATATTTTGTTAATAATTTTTGCATCTATATTCATCAGGGATATTGACCTGTAAATTTATTTTTTGTGTTGTCTTTGTTTGATTTTGGTATTAGGGAGATGTTGGCCTTGTAAAATGCATTAGGAAGCGTTCCCTTCTCTTCATTTTTTTTTGAATAGTTTAAAAAGAATAGGTATTATATCATCTTTTAATATTTGGTAGAAATCACCTATGAAGCTGTGTCGGCATGAACTTTGTTTTTTGGGGATTTTTTTATCTCTGTTCCAATCTCTGTACTAGTGATTAGTCAGTTCAGATTTTCTATTTCATGTTGATAAATTTTGTAAGGTTATATGATTCTAAGAATTTGTTCATTTTTTCTAGGGTGTTCAATTTGTTGGGGTATGGCTGTTCATAATATTTTCTTATATAATTCTTTGTATTTCTGTGGTATCCATTTTTATTTCTCCATTTCCATTTCTGATTTTATTTATCAAAGCCTTTTCTCTTTTTTTCCTTAGTGAGTTTAGCTAAAGGTTTGTCAATTTTGTTTATATTGTCAAAGAACGAGCTCTCAGTTTCATTGCTCCTTTCTATTTTTTAGCCTCTATTTCATTTTCAAAAATTTTATTTTATATTGGAATATAGTTGATTCACAATGTTGTGTTAGTTTCAGGTGTAGTGCAAAGTGATTCAGTTATACATATACATGTGACTATTCTTTATCAGAGTATTTTCCCATATCGGTTATTACAGAATATTGAGTGGAGTTCCCTGTGCTATATACTAGGTCCTTGTTGATTCTCTATTTTATATATAGTAGAGTGTATATTTTAATCCCAACCTCCTAATTTATTCCTCCCTCCAACCCATATTTCTGCTTTGGTAATCATACATATGTTTTCTAAGTCTGTGAGTCTGTATTTTTTTGTAAAAATGTTCATTTGTACTTTTTTTTTTTTAGGTTCTACGTATAAGTGATATCACATGGTATTTGACTTTTTCTGTCTGACTTACTTTTCTTAGTATGGTAATCTCTAGGTCCATCCATGTTGCTGCAAATGACATTATTTCATTGTTTTTGATGGCTGAGTAATATGCCATTGTATGTATGTACAACATCTTCTTTATCAATTCATCTTTTGACAGACGTTTAGGTTGCTTCCATATCTTGACTATTGTAAATAGTGCTGCAATGAACATTGGGTCACATGTATCTTTTTCAGTTATGGCTTTCTCTGGTTATATGCCCAGGAGTGGGGTTGCTGGATCAATATGGTAGATCTAATTTTGTTTTTTTTAGGGATCTCCATACTGTTCTCCATAGTAGCTGTACAAATTTACATTCCCACCAACAGTGTAGGAGGGTTCTCTTTCCTCCACACCTTTTCCAGCATTTATTGTTTGTAGATTGTTTGATAATGGCCATTCTGACTGGTGTGAGTTGATATCTCATTGTAGTTTTGATTTGATTTCTTTAATAATTAGTGATGTTGAACAAATTTTATGTGCTTTTCGGCCATCTGTATGTCTTCTTTGGAGAAATGTCTATTTAGATCTTCTGCCTATTTTTTGATTGAGTTGTTTGCTCTTTTGATATTGAGCTGCATTAACTATTTGTGTATTTTGGAGACTAATTCCTTGTAGGTCGCATCATTTGCAAATATTTTCTCCCATTCTGTGGGTGTCTTTTCATTTTGCATATGGTTTCCTTTGCTGTGCAAAAGCTTTTAAGTTTAATGAGGTCCCATTTGTTTATTTTTGTTTCTATTTTCATTACTCTAGGATGTGGATCAAAAAAGATATTGCTGAGATTTATAGCAAAAAGTGTTCTGTCTTTGTTCTCCTCTAAGAGTTTTAGAGTATCTTGTCATACATTTAGGTCTTTAATCCATTTTGATTTTATTTTTGTGTATGGAGTTAGAGAATGTTTTAATTTAATTCTTTTACATGTGGTTGTTCAGTTTTTCCAGCACCACTTATTGAAGATGCTATCTTTCCTCAAGGGGCTTTATTCACTCTGGAAAGTCAACCTTAATTCCTTAAAACTGTCTGGTCATATCTGAATCTATGCACACCTCTCTCAAATATAACAGTCTAGTCAATTTCTTATTAATATAACCAATATTTCCAATTATCTCCTATAACCAGGCAAACAGATTCTCACTGAATTTATGCAAATAACTAACTATATTGTCATAAAAAATACTGGAGGGATCAGGTAAGGAGAAAAAGTAAATGTTTCATCTTTTATAAAAAAAATGCTTAGAGATGTACACTTTAAAAAATTTCTCTAAGTCATAGGTAGCATAAAATAAAAGGTTCCTTTAAATCTGGAAAAACAAAACATTAAGGATCCAGCAATGTTTCAAACTAAAAGTCATAAAAATTATAATCATCTTCCTCAGTTAATTCAGTCCCATGTAACTAATACTTTGTTTTTCTTGAATTTAGTTTCTCCATTATTTATAGAAGTTTTTACCCAGTTCAGTTTTATGATTTTAAAGTTATCAGAAACTTATACTTGTCAAGAGTCTTTTCCATGAGTCTTCTTTAAAATGAAGCACTTTTGTAGGAACACTTTTGCATAAACATCTGAATAAAACAGTACCTATCTGTGAATGACAAAAGACAAAAATGTTCATTGTTATAGATCTGATGAGAATTCATTAAAATGGAGTTGAGAAGGAAATTTGGTTATTTCTGCCATATACAATATCTTAAAATGATAACTGGAATTCTAATGATAACATTGTTCTGGAGTATATGAGACTTTAGGAACAAAGTCTGGAACACTTATGTAACTATAAAAATACAACATGAAGAAAGTGTAGTATTACGTCTTATTTGACAATGATTCCCATATAATTTAACATATCAGCCTAATTAATGTAACATCTCTTTTCCTTTTTATATGGAGACAGAACAGATCTTTTGTGATTTTCCATGGACCCTCTTGAAAATCCCAAAGTTAGTTTGAAGTAAAAAATCTTCATCTGGAATTTGATTTGGGGGAAGTTTGTTAAAACTATCAAAAAGATTTTAAAACAGTCAAATAAGATCATAGTCACTGTGAAACACTACTTAGTTATCCATTTAACCATAGTGACAAAGACTTTGCCAACAAATACAGAAAGTTAAATATTAATAGTTGTACAAAAACCTTAGCTTTTTAAATAGGGAAGATTCAGGTTTCTTAAACTATTAAAGATAAAGACATAGAAGATTATTTTGACAAGACACAAATACTTTGTTTGCTAGGAAGATTATTTAAAAAGTAAAGAAAAATATTTTACCATCTCTTATCAAAAGCAGACCAATAGTTAAGAAATCTTTTTCCTTTTAACAAAAGAGAAAACCATATTCTAATTTTGTACCAATTTACTTTTAATATTAAAAACTATTTGACTTAATTAAATTTATTCTAATTCTAGCCATATTGAACACACATTAAAATTTCCTTCAAAAATTCATTTTCCACAAACTTTCTCCAACTTTCTTTTTTTGCATTTAGATTTTGAACTATGTTTTTCCTCTTTCCCATTTGGAAATAACCAGTTTCTCTTTATGAAAAACACCAAAAAGTTTTATTTTCCTTAACAAAATGCATTTCCACTTTTTATACTTCTTTTACTGAAAACACACATTTTACTTTCATGTATATGGAGATATTTCATTTCCTATTTCTAGTCAAATTAGTCTCATATATTAGAATATTTTTAACCCTTAGAAACCTTTAATTTTCAAGTGAAAGCTAAGAAGTGAGCAATTGTGAACTGTATTGACATTCTGTGGCTTGACAAATTTATAAATACCTTTAATAATTTCTAGAAACATATTCTTTCTCATGGGAAGTTTCTCAGCATACCACAAAACATGTTTACTAGTAAACACAAATATCCTTAATTCTTCTGTTAAAAGGAAGCAAAAGTGGGTAAACCTATGCTCAGCATTAATGTTTCAGTATTTTATCTTATTTGGAAATGATCTATATATTCAATGAATTTAACTTATTTCATCATTTAACATAAACAAGCAAAACGTTAACGTTTCAGGTTACCAAAAAATTGAAGGAAACTATTTTAAAAGTTCACCTAAAAACATTTTATCCTACTTATATTATTCAATTTACTGTGTCTTAACAATTATTTTAAATATATTTCATGAGACATTAGATAGTTAGCAATTATTCCAAACTATTTTTCTTGATGAGACAAACTTTGTAAGAGATAACATGAACTCATTGACGTTTAGTAAGCTTACATAGAATAAAAGTAGTGTACTTAATGGTGATAACCTTAAAGGCATACTTGTTTTAATTAAACCAACAAATTTAAACTAGCATTAATACTAAATATTGTCTCAGACCACAGGTACCTGAAATTCATAGGGGTTATTTTCTATTATGTTTCTGAGAATTTAATTTATATAAGTGCTTAATTTGCTGTAAGCCAATAATAATAGAGCTCTTTTACAGATTACTTTTAGTGGTACCCTCCAGAGGTAGAACATATCACACATCTATAACACACACACACACACAGAAATATATATATATATATATATATATGTCTATATATAGACATATATAAACTTATAGACAGACAGAAACAAATGCTTTATACCTTGTATTTTAACATTTCAACCATGAATTAAGTACAATATTAGAAAATTCACTAGCTTTAAAAGAAGTTGAATCTAAGCTGTTTTTCTGGTAGATGGAATGTTAAGATTACCTGCTCAGATGGCTAAAGTTACTTATAATATTTGTGGAGAAGACACTTAAGAGTTTTTACTTACCTAAGTTTCAAATGACCTTTACTCCTTTCATTTTCCTTATGATAAGAATTATTTTCTGAAGTTTTTAGAACATTTATATCTCAAAGGCACAGGGAAAGAATGCAAGTTCCTTCAAGAAGGACTTCAGTATCCTCAGGACAGAATTTTTGCAATACTTACAAACCTTTTGAGATAAATAAGGAAAGTTTTTGGATTGGTAAAAAGAATGAGTGGACATTGAAATGACTACAGAGCAGAATTTCTAGTTTTGTTAAAGTTTTTAAGAAAAGAACAGGTGTCTTTAATTCCTTAATGAATTGAGTTGCAAGTTAAATGACATTATTGGTAAATCTACCCCCCATAAATTATTTTACAAGTACTTAAAAAATTCCCCCATGCCCCAGGTGTACAGCTTTATTTTAGATTGGGGGAGAAGAGCTAAAACAAATCTATCATGCTTTGCAACTTGGCCAATTTATGACCACAGAACTACTTTGCATTTTCTAGCCAGTATAAACATTAAACACTTACAGAAGAACTGAACAACACCCTGGGCTCAAGATGTGCCCTCAAGAGAATGAAAAAATGTTAATCTTCAAAAGATCTGGAGCCACTCGCAAAGATCAGTAGCCAATGGCCTGGATTTGAAAAGGAAGGACCAACATGAAATTTTATTCCTCTCTCACTCTTCCAGGGATTACAGAGGGAGATCTAAAAAAGCTGACTCTGGCAAGAATTCTCAACCTTACCCAGCTTCTGTGAGTTTTTCAAGATCCCATTAACAGGATCCAAGTGGGGTTTAAAGTAGAGAGTGTAGCTCTGGTATTTATTAGAATCGTACAAGATTTTCCACTAATTTTAATTTTTAGTTTTTCTTCACTGTTTAAAGGAATAACAGCAGTTTACCAGAAAATCCTTCAGCGTCTCATCAGATCTGGGGGGTGTGGTGCTCATAAGAGGACTCTCCTTTGAGAGTAGATGTGGGAGTATCTGTAAGGATACTAATTTGGCAGACTTTTGTTTACAGTCTTGTAGTCTCTTTAGACTAGGAAGACAATTCAGAAAGAGGATTACTAGAATGAGTACTCAAATAAAGGAGAATAGAGGGGAGCAGTAGGAGTTATGCCAGTTTTATAGTTTTTTGTTTCAGATGTCTAATGTGTCTAATTTTTATTAGCTATTTGCAATGAATATTTCAATGAAAAATTTTTTTATCTTTATGGAGTTTTCTGGATACCAAGTAAAATAGGTATTCCATTCTGTTTCTTTGATTTAGGAACCTTTGCTTTTATTTCTTTTTTAAACATCTTTATTAGAGCATAAGTGCTTTATAATGGTGTGTTAGTTTCTGCTTTATAACAAAGTGAATCAGCTATACATATACATATATCTCCACATCTCCTGCCTCTTGTGTCTCCCTCCCATCCTCCCTATACCACCTCAAGAGGTGGACACAAAGCACCGAGCTGATCTCCCTGTGTTTTTTGGCTGTTTCCCACTAACTATCTGTTTTACATTTTGTAGAGTATATATGTCTGTGCCACTCTCTCACTTTGTCCCAGCTTATGCCTCCCCCTTCTTGTGTCCTCAAGTCTATTTCTACATCAGCATCTTTATTCCTGTCCTGCCCCTAGGTTCTTCAAAATCTTTCTTTTTTTTTTTTTTTTTTAGATTCCATATATAGGCGTTAGCATATGGCATATGTTTTAATCTTTCTGATTTAAAAACTCTAGGCCCATCCACCACACTACAAATAGCTCAATTTCGTTTCTTTTTATGGTTGAATAATATTCCATTGTATATATGTGTCACATCTTCTTTATCCATTCAACTGTTGATGGACACTTAGGTTGTTTCCTTGTTCTGGTTATTGTAAATAGAGCTGCAATGAACATTGTGGTATATGACTCTTTTGGAATTATGGTTTTCTCAGGGTATATGTCCAGTAATGGGATTTCTGGGTCATATGGTAGTCCTATTTCTAGATTTTTAAGGATCCTCCATACTGTTCTCCATAGTGGCTGTATCAATTTACATTCCCACCAACAGTACAAGAGGTGTCCCTTTTCTCCATATCCTCTCCAGCATATATTGTTTGTAGATTTTTCATGATGGCCATTCTAACTGCTGTGAGGTGATACCTCATTGTAGTTTTGATTTGCATTTCTCTAATGATTAGTGATGTTATCATCACTAATGATGAGCATCCTTTCATGTGTTTGTTTGCAATCTATATATCTTCTTTGGAGACATGTCTATTTAGATCTTCCACCCATTTTTGGATTGTTTTTTTTGTTTTTTTGATACTGAGCTGCATGAGCTGCTTGTAAATTTTGGAGATTAATCCTTTGTCAGTTGCTTCATTTGTAAATATTTTCTTCCATTCTGATGGTTCTCTTTTCATCTTATGTTTTCCTTTTCTGTTCAAAAGCTTTTAAATTTCATTAGCTCCCATTTGTTTTCATTTCCATTTCTCTAGGTGGTGGGTCAAAAAGGATCTTGCTATGATTTATGTCATAGAGTGTTCTGCCTCTGCTTTCCTCTAAAAGTTTTACAGTGTCTGGTCTTACATTTAGGTCTTTAATCCATTTTGAATTTATTTTTGTGTATGGTGTTAGGGAGTGTTCTGATTTCATTCTTTTACATGTAGCTGTCCAGTTTTCCCAACACCACTTATTGAGGAGGCTGTCTTTTATCCATTGTATATTCTTGCCTACTTTGTCAAAAATAAGGTGACTGGGGCTTCACTGGTGGTGCAGTGGTTGAGAGTCCACCTGCCGATGGAGGGGACACAGGTTCATGCCCCGGTCTGGGAATATCCCACATGCCGTGGAGCAGCTAGGCCCATGAGCCATGGCCACTGAGCCTGAGTGTTGGGAGCCTGTGCTCCACAACAGGAGAGGCCACAACAGTGATAGGCCCGCGTACAAAAAAAAAAAAAAAAAAAAAAATTAAGGTGACCATAGGTGTGTGGGTTTATATCTGGGCTTTCTACCCTGTTCCATTGATCTATATTACTGTTTTTGTGCCAGTGCTATACTATCTTTTCTTTTATTTTAACAACTTTATTGGAGTATAATTGTTTTACAATGGTGGGTTAGTTTCTGCTTTATAACAAAGTGAATCAGCTATACATATACATATATACTCATAAGCCTTCCTTCTTGCATCTCTGTCTCACCCTCCTGATACCACCCCTCTAGGTGGTTACAAAGCCCTGAGCTCATCTCCCTGTTCTATGCAGCTGCTTCCCACTAGCTATCTAGTTTACATTTGGTATTGTATATGTGTCCAAGCCACTATCTCACTTCGTCCCAGCTTACAATTCCCACTCCTTGTGTCCTCAAGTCCATTCTCTATGTCAGCGTCTTTATTCCTGTCCTGCCACTAAGTTCGTCAGAACCATGTTTTTTTTTTTTTTTTTAATTCCATATATATGTGTTAGGATACAGTATTTGATTTTCTCTTTCTGACTTAACTTCACTCTGTATGAGAGTCTCTTTGTCCATACACCTCACTACAAATAACTCAGTTTTGTTTCTTTTTTATGGCTGAGCCACATCTTCTTTATACGTTCATCTGTCAAAGGACATTTAGGTTGCTTTCATGTTCTGGCTATTGTAAATAGAGCTTCAGTGAACATTGTGGTACATGAATCTTTTTGAATTATGGTTTTCTCAGGGTATATTCCCAGTACTGGGATTGCTGGCCATATGGTAGTACTTTTTGCTTATATACTTTTAAGGAACCTCCATACTGTTTTCCATAGTGTCTGTATCAATTTACTTTCCCACCAGCAGTGCAAAAGAGTTCCCTCTTCTCCATACCCTCTCCAGCATTTATTGTTTGTAGATATTTTGAAGGTGGCCATTCTGACAGATGTGAGGTGATATCTCACTGTAGTTTTGATTTGCATTTCTCTATTGACTACTGTTGCTGAGTATCCTTTCATGTACTTGTTGGATATCTGTATATCTTCTTTTCAGAAATGTGTATTTATGTCTTTTGCTCATATTTGGATTGAGTTGTTTGTTTGTTTTCTTGATATGGAGCTGCATGAGCTGCTTGTAAATTTTGGAGATTAATCCTTTGTCAGTTGCTTCATTTGCAAACATTTTGTACCATTCTGAGGGGTGTCTTTTCATCTGGTTTATGTTTCCCTTTGCTGTGCAAACTTTTAAGTTTCATTAGGTCCCATTTGTTTATTTTTGTTTTTATTTCCATTTCTCTAGGAGGTGGGTCAAAAAGGATCTTGATTGTGATTTATGTCATAGAGTGTTCTGCCTATGTTTTCCTTTAAGAGATTTATAGTATCTGGCCTTATATTTAGGACTTTAATCAATTTTCAGTTTATTTTTGTGTATGGTGTTAAGGAGTGTTTTAAGTTCATTCTTGAAATGTAACTGTCCAGTTTTCTCAACACCACTTATTGAAGAGGCTGTGTTTTCTCCAATGTATAATCTTTCAAACTTTGTCAAAGATAAGGTGACCATATGTGCATGGCTTTATCTCTGCGCTTTCTCTCCTGTTCCATTGATCCATATTTCTGTTGTTGTGCCAGTACCATACTGTCAATTACTGTAGCTTTGTAGTATAGTCTGAAGACAGGGAGCCTGATTCCCTCAGCTCTGTTTTTCTCTCTCAGTATTGCTATTTGGGGTCTATTGTGTTTCCATGCAAATTGTGTAATTTTTTGTTCTAGTTCTGTGAAAAATGCCATTGGTAGATTGTTAGGTATTACATTGAATCGGTAGATTGTTTTGAGTAGTATTGTCATTTTTGCAATGTTGATTCATCCAATCCGAGAACATGGTATATGTCTCCATATGTTGGTATCATGTTTAATTTCTTTCATCAGTGTCTTATAGTTTTCTGCATACCAGTCGTTTGTATCATTTTCTTGGTTTATTCCTAGGTATTATATTATTTTTGTTGCAATGATAACTGAGAGTATTTCCTTAATCTCTCTTTCAGTTTTTTTCATCATTAGTGTATAGGAATGCAAGAGATTTCTGTGCATTAATTTTGTATCCTGCTACTTTACCAATGCATTGATTAGCTCTAGTAGTTTTATGTTAGCATATTTGAGATTTTCTATGTACAGTAACATGTCATCTGTAAACAGATTCCTATTTGGATTCCTTTTATTTCTTTTTCTTCTCTGATTGCTGTGGCTAAAACTTCCAAAACTCTGTTGAATACTGGTGGTGAGAATAGACAACCTTGTGTTGTTCCTAATATTAGAGGAAAATTTTTCAGTTTTTCACCATTGAAAATGAGGTTGGCTGTGGGTTTGTCATATATGCCCTTTATTTTGTTGAGGTAATTTCCTTCTATGCCTACTTTCTGGAGGGTTTTTATCATAAATGGGTGTTGAATTATGTCAAAAGCTTTTTCTGTGTCTATTGAGATGATTATATGGTTTTACTCCTTCAATTTGTTAATATGGTTATCACATTGACTGATTTGCATATATTGAAGAATGCTTGAATCCCTGGGATAAACCCCACTTGATGATGGTGTATGATCCTTATAATGTGCTGTTGGATTCTGTTTGCTAGTATTTTGTTGAGGATTTTTACATCTATGTTCATCAGTGATCTTGGCCTGTAGTTTCCTTTCTTTGTGACATCCTTGTCTGGTTTTTGTATCAGGGTGATGGTGGTCTCATGAATCAATTTGAGAGTTTTCCTCCCTCTGCTATATTTTGGAAGAGTTTGAGAAGGATAGCTGTTAGTTCTTCTCTAAATATTTGATAGCGTTCCCCTGTGAATGGGCTGGTCCTGGGCTTTTGTTTGTTGGAAGATGTTTAATCACAATCTCAATTTCAGTGTTTGTTATTGGTCTGAATATATTTTCTATTTCTTCCTTGTTCAGTCTCTAAAGGTTGTGCTTTTCTAAGAATTTGCCAATTTCTTCCAGGTTGTCCATTTTATTCACCTATAGTTTCTTGTAGTAATCTCTCATGATCCTTTGTATTTCTGCTGTGTCAGTTGTTACTTCTTTTTCATTTCTAATTCTATTGTTTTGAGTCTTCTCCCTTTTTTTCTTGATGAATCTGGCTATTGGTTTATCAATTTTTTTTTCTTCTCAAAGAACCAGCTTTTAGTTTTATTGATCTTTGTTCTTGTTTCCTTCATTTCTTTTTCATTTATTTCTGATTTGAACTTTATGATTTCTTTCCTTCTGTTAACCTTGGGGATTTTTAAAAATTCTTTCTCTAATTGTTTTAGGTGTAAGGTTAGATTATTTATTTGAGACATTTCTTGAGGTAGGATTTTATTGCTATAAACTTCTGTCTTAGAACTGCTTTTCCTGCATCATATAGATTTTGGGTCATTGTCTTTCATTTCTAGGTAATGTTTTGAATTCCTCTTTGATTTCTTCCATAATCTCTTGGTTATTTAGTAGTGTATTGCTTAACCTCTATGTGTTTCTATTTTTTACAGATATTTTCTTGAAGTTAATGTCTAGTCTCATATGGTTGTTGTTGGAAAAGATACTTGGTACAATTTTAATCTTCTTAAAATTACCAAGGCTTGATCTGTTGCCCAAGATATGATCTCGCCTGGAGAATGTTTTGGGAGCACTTGAAAAGAAATTGTATTCTGATGTTTTAGGTTGGAATGTCTTATAAATATCAATTAAGTCCATCTTGTTCAATATATCATTAACAGCTTGTGTTTCCTCATTTATTTTCATTTCGATGATCTGTCTAGTGGTGAAAGTTGGGTTTTAATGTCCCCTACTATAATTGGGTTACTGTCAATTTCTCCTTTTATGGCTGTTAGCATTTGCCTTATGTATTGAGGTGCTCTTATGCTGGGTGCATAAATATTTACAATTGTTACATCTTTTTCTTGGATTAATCCCTTGATCATTATGTAGTGTCCTTCTTTGTCTCTTGTAATACTCTTTATTTAAAGTCTATTTTGTCTGTATGAGAATTGCTACTCCAGCTTCATTTGATTTCCATTTGCATGGAATATATTTTCTCCCTCCCCCAATTTCAGTCTGTATATGTCCCTAGGTCTGAAGTGGGTCTCTTGTGGACAGCCTATATTCGGGTCTTGTTTTTGTATCCATTCAACCAGTCTATGTCTTTTGTTTGGAGCATTTAATCCATTTACATTTAAGGTAGTTATTGATATTTATTTTCCTATTACCATTTTCTTAATTGTTTTGGTTTTTTTAGTGTAATTTTTTTCCTTCTCTTATGTTTCTTGCCCAGAGAAGTTCTTTTTACATTTGTTGTAAAGGTGCTTTGGTGGTGTTGAAGTCTCTTACCTTTTGCTTGTATGTAAACGTTTTAATTTCTCCATCAAATCTGCATGAGATCCTTAATGGTTGTAGGTTTTTCCCTTTCATCACTTTAAATATGTCCTGCTCCTCCCTTCTGGCTTGCTGAGTTTCTGCTGAAAGAACAGCTGTTAACCTTATGGGGATTCTCTTGTATTTTTTGTTTGTTTGTTTTTCCCTTGGTGCTTTTAATATTTTTTCTTTGTATTTAATTTTTGATAGTTTGATTAATATGTGTCTTTGTGTGTTTTTCCTTTGGTTTATTCTGTATGAGACTCTGCACTTCCTGGGCTTGATTGACTATTTCCTTTCCCATATTAGGGAAGTTTTCAACTATAATTATTTCAAATATTTTCTCAGTCCCTCTCTTTTTCTCTTCTTTTTCTGGCACACTATAATTCGAATGTTGGTGTGTTTTATGTTGCCCCAGATATCTCTGAGACTGTCCTCAATTCTTTTCATTTTTTTTTTTTATATTTTTCTCTGCATTAGTTATTTCCACTATTTTATCTTCCAGGTCACTTATCCGTTCATCTACCTCAGTTATTCTGCTATTGATTCCTTCTGGAGAGTTTTTAATTTCATTTACTGAGTTGTCCAATGTTATTTGTTTCCTCTTTAGTTCTTCTAGGTCCTTGTTAAATGTTTCTTGTATTTTCTCTATTCTATTTCCAAGATTTTGGATATTTTTTCTGTCACTACTCTGAATTCTTTTTCAGATTGACTGCCTATTTCCTTTTCATTTTTTGTTCTGGTGGATTTTTACCTTGCTCCTTCATCTGCTCTGTGTTTCTTTGTTTTCTCATTTTGCTTAAGTTACTCTGTTTGGGGTCTCCTTTTCACAGGCTGCAGGTTCATACTTCTTGTTGTTTTTGGTGTCAGCCCCCAGTGGCTAAGGTTGGTTCAGTTGATTGTGTAGTCTTCCTGGGGAGGGTACTGATGTCTGTGTTCTGGTGGATGAGTCTGGATCTTGTCTTCCTGATGGGCAGGACCGTGTCCAGTGGTGTGTTTTGGGGTGTCTGTGACTTTATTATGATTTTGGGCAGCCTCTCTGCTAATGAATGAGGTTGTGTTCCTGTCTTGCTAGCTGTTTGGCTTAGGGTGTTCAGCACTCTAGCTTGTTGGTCGTTGAGTATAGCTGAGTCTTAGCGTTGACATGGAGATCTCTGGGAGAGCATTTCCTATTTGATATTTCATGGAGCCAGGAGGTCTCTGGTGTACCAATGTCCTGAACTCCATTCTCCCACCTCAGAGGCACAGGCCTGACACCTGGACGGACCACAAAGGCCCTGTCAGCCACATGGCTCAGAAGAAAATGGAGAAAAAAAGAAAGACAGAAAAAAAAAAAAAATAAATGTATTAAAATACAAATAAAAAATAAAATGTAATTAAAAAAAGAAAAAAACAAAAAAACAAAAAAAAAGGACTTACAGAACCCTAGGACAAATGGTAAAAACAAAGCTATACAGACAAAATCACACAACAAAGTGTACACATATATACTCAGGAAAGGAGAAAAAGGAAAAAAAAAACATATCTTTCAGGACGTATGAAGTCTTCTGCCAGCATTCAGTAGGTATTCTGTAAGAGTTGTTCCACATGTAGATGTATTTCTGATGTATTTTTGGGGAGGAAGATGATCTCCACGTCTTACTCCTCTCTCATTTTGAAGGTATCCTGAAACCTTTGCTTTTAAATGCACTTCTTAAATGAACACTTTTATCTAATTGGAGCATTCCCCGTCATGACCACTGTAATTTTAGGTTGTTTTCAGTAAGATTTTGCCATTTCTGTAGATACTTATAGCTTCTGGAAAATAGTTATTAGACATAAAATAAGCAGTTGTGCCAGAAGTTTACACACTGGACTTTTTGGAACTTAAGGATCCCATTTAATTAATTAATTAATTAGCTAAGTCTTTGGGTCTCTTAAAGCCAAATTAAATACCTAAGGGTGGTGTGCTGCTGCATTGGAGAATGTGTGGTGTTTTACAGTTTGCCTTATTTTGCAGAAATTTTCTTGATGTTGGCAGGTGACCTAGTGTCAATTTAATGCATTCCATGACCAACTTATCCTAACACAGGAGTTCCTGAGTTAGTTGGTGAGCACTCTAACACCTTCTAAGTGTTTGATCCATGCCTCTCAATTTTAGGAGGATTTTGTTTGTTTGATTTTTTTTTTCTTTTTTGCTTCCAATCCAAGATTCACACTAGAGGTAGCCTTTATCTAACTAAACAGACAAATAAATTTGCACCTTAACCAAGAGATGCACCTTAACCAGCAATAACCAAGAGATGTAACCATGGCCTGGCAAAGATAAGACCGTGTGTGCAACACTAGCAATTTCCAGTGTGGGACTGGGGATCAAGGAATGTATTTAACTAGAACACCCTATAGAGTGGGTACCACAGGCTAATTCCAAACAAGCAGGGAACTCTGTTGCCACCAGCAGTTCCCAATGTGAAATCTGGAAGCAGAATCAAGGACTGGGGTTTCCAATCTAATGGGGAATTGGGGTCTTACTACTAGCAGTTCTCAGTGTGAAACTAGTGATTCCAAATAAGGAACTGACTGGAAAGCCAATTAGATTGGGAGTTAGATGCAGAGTAGAGCTCTGAACTGAGAGGAATTTACCCATGGCATTCAGAAAAGCTGAGAAAAATAGTGAAATCAAAAAGGTTCTCAGATACATGACTATTTCTTGTTGTCTCTGAAAGGTCAGAAGTTTCCTTTGCTCCCACCACTGCCACTGGATCTGTTAAAATACAAAATTCGATGGAGTAAATGTAAAGATCTTATTGGCTTTGTTCATTGATTTATGAATCAAGCAGCATTTCACTTAAAAAACAGGTAGGAGCTACAAAGGACTTTACAATATGGAAGACTTTTATGGGGAGAAAGGGGACATGACCAGAAAAGAGTGTATTGTCAGGCAAGGTCACCTTTCTTTGGAGAACAGAAGAGGTCTATTGGGCAGATTAGAAGGGTATGTTGTTGTTAATTTTATTACTATTTTTTAACTGTTTTATCCCTGTCTGGAAAGATGTAATTGCTTTTTGCTTAATTTTCTTAATCTAGACATTTAATAAAACAATTAAAAAAAAATAGGTCTTGGCAGAAAAGTGAGACACGGAGATCACCTTCCTCCCAACAGATACACCAGAAATACAGCTACATGTGGAACAACTCCTACAGAACACCTATTGAATGCTGGCAGAAGACCTCAGACCTCCCAAAAGGCAAGAAACTCCCCACGTACCTGGGTAGGGCAAAGAGGAGAGATTCCCACACAGAGGATTGGTGCCAACCAGCACTCACCAGCCCGAGAGGATTGTCTGCTCGCCCGCTGGAGTGGGCGGTGCTGGAAGCTGAGGCTCGGGCATTGGTAAGAGCACAGGGAGAGGACTCGGGCTGGTGGCGAGAACTCAGCCTGAAGGGGGCTAATGCACCACAGCTAGCTGGAGGGGAGTCTGGGAAAACTCTGGAGCTGCAGAAGAGGCAAGAGACTTTTTCTTTCCTCTTGGTTTCCTTGTGCATGAGGAGAGGGGATTAAGAGCACTGCTTAAAGGAGCTCCACAGATGGGCGTGAGCCGCGGCTGAAAGTGCAGAGCCCAGAGACGGGCGTGGGATGCTGGGGCTGCTGCTGCTGCCACCAAGAGGCCTGTGTGTGAGCGCAGGTCACAGTCCATGACCCCTTCCAGGGAGACTGTGCAACCCATCATGGCCGGGGTCCCGGGATCCAGGGATGGCTTCCCTGGGAGAATGCATGACATGCCTCGAGGAGGTGCAATGTCACGTCAGCCTCTGCCACTGCAGGCTCACCCCGCACTACGTGCCCCTCCCTCCCCCCCGGCCTGAGTGAGCGAGTCACCGAAGTGGCTGCTCCTTTAACCCTGTCCTGTCTGAGCAAAGAACAGATGCGCAGCAGCGACCTACATGCAGAGGCGGGGCCAAATCAAAAGCTGAGACCCGGGAGCTGTGAGAACAAAGAAGAGAAAGGGAAATCTCTCCCAGCAGCCTCAGAAGCAGCGGATTAAAGCTCCACAATCAACTTGATGTACCCTGCATCTGTGGAATACATGAATAGACAACAAATCATCCCAAATTGAGGAGCTAGGAGTCAGTGCTTTGCTCTGAGGTGGGAGAGCCAACTTCAGGACACTGGTCCACAAGAGACTTCCCAGCTCCACATAATATCAAGTGGCGAAAATCTTCCAGAGATCTCCATCTCAACACCAGCACCCAGCTTCACTCAACGACCAGCAAGCTACAGTGCTGGACACCCTATGCCAAACAACTAGCAAGACAGGAACACAACGACACCCATTAGCAGAGAGGCTGCCTAAAATCATAAAAAGTCTGCAGACACCCTAAAACACACCACCAGACGTGGACCTGTCCACCAGAAAGACAAGATCTAGCCTCATCCACCAGAACACAGGCACTAGTCCCCTCTACCAGGAAGCCTACACAACCCACTAAACCAACCTTAGTCACTGGGGACAGACACCAAAAAGAACGGGAACTACGAACCTGCAGCCTGCAAAAAGGAGACACCAAACACAGTAAGATAAGCAAAATGAGAAGACAGAAAAACACACAGCAGGAGAAAGAGCAAGATAAAAACCCACAAAACCTAACAAATGAAGAGGTAATAGGCAGTCTACCTGAAAAAGAATTCAGAATAATGATAGTAAAGATGATCCAAGATTCTATTTCCAAGATCCAAAATCTTGGAAATAGATTAAACAAAATGCAAGAAACAGTTAACACGGACCTAGAAGAACTGAAGATGAATCAAGCATCGATTAAAAACACAATAAATGAAATGAAAAATACTCTAGATGGGATCAATAGCAAAATAACTGAGGGAGAAGAATGGATAAGTGAGGTGGAAGATAAAATAGCGGAAATAACTGATGCAGAGCAAAATAAAGAAAAAAGAATGAAAAGAACAGAGGACAGTCTCAGAGACTTCTGGGACAACATTAAATGCATCAACATTCGAATTATAGGGGTTCCAGAAGAAGAAGAGAATAAGAAAGGGACTGAGAAAATATTTGAAGAGATTATAGTTGAAAACTTCCCTAATATGGGAAAGGAAATAGTTAATCAAGTCCAGGAGGCACAGAGAGTCCATACAGAATAAATCTAAGGAGAAATATGCCAAGACACATATTAATCACATTGTCAAAAATTAAACACAAAGAAAACATATTAAAAGCAACAAGGGAAAAACAACAAATAACACACAAGGGAATCCCCATCAGGTTAACAGCTGATCTCTCAGCAGAAACACTACAAGCCAGAAGGGAGTGGCAGGGCATAATTAAAATGATGAAAGAGAAAAACTTGCAACCAAGATTACTCTACACAGCAAGAATCTCATTCAGATTTGATGGAGAAATTAAAACATTTAGAGACAAGCAAAAGCTGAGAGAGTTCAGCACCACCAAACCAGCTTTACAACAAATGCTAAAGGAACTTCTCTAGGCAAGAAACACAAGAGAAGGAAAAGACCTACAGTAATGAACCGAAAACAATTAAGAAAATGGGAATAGGAACATACATATCGATAATTACCTTAAATGTAAATGGACTAAATGCTCCCACCAAAAGACACAGATTGGCTGAATGGATACAAAAACAAGACCCATATATATGCTGTCTACAAGAGAACCACTTCAGACCTAGAGACACATACAGACTGAAAGTAAGAGGATGGAAAAAGATATTCCATACAAATGGAAACCAAAAGAAAGCTGGAGTAGCAGTGCTCATATCAGACAAAATAGACTTTAAAATAAAGACTGCTAGAAGAGACAAAGAAGGACACTACATAATGATCAAGGGATCGATCCAAGAAGAAGATATAACAATTGTAAATATTTATTCACCCAAAATAGGAGCACCTCAATACATAAGGCAAATACTAACAGCTGTAAAAGGAGAAATCAACACTAACACAATCATAGTAGGGGACTTTAACACCCCACTTTCACCAATGGACAGATCATCCAAAATGAAAATAAATAAGGAAACACAGGCTTGAAATGATACATGAAACAAGATGGATTTAATTGATATTTATAGGACATTTCATCCAAAAACAACAGAATACACATTTTTCTCAAGTGCTCATGGAACATTCTCCAGGATAGATCATATCTTGGGTCACAAATCAAGCCTTGGTAAATTGAAGAAATTTGAAATTGTATCAAGTATCTTTTCCGACCACAATGCTATGAGACTAGACATCAATAATAGGAAAAGATCTGAAAAAAATACAAACACATGGAGGCTCAACAATACACTACTCAATAACGAAGTGATCACTGAAGAAATCAAAGAGGAAATTAAAAAATACATAGAAACAAATGACAATGGAGACACGACGACCCAAAACATATGGGATGCAGCAAAAGCAGTTTTAAGGGGGATGTTTACAGGAATACAATCCCACCTTAAGAAACAGGAAACATCTCGAGTAAACAACCTGACTCTGCACATAAAGCAATTATAGAAAAAAGAATAAAAAACCCCAAAGTTGGCAAAAAGAAATAAATCATAAAGATCAGATCAGAAATAAATGAAAAAGAAATGAAGGAAATGATAGCAAAGATCAACAAAAGTAAAAGCTGGTTCTTTGAGAAGATAAACAAAATTGATAAACCATTACCCAGACTCATCAAGAAAAAAAGGGAGAAGACTCAAATCAATAGAATTAGAAATGAAAAAGGAGAAGCAACAACTGACACTGTAGAAATACAAAAGATCATGAGAGATTACTACAAGAAACTCTATGCCAATAAAATGGACAACCTGGAAGAAATGGACAAATTCTTAGAAATGCACAACCTGTTAAGGTTGAATAAGGAAGAAATAGAATATATGAATAGACCAATCACAAGAACTGAAATTGAAACTGTGATTAAATATCTTCCAGCAAACAAAAGCCCAGGACCAGATGGCTACACAGGTGAATTCTATCAAACATTTAGAGAAGAGCTAACACCTATTCTTCTCAAACTCTTCCAAAATATAGCAGAGGGAGGAGCACTCCCAAACCCATTCTATGAGGCCAACATCACCTTGATACCAAAACCAGGAAAGGATGTCACAAAGAAAGAAAACGGCAGGCCATTATCTCTGATGAACATAGATGCAAAAATCCTCAACAAAATACTATCAAAAAGAATCAAACAGCACATTAAAAAGATCATACCCCATGATCAAGTGGGGTTCAATCCAGGAATGCAAGGATTCTTCAATATATGCAAATCAATCAATGTGATACACCATATTAACAAATTGAAGAAGAAAAACCATATAATCATCTCAATAGATGCAGAGAAAGCTTTCTACAAAATTCAACACCCATTTATGATAAAAACCCTGCAGAAAGTAGGCATAGAGGGATCTTTCCTCAACATAATAAAGGCCATAGATGACAAACCCACAGCCAACATCGTCTTCAATGGTGAAAAACTGAAACCATTTCCACTAAGATCAGGAACAAGACAAGGCTGCCCACTCTCACCACTCTTATTCAACATAGTTTTGGAAGTTTTAACCACAACAATCAGAGAAGAAAAGGAAATAAAAGGAATCCAAATTGGAAAAGAAGAAGTAAAGCTGTCACTGTTTGAAGATGACATGATATTATACATAGAGAATCCTAAAGATGCTACCAGAAAACTAGTAGAGCTAATCAATGAATTTGGTAAAGTAGCAGGTTACAAAATTAATGCACAGAAATCTCTGGCATTCCTGTACACCAATGATGAAAAATCTGAAAGTGAAATCAAGAAAACACTCCCATTTACCACTGCAACAAACAGAATAAAATATCTAGGAATAAACCTACCTAAGGAGACAAAAGACCTGTATGCAGAAAACTATAAGACACTGATGAAAGAAATTAAAGATGATACAAATAGATGGAGAGATGTACCATGTTCTTGGATTGGAAGAATCAACATTGTGAAAATGACTCTACTACCCAAAGCAATCTACAGATTCAATGCAATCCCTATCAAACTACCACTGGCATTTTTCACAGAACTAGAACAAAAAATTTCACAATTTGTATGGAAACACAAAAGACCCTGAATAGCCAAAGCAATCTTGAGAACGAAAAATGGAGCTGGAGGAATCAGGCTCCCTGACTTCAGACTATACTACAAAGCTACAGTAATCAAGACAGTATGGTACTGGCACAAAAACAGTAACATAGATCAATGGAACAGGATAGAAAGCCCAGAGATAAACCCATGGACATATGGTCACCTTATCTTTGATAAAGGAGGCAGGAATGTACAGTGGAGAAAGGACAGTCTCTTCAATAAGTGGTGCTGGGAAAACTGGACAGGGACATGTAAAAGTATGAGAGTAGATCACTCCCTAACACCATACTCACAAAAATAAGCTCAAAATGGATTAAAGACCTAAATGTAAGGCCAGACACTATCAAACTCTTAGAGGAAAACATAGGCAGAACACTCTATGACATAAATCACAGCAAGATCCTTTTTGACCCACCTCCTAGAGAAATGGAAATAAAGACAAAAATAAACACATGGGACCTAATGAAACTTCAAAGCTTTTGCACAGCAAAGGAAACCATAATCAAGACCCAAAGACAACCCTCAGAATGGGAGAAAATATTTGCAAATGAAGCAACTGACAAAGGATTAATCTGCAAAATTTATAAGCAGCTCATGCAGCTCAATAACAAAAAAACAAACAACCCAATCCAAAAATGGTCAGAAGACCTAAATAGACATTTGTCCACAGAAGATATACAGACTGCCAACAAACACATGAAAGGATGCTCAACATCTTTACTCATTAGAGAAATGCAAATCAAAACTACAATGAGATATCATCTCACACCAGTCAGAATGGCCATCATCAAAAAATCTAGAAAGAATCAATGCTGGAGAGGGTGTGGAAAAAAGGGAACACTCTTGCACTTCTGGTGGGAATGTGAAGTGGTACACCCTCTATGGAGAATGGTATGGAGCTTCCTTAAAAAAACTACAAATAGAACTACCATATGACCCAACAATCCCAGTACTGGGCATATACCCTGAGAAAACCATAATTCAAAAAGAGTCATTACCAAAATGTTCATAGCAGCCCTATTTACAATAGCCCAGAGATGGAAACACCCTAAGTGTCCATCATCTGATGAATGGATAAAGAAGATGTGGCACATATATACAATGGAATATTACTCAGCCATAAAAAGAAACGAAATTGAGCTATTTGTAATGAGGTGGATGGACCTAGAGTCTGTCATACAGAGTGAAGTAAGTCAGAAAGAGAAAGACAAATACTGTATGCTGACACATATATATGGAATTTAAGAAAAAAAAAATGTCATGAAGAACATAGGGATAAGACAAGAATAAAGACACTGGCCTACTAGAGAATGGACTTGAGGATATGGCGAGGGGGAAGGGTAAGCTGTGACAAAGTGAAAGAGTGGCATGGATATATATACACTATCGGACGTGAGGTGGATGGCTGGTGGGGTATGGCTGCATAGCACAGGGAGATCAGCTCGATGCTTTGTGACCGCCTTCAGGGGTGGGATGGGGAGGGTGGGAGTGAGATGCAGGGGGAGAGAGGATATGGGAACATATGTATATGTATAGCTGAATAAATTTGTTATAAAGCAGAAAAATAAAAAAATAAATAAATAAAAAATAAAAATAATTTTAAAAAGACATCAAAAAATAGGTCTTTAGGGTTTTTTTTGAATTTTATTTATTTTTTTTACAGCAGTTTCTTATTAGTTATCCATTTTATACATATTATTGTATATATGTCAATCCTAAACTCTCAGTACATCACACCACCACCACCACCCCCGCCCACCACCACTTTCCTCCTTTGTTGTCCATAAGTTTGTTCTGTATATCAGTGTCTCAATTTCTGCACTGCATACAGGTTCAACTGTACCAATTTTCTAGGTTCCACATATATGCATTGATATACAATATTTGCTTTTCTCTTTCTGACTTACTTCACTCTATATGACAGTTTCTAGATCCATCCACGTCTCTACAAATGATCCAATTTTGTTCCTTTTTATGGCTGAGTAATATTTCATTGTATATATGTACCACATCTTCTTTATCCATTCGCTGTCCATGGGCATTTAGGTTGCTTCCATGACCTGGCTATCGTAAATACTGCTCAATGAACATTGGGGTGCATGTGTCTTTCTGAATTATGCTTTTCTCTGGGTATATGCCTGGTAGTGGTATTGCTGGGTCACATGATAATTGTATTTTTCGTTTTTTAAGGAACCTCCATACTGTTCTCCATAGTGGCTCTATCAATTTACATTACCACCAACAGTGCAAGAGGGTTCCCTTTTCTCCACACCCTCTCCAGCATTTGTTGTTTGTAGATTTTCTGATGATGTCCATTTTAAATGGTGTGAAGTGATATTTCATTGTAGTTTTGATTTTCATTTCTCTTATAATTAGTGAAGTTGAGCAGCTTTTCATGTGCTTCTTGGCCATCTGTATGTCTTCTTTGGAGAAAGATGTCTATTTAAGTCTTCTGCCCATTTTTAGATTGGGTTGTTTGTTTTTTTAATATTGAGCTGCATGAGCTGTTTATATATTTTGGAGATTAATTCTTTGTCCTTGATTCATTTGAAAATATTTTCTGCCAATGTGAGGGTTGTCTATTTGTCTTGTTTGTAGTTTCCTTTGCTTTGCAAATGCTTTTAAGTTTCATTCAATCCCAATTGTTTATTTTTGTTTTTATTTCTATTACTCTAGGAGGTGGATCAAAAAGATCTTGCTGTGATTTATGTGAAAGAGTGTTCTTCCTATGTTTTCCTTGAAGAGTTTTCTAGTGTCTGCCCTTACATTTAGGTCTTTAATACATTTTGAGTTTATTTCTGTGTATGGTGTTAAGGAGTGTTCTAATTTCCTTCTTTTACATGTAGCTGTCCAGTGTTCCCAACACCACTTATTGAAGAGACTGTCTTTTTTCCATTGTACATCCTTGCCTCCTTTGTCATAGATTAGTTGAGCATATATGTGTGGGTTTATCTCTGAGCAAGCAGTCATATCATCTGTGACAGATACAGTTTTGTTTCTTCCATTCAAATCCTTATAAAGTGTACTTATTTACCTTGTCTTGCATTATTTACTAGAATACCCAAAGCAATGTACAGTGCAAGGGTGGTAGTTGGGATTAAAGAGATAAAACATGTAAAATAATGAGAGAAAACCAAAAATATTTTCAATTACAAAAAAATAAGATACTTAAGATCAAATCTTTCTTCTTGTTTAAGATAATTCTATATTTCTTGTGGTAGGCTGAAAAACAGTCTCCAAAACATCTATGTCCTAATCCCAGGAACCTATGAGTTTTATATGCCAAAAAAGTGTTCTTTGCAGATGTTATTAAGTTAACGATTTTGAGTGGAGAGAAAATCCCAGTTTATCAATGTGGACCATAAATACAATTATATATGTCCTTCTAAGACAGAGGTAGAGAGAGATTTGACACATAGATGAGGATAAGACAATATGACCAATGAAGCTGCCACAAGTCAGGGAATGACAACAGCCATGAGGAGGTATAAGAGGTAAATGCATCTAGAGGGAGCACAGTCCTGTTGAAACCATAATTTCAGACTTCTGGCATCCACAGTAGTGAGAGAACATCTGTTGTTGTAGGTAACCTAGTTTATGGTAATTTCTTAATGCAGCCACAGAAAACTTAATTTCTTAATTCTTATTTCATACTTTTATTTAGAATAATGTTTGCTGCAAGTTTTAAGTAGATGTTGTTTATGAGGTTAAGAATGTAAGGTTTATTCTTAATGTGCTAAGAATTTTTATAATGAATGGGTGATATATTAAATAAAATGATTTTCTGCATTAATTATGTATCACTTTTTGTCTATTAATAACACAAATTACAGACATACACATGTAAATATTTTTCTAAGATAAAGTATATTTGTTTTCTTAGGATAAACTCAAGCTGAACATGATGCATCATCTTTTTTAATACATTGATGTGGTTTGCTAGTAATTATTTAGGTTTATTGTATCTATATTTACAAGTGAGATTGACCTAAATAACCCTTTCTTGTACTCTACCTATCTGGTTTTGGTATACAAGACATAGCAGCTTTAAAAAATGAGTTAGGGATTGCTGCCTATTTTTATTCTTTGAAAGTGTTTGTATAATAATGAATGATTGGGGGAGACCTTCAAGTTGATGAAAGAGTAAGACATGGAGATCAACTACCTCTCCACAAATACATTAGAAATACATCTACATGTGGAACAACTCCTACAGAACACCTACTGAATGCTGGCAGAAAACCTCAGATTTCCCAAAAGGCAAGAAACTCCTCACGAAACTGACCATGTGGCTGACAGGGTCTTGGTGCTCCAGCTGGGTGTCAGGCCTGAGCCTCTGAGGTGGGAGAGCCTAGTTCATGACATTGGTCCACCAGAGACCTCCTGGTTCCATGTAATATCAAATGAAAAAACCTCTCTCAGAGATCTCCATGTCAATGCTAAGACCCAGCTCCACTCAACAACTAGCAAGCTACAGTGCCGGACATGCTAAGCCAAAAAATTAGCAAGACAGGAACTAAAACTCACCTGTTAGCAGAGAGGCTACCTAAAATCATAATAAGGTCAAAGACAAACAAAACACACCACTGGACATGGTCCTGCACACCAGGAAGACAAGATCCAGACTCATCCACCAGAACACAGGCACTAGTCCCCTCCCACCAGGAAGACCACACAACCCACTGAAGCAACCTTACTGACTGTGGGCAGACACAAAAAACTATGGAAAATACATCCTGAAGCCTGTGAAAAGGAGACCCCAAACACAGTAAATTAAGCAAAATTAGAAGACAGAGAAACACAGAGCAGATGAAGGAGCAAGGTAAACCCACCAGACCAAAAAAATGAAGAGAAAATAGGCAGTCTACCTGAAAAATAATTCAGAGTAATGGTAGTAGACATGATCCAAAATCTTGGAAATAGAATGGAGAAAAAACAAGAAACGTTTAACAAAGATCTAGAAGAACTAAAGAGCAAACAAGCAATGATGAACAACACAATAAATGAAATTAAAAATTCTCTAGAAGGAACCAATAGCAGAATAACTGAGGTAGATGAATGGATAACTGACCTGGAAGATAAAAGAGTGGAAATAATGAATTCAGAGCAGAATAAATTAAAAAGAATGAAAAGAATTGAGGACAGGCTCAGAGACCTCTGGGACAAAATTAAACACACTAACATTCGAATTATAGAGGTCCCAGAAGAAGAAGAGAAGAAGAGAGGGACTGAGAAAATATTTGAAGATATTATAGTTGAAAACTTCCTTAATATGCAAAAGGAAATATTCAATCAAGTCCAGGAAGCTCAGAGAGTCCCATACAGGATAAATTCAAGGAGAAACATGGCAACACATATTAATCAAACTATCAAAACTTAAATACAAAAAAACACATCAAAAGCAGCAGGGTAAAAACAACAAATAACATACAAGGGAATCCCCATACGGGGCAGGATATATTTAAAGTGATGAAAGAGAAAACCTAAAACTAAGATTACTCTACAGAGCAAGGACCTCATGCAGATTTGAGGGAGAAATTAAAACCTTTACAGACAAGAAAAAGCAAAGAGAATTCATCAACACCAAACCAGCTTTTACAACAAATGCTAAAGGAAATTTTCTAGGCAGGAAACACAAGAGAAGGAAAAGACCTACAATAAAAATACCAAAACAATAAAGAAAATGGTAATAGGAACATACATATTGATAATGACCTTAAATGTGAATGGATTGGATGCTCCCACCAAAAGACACAGACTGGCTGTATGGATACAAAAACAAGATCCATATATATACTGTCTACAGGAGACCCACTTCAGACCTAGGGACACATACAGACTGAAAGTGAGGGGATGGAAAAAGATACTCCATGCAAATGGAAACCAAAAGAAAGCTGGAGTAACAATTCTCATATCACAAAATAGACTTTAAAATAAAGATTATTACAAGAGACAAAGAAGGACACTATATAATGATCAAAGGATTAATCCAAGAAGAAGATACAACAATTTTAAATATTTATGCACACTACATAGGAGTACCTCAATACATAAGACAGATGCTAACAGCCATAAAAGGGGAAATTGATGGTAACACAATCATAGCAGGGGATTTTATTTTTTTCAGTACACAGGCCTCCCACTGTTGTGGCCTCTCCCATTGTGTAGCACAGGCTCCAGATGCACAGGCTCAGTTGACATAGTTCACGCACCTAGCCACTCTGCGGCATGTGGGATCTTCCCAGACCAGGGCATGAATCTGTGTCCCCTGCATCGGCAGGCGAACTCTCAATCACTGCGCCACCAAGGAAGCCCAGTAGGGGACTTTAAAACCCCACTTTCATCACTGGTCAGATCATCTGAAATTAAAATAAATAAGGAAACACAAACTTTAAATGATACATTACAGAAGATGCACTTAATTGATATTTATAGGGCATTCCATCCAAGAACAGCAGATTATACTTTCTTCTCAAGTGCTACTGGAACATTCTCCAGGATAGATCATATCTTGGGTCACAAATCAAGCACTGACAATTTTAAGAAAATTGAAATCGAATCAAGTAACTTTTCCGACCCAAACACTATGAGATTAGACATCCATTACAGAAAAAAAATCTGTAAAAATTACAAACACCTGGAGATTAAAGTATACACTACTAAATAACCAAGAGTAAAGTATACACTACTAAATAACCAAGAGATTACTGAAGAAATCAAAGAGGAAATAAAAAAATACCTAGGAACAAATGAGAATGAAAACACAACAACACAAAACCTATGGGATGCAGCAAAAGGAGTTCTAAGAGGGAAGTTTACAGCAATACAATCCTAACTCAAGAAATAAGAAACATCTCAAATAAACAACCTAACCTTACACATAAAGCAATTAGAAAAAGAAGAACAAAGAAAACCCAAAGTTAGCAGTAGGAAACTAATCATAAAGTTCAGATCAGAAATAAATGAAGAAGAAATGAAGGAAACAATAGAAAAGATCAATAAAACTAAAAGCTGGTTCTCTGAGAAGATAAATAAAATTGATAAACCACCAGCCAGATTCACGAAGAAAAAAAGACAGAAGACTCAAATCTGTAGAATTAGACAATGAAAAAGGAGAAGTAACAACTGACACTGCAGAAATACAAAGTATTATGAGAGATTATTACAAGCAACTATATGACAATAAAATGGACAACCTGGAAGAAATGGACAAATTCTTAAAAAAGCACAAACTTCTGTGACTGAACCAAGAAGCAGTAGAAAATATAAACAGACTCATCACAAGCAATGAAATTGAGACTGTGATTAACAATCTTCCAACAAAAGAAAGCCAAGGACCAGATGGCTTCACAGGCAAATTTTATCAAACATTTAGAGAAGAGCTAACAACTGTCTTTCTCAAACTCTTGCAAAATAGAGCAGAGGGAGGAACATTCACAAACTCATTCTATGAGGCCACCATCACCCTGACACCAAAACCAGACAAAGATGTCACAAAGAAAGAAGACTACAGGTCAATATCGCTGATGAACATAGATGCAAAAATCCTTAACAAAATATAAGTATACAGAATCCAACAGCACATTAAAATGATCGTACACCATGATCAAGTGGGGTTTATCCCAGGAATGCAAGCATTCCTCAATATATTCAAATCAATCAATGTGAAAGACCATATTAACAAATTAAAGGAGATAAACTGTATGATCATCTCCATAGATGCAGAATAAGCTTTTGACAAAATTCAACACACATTTATGATAAAAACCCTCCATAAAGTAGGCACAGAGGGAAGTTACCTCAACATAATAAAGCCCATATAGGACAAACCCACAGGCAATATCTTTCTCAATGGTGAAAAAACTGAAACTAGTTCCTCTAAGATCAGGAACAAGACAAGGGTGTCCACTCTCACCAGTATTTTTCAACATAGTTTTGGAAGTTTTAGCCACAACAATCAGAGAAGAAAAATAAACAAAAGGAATCCATATCAGAAAAGAAGAAGTAAAGCCATCACTCTTTGCAGATGACATGATATTATACATAGAGAATCCTAAATATGCTACCAGAAATCTCCTGGATCTAAACAATGAATGTGGTAAAGTAGCAGGAAACAAAATTAATGCACAGAAATCTCTTTCATTCCTATGCACTAATGATGAAACATATGAAAGATAAATTAAGGAATCACTCCAACTTACCATTGCAACAAAAAGAATATAATAACTAGTAATAAACCTACCTAAGGAGACAAAAGACCTGTGTGCAGAAAACTATAAGACACTGATGAAGAAATTGAAGATGACACAAACCAATGGAGAGATATACCATGTTCTTGGATTGGAAGAATCAACATTATGAAAATGACTATACTACCTAAAGCAATCTACAGATTCAAAGCAATCCCTATCAAACTGCTAATGGCATTTTTCACAGAACTAGAACAAAAAAAAATTCACAATTTGTATGGAAGCACAATAGACACCAAATAGCCAAAGCAGTCTTGAGAAAGAAAAATGTAGCTGGTGGAATCAGGCTCCCTGACTTCAGACTATACTACAAAGCTCCAGTAATCAAGACAGTATCATACTGGCACTAAAACAGAAATATAGATCAATGGAACAGGATAGAAAGCTCAGAGATAAAGCCATGCACATATGGTCACCTTATCTTTGACAAAGGAGGAAAGAATATACAATGGAGAAAAGACATCTTCTTTAATAAGTGTTGCTGGGAAAACTGGACAGCTACATTTAAAAGAATGAAATTAGAACACTCCCTAACACCATACCCAAAAATAAACTCAAAGTCGATTAAAGACCTAAATATAAGGCCAGACACTATAAAACTCTTAGAGGAAAACATAGGAAGAACACTCTATGACATAAATCACAGCAAGATCCTTTTTGAACCATCTCCTAGAGAAATGGAATTAAAACAAAAAATAAACAAATAGGACCTAATGAAACTTAAAAACTTTTGCACAACAAAGGAAAACATAAACAAGATGAAAAGACACCCCTCATTATGGGAGAAAATATTTGCAAATGAAGCAACTGACAAAGAATTGATCTCCAAAATTTACAAGCAGCTCAATAACAAAAAAGAAAACAACCCAATCCAAAAATGGGCAGAAGACCTAAATACACATTTCTGCAAAGAAGAAATACATATTGCCAACAAACACATGAAAGGATGCTCTACTTCACTAATCATTAGAGAAATGCAAATCAAAACTGCAATGAGGTATCACCTCACACCAGACAGAATGGCCATCATGAAAATATCTACAAAGAATGAATGCTGGAGAGGGTGTGGAGAAAAGGGAACACTCTTGCACTGCTGGTGGGATTGTAAATTGATACAGCCAATATGGAGAACAGTATTGAGTTTCCTTAAAAACCTACAAATGGAACAACCAGAAGACCCAGCAATCCCACTACTGGGCATAGACCCCAAGAAAACCATAATTCAAAAGAGTCATATACCACAGTGTTCATTGCATCTCTATTTACAATATCCCAGACATGGAAGCAACCTAAGTGTCCACTGACTGGTGAATGTATAAAGAAGATGTGGCACATATATACAGTGGAATATTACTCAGCCATAAAAAGAAACGAAATTGAGTTATTTGTAGTGAGGTGGATGGACCTAGAGACTTCAATACAGAGTGAATTAAGTCAGAAAGAGAAAAACAAGTACTGTATGCTAATACATATATCTATAGAATCTAAAAAAAAATGGTTGTGTAGAACCTATGTGCATGACAGGAATAAAGATGCAGAGATAGAGAATGGACATGAGGACATGGGGAGTTGGAAGGGTAAACTGGGATGAAGTTTGTTAGTGGCATAGACATATATACACTACCGAATGTAAAATAGAGAGAGTGGAAAGCAGATGCATAGCACAGGGAGATCAGCTCATGTTTTGTGACCACCTAGAGTGGTGGGATAGGGAGGTGGGAGGGATACCCAAGAGAGAGGAGAGATATGGGGATATATGTATACATATAGTTGATTCACTTTGTTATAAAGTGTAAACTAACACACCATTTTAAATTATACTCCAATAAAGATATTTAAAAAACTAATGAATTATTGGTTCACAGGACAGGTTTAAATTTACTGTATCCAAGGAAGGTGATATCAATGCTCAAAACACAATTTTGATAGCTCTAAATCTAACAGTGTGTGTGTGTCTGTATAATTGTACTATAGATGGGTCATAACTTACTGTACTTAACAAATTAGGGCTAGGCTAACAATGTAACTCCATTACTAAGCAGCAGGTACAGTTAGATGACTTTGCTTGATCTTCTTGTAATCTGATAACTGGGCTCTGACAAACAGACTACTGTTATTTGCTCCGACTTTTGGGCATATAAACTAATGATATTTGTTTGGAGATAATAATAATAACTTTTAAAATTTTGCTTTAAAATGTGTTTTAAATATTCCTTAAAACAAAATTGGTTTAGAAATAATAATAATTTCATATTATATTTATGAAATACTTCAGTCACTTATAGTTATGAAGGGACAGTATTGCATAATTTAAGAGAACAGACTTTAAAGTCTGACTGCCCGTGTTTAGATTTCAGAGATTCACATTTCTGTATGATTTTGGACAAGTTACTTAACTTCTCCAGGACTCAGTTTCCTCTATTGTAAAATGGAAAAAAATAATCCTAGTAATTTCCTCATGAGATTGTTGTGAGGATTGAGTGAATATATGTAAATAAGCACACAGCATTTTATTTTCCTTTATATCTAGGAAGGATTTTATAAGCATTTGTCATTAATATTTTCATCATGATTCATACCACTTTTCTTACAAAGATATCAAAACATTTCATATCAGTTATCTTGCCCCGTGTCAAAACCTTTTGGTACATGGCAGGTATCTCCTCATGTGATGTTTGGAGTATGAATTTGGGAGGTTTATGACCTGATTGTAGAAAAATAAGCCTAAGAAAGGGAACACACTGATTAGAAGCCAGACATTACTCCAAGCTGTGTGTGTTTTTTTCAATCTTACACTTACTCCACCAATAGGTATTAAATTTAAAAAAGAAGGAAATTGCATTTAATGTGTGACTTGCCTTTTGAGTCATGTGTTTACTCAGATTCTGTCTCAAAGTCAATGTATTTGATCAAATCACTTATGATTAATACTGTGCTGAATTATTTATTCTTTCATTTTAAAGGTTTAAATAGAACAAATTAAATTGTAGACAGAAAAATGGTAATGTGGTATTATGTTTTTCTTATTATAAAAGACTTCTCATTTCAATTTCTCATTTTTATTTGTTTGCATGTTAAATAAATTTTCACATCAATACAGCATGGAGCTGAGACTTCTCTTACCATGATTAGATAATTTCCCATGAATTGCAAATGTGTCTCTAATTTTAATATATGTATTATTTCCCCATGTGATATAACTATATATTTGCTTTGTAAATTATAGGCAACAATTTTATAACTTTAGACTTGTACATTAAATAATAATAATTAGTAGCGACACATTTTTCTAAAAGAAGTATGGGTGAGGCTTCCAAAACTTTAAGCACAGTCTATCACATTTTTTCCCAAATGGAATGTTACTTTTTTGGTCAATCAGGGCACATTGGGCAAAAATATTTTTATTGCATGTAAGTGTCTCAGTCTCCTCTCATACTAAACTGGCTGATTCACAATATCTAAAATTGGATATGTACCATCAATCTTGCCAAGAAAGTAGGAAGTAGTTTTTTGGATATGGCATCTGAAAAAAAGCAATGTAAATTTTCACAAGCTTTTTGTTACATTATTACTTTGAAAAGTGCCTGTGTAGAGTCTTATGCCAAATAGAACAGTAAAAAAGTTTCAGCTGCCTGTGATTCGAAATAATCCTGAAAAATTATACAGCATTCAGATTTGACTTAAGTAAGTTGTTTGTGTATAATGGGATAGCATATTTTTTCCCCAAAAGCAAGAAAGGAAAGAAGGAAGAGAGGAAGTATGAAGGGAGGGGGGGAGGGAGGGAGGAGGAAGGAAGGAGGGAAGGAAAGAAAGAAGGAAGGGAGGGAGGAAGGAAAGAAGGAAGGAAGGAAAAAAATCAGTTTTGATGGTTTTTGTTATGAACAGTGATTTATTTCTTCTCTAAACAAAATACAGAATATACATAAAAGTAGATAATAAATTAGCATAGGGTAGCTTTATGCTAATCAAATAGAAAATAAAAGATGAACATGTAGTCAACTGGACTAATAGATTTTGATGCTGATCTCTCTCTCCCTCCCTCCCTCTCTCCCTAGGTTGCACAGTTATTACAAAGCAGTGCACTATACATGGCGTAATAATAGCAAACTAATAGAGTTATTGGAATATTAAAGGAAATCATAAATGTAGAGTTCTTATTATAGTGCTGATATTTACTTTGCCATTATTAAATGCAGGTGTTATTAATAACACTGTTATTGTTAGTAACAGTAGTAATACTGGTAGTAGAAGGAAGCTCTTGAAAGCCTTTACAAAGTTATTTGAGAAACCAAAGTCATAATAATTGGCAGTCAATCTTCATGAGAGATATGTTGGTTTTAGAGGAAATGAAGTACCATCCCCAGCCAAAGAATAAGAAAATTATTAATTAATGTTTCCTTCTGTTAAGGCTTACAATCCACTTTTAAGAATGACACAAGGATGTACTTGAAAATGGAAACATTAATTTTAGAAGATGATAAACGATAACTACTACTAGATTTCAGAACTTCAGATGTCAAAGAAAAAAAGAGCTGTATAGTATTTAAAGTGGTAAAAACAGATTTTATTCAGGACTTGCAATAGTGAAAAACAGACCTCAGTATAGAACAGGGTTCAATTCTGAATACAAGAAAAAGGGGGAGTTTATAAACTCCAAGGAGCAGGGTGGAGGTCAGTAGATGAAAAATTACTAAGAGGTATTTCTTTGCTGAGGTGACCTAACAGAATTCTTGCTGAAAGCAGGCCAGAGTAGTCAGATATCACCTGCGGGATGATGAGGGATAAGGAATTTGGCCAGATATCAAGGGTTAGCAGACACTGAGCATGGGGGATTCTGGTTAAACCAATTTAACTGATTCTTGCTAAAATTGGGTAATGAAAATATGAAGGAGAGGGCTTCCCTGGTGGCGCAGTGATTGAGAGTCTGCCTGTCGATGCAGGGGATACGGGTTCGTGCCCTGGTCCGGGAAGATCCCACATGCCGTGGAGCAGCTGGGCCCGTGAGCCATGGCTGCTGAGCCTGCACATCCGGAGCCTGTGCTCTGCAATGGGAGAGGCCACAACAGTGAGAGGCCCGCGTACCGCAAAATATATATATATATATATGAAGGAGAAAGTCAGAAAGTTGAGGCCTGGTTGAGGAGAGGATTCAGAAAAGTCCGGTTAAAACTTGGTGAGTGAGAGAGATTTTGTCAATGCTATCTGCAAGTTAAAAAAAACAATCCTTGAAGAAATTGGACTTAGAGTGAATCATGATGGATGATTGGAGTCACATCTGAAGAGAGGTCATTGCAAGAGCATTTACCAAAACTCAACCAAAACTGTTATTGGAAATTAAAAACATCCAGGTAGATGAGAAGTAATGGAAACTACTGTTAATGTGAGAGGAAGATAATTAGTGCCTGATAAAAGTATGAGACTAAGTATAATTAGTTTAATAAAGAGTTGGTAACTGGACTGGGCACCCATACAGCTACTAATTCTGAACTATACATTTGTCTGTTGCTGTTAGTCTACTATATTAAGCTTTATTGAAATTAACCCTTCTAGCAAACTCATTCCTTATTTTTTAAGGATGATATTCAGGACAATTTTCTTAAATCACATGATTCTTCATTATATTGACATCTGGGAGAAATTCTTGTCTTACTAGTGTTCCAAGAATAATACTTTTCTTTTGTGGTTTAGTTAATTCTATTTGATAGTTTATGAATTTTATAATGGACTGTTTCCATGTTGAAAATTAGAATCAAAGAGTTTTACTTGGACAAAAAATGCCAGTGAAATAAAAGTACAGATGGTGGAGAGACAGCATATCAGTTCTTATAGTGGCTCTTGGATATTTTAAATAATGACAGAACAGTGAAAGAGGGAAGCATCTCTGCAGCTCAGGTTCAAGAGAGCAAGTAGGGAAAAAGGAAGAAGAAAGTGGATATTTGTAAAAATGCTGTAAGAATGATTGGTCCATGCCCTCATCCCCCACTCTTTGCAACGTACATATACACACACATACACTGGGGAGCCACAGGGATGAATTTACTAGCTGTGAGGCATAAAGTAATTATTTTGTTAATTATTTATCCCCTGACTATTTTTTTTCTTATTTTTTTTGGCTGGTTGGATACCGGTTATGAAGGTAAAATAAACGCATGCACAAATTTTAAGACAGAGAAAAGTTCAGAGGATATTTGGGGGAAGAGTGAAAAAAGTTTCTTTGGTTCAAGCACAAGATTAATTTAGAGTAGAAGTAAAAAAAAATGAGCCTAGATATGTTTGGGAACTGATGCAAAAGTTAGGAACAGATGTTGGAATGCTCTGACTATAACACAAAAGAGTTTAATTTTATTCTCCAACTTAATAGAAACTGTTTTACACATATGTATAGAGCCCTAATGTTATGATAATGGTATTGCAGGATGATTCATTTGGTAGTGTAGCCTCTGTTTATTCCAACAATGATTTATTAAGTGCCTACTATTTTCAAGATACAATGTTTGGTGTTTCAGGTGATATAAATTGATTTCATATTTAAAAGTTTAACCATGATGTGTTTGCACATAGTTACAATGTAACAGGAATAGTGCTAAGTGCTCAGAGTCAAACAGGAGGATAAAGAAGAATAAAAAAAAGATAATAATATAGCATGTTTGATTTAGTGACATGCACATAAACAACACATAGTCAAATGTTATTGCAATTCAAATGGGCAAGAGATTATATAGAGTTGACTATGGAGAACAGCACAGCCACTACTGGATTTCTCAAAAGCACTGGTACCCACACTTATCAACATAGTCCTTATCACTTGGCAAACAAACAAACAAAAAATCCTCCCAGCCCACTTGAAGAGCAACCTCAGTTCCTCGTACCTTGGTTTTAAATAGTGTCCATTTTAGCATGCCAATTTCTTCAAGCCCTTGTTCCCATCATTCGTGTTTTACCCAGTTTTGGCACCCATAACAATTTAATAGGTTTCTTCGTCTTTTCCAGTCAGTCATCCCAGAAGGACATTAGAACTGTCTCCCAGTGCCCTTAACAAAATACTAAATCTTGTGTCAAGGGATAATTCCCCCATATTGATAAAAATCTCCCTAACCCAGCTTTATATGTTTCCCTTCTATATTCAGCACCCTCAGAGATTTACTCACAGGCAAATTCTCCCAGTTCTTGCCAGGGCATGTTAGCCAGACACTGAAGACCTTTTGGAATATAATCATTCAAATCCCTTAGAAGTCTTATTGTTTCCCAGTTGGGTCATGCTTAGATATGGTTCTATTTAATCGTCTGGTGGCCAGTAGAAAAAATAGGAGCAGATCCTGAGGGAGAAAAACATTGTTTCATAAGACAACTCTCCAGTCTTTAATCAAACCAGAGGCCACTATCACCTGACAAAGAAAGTGGACAACTTCTGAAAGCCCAGAGAGTTCAGTGTAATTGGAGACTTCAGTGAACTTGAGTCTACCCAAATAGCCCAGTTACAACAGCAGGCCCCTGAGTTTGGCATAAAATGTTTAATGTTGGCTAAAAAATTAGCCTCCTCTTAAATTCAGCCATTCTTGCAATTAATTATGTACCCAGTCTCAGCTCTGTTTGTCATCTGGCTCGAGGAGATGAGAGTTTCTTCAAATGCCATCAAAGATATTTGGTGCTCATACTTTGCCTTATATAGGGCATTAGTTCATTTGAGCCAGTCATTTACTTTATTAAAAACAAAAATTGTGCTCAGAAATAACCATAGTCTTTATAATTATTCTTTCTCCCTCACTTCTCAAATGACTGGGAAATTGTACCAAATTGTGAATCCCTTTCCACTTGCATCCCCTTCCATTTCACTAAGTGAGAAAGTTTTAGAAATTGTACTTCTTTAGCATGCAAGGTATCATCAATATTTCACCATACACAAGTAGTAGGGTTCTCATTGTTATGTGGCCAGAGAGTGAACAAATTTTAGAATCCTATTCCTAGTGTTTATTTCCTAGGACCATTTTTGTTATGAACTATTTCACCTCAAGTTCTCAAGAAGCAGAGTCTGAGAAGAGGCTCTTGCACAATAGATTCATTGATTGTGCATTCTTAATGGGAAACCTGTAAGGAAGTGAGGGAAGCAGAATAAGGAAGAGAAAGAAGTTAGGCAAACATAATGGATTCAGCTTAAGTTGAGTCTCAACCTGATCCAATGGAATATTATGAAAAATGAATGGTACCACAGAGTTGTCTTACTTAGAGGAAATGAGGTTGAACTTCTGTACCCCATTTTATTCAGTCATTGACTGGGGGGTAGTCCAGGAATAAGGCATAGCCCTCTAGGCATTTCTGTGCAAAGTAGCTTTCATCAGTGTCAAACATTAAAAGATAGAGTCAGATTCTTCCTTACATATTACCAACAGCAACTACTAGAGAATGCCAGGTCTTTCCTGTGAATTCACAAACTTATGAATTCTCACTAACAGAGACATAGCACCATATATTAGGTGGTGGTTGGCATATTTACCATACCTTGAAGGATAATATCGTAACCCTGCCATGGAGCTGTATCCAAGCTGACATCCTGAGTGAGGCTGAATAGACTATTGCATCATATCACTTGCCTTGTTGTTTTGTGAATATTGGTTAAATAATAACACAGTTGTACCTATTAAAAGGGTATTCTTTTACTATGAATGGCTCTTAGAGCTGAGCAATATAGCATAGGATGATATCAACACATGAATTATTATCTGTCATATGTTAGTACTGTTAGTGGAAGGCAAACTCATTTTGTATTTGCTTCTGTGTAAGGGTGAATTGCTACATTCTCCGGGTTGGAAGAGATATGATTAATAATGTCTTCCAGTAGATAACAGGTCTTCTCAAGGAATTATGTCATGTCTAGTGCTCAATATTTGTCTCTGCTGCTAACAGTGGCAATAGCTAGATCAGCCTTGATAAGGTAGACCTCATGCTGCTGAACTAGTGCATAGCCTCCATCTCTACCACAATGGCAATTATGTTTGCTGACCCGTTGAGCCAGCACTGATATAGCCAAGAGGAGACTCTAACTGACATTCACAGAGCCAATGACCCTGCCTCTCTGGTTTTAGAGAATTGCCTTTGAGGTGGATGCTTTCTGAGGGCATTAATGTTTGACAAAATTATTTGCAGGTTTTTGTCCAATTTCATTAGTTCATCTATGAATTCCTCTCTCTTCTCTCTCTCTCTCTCTCTCTCTCTCTCTCTCTATATATATATATATATATATATATATATATATAGTCATATATATATATATATAGTCATATATATATATAGGCAATATATATTGCCACTGTAACATTATTGCCATTGTAGCAATAATTAGCACCTTTATCGCATTACATAATTACATACTTTTTTAGTGGTTGGGATAGTTAAATTCTAGTCTCTTAACAAGTTTGTTGATTGTAATATAACATTGTTGTCTATATTCACTATGCTGTGCATTAGATCTCGCAGGATTATTTACTACACCTTGTAAATTTGTATCCTTAAACAACATCTGTTCTATCCCCCCAACCCCCATCCCTTGGTAATCAGTTTACTCTCTGTTTTATCAAGTTTGCCTTTTTTAACTTCCATGTATGAGTGATATCATATAGAACTTATCTTTCTCTGACTTATTTCACTTAGTATAATGTACTCAAGGTCCATTCATGTTGTCCCAAATGGCAGAATGGCCTCTTTTCTAATAGCTAGATAACATTTCCATTGGATATATACACAGCATCTTCTTTATCCATTCATCCATTGATTGACACTTAAGTTGTTTCCATATCTTGGCTATTATGAATAATGTTGCAATAAACATGGGAGGGCATATATCTCTTCAAAATCCTGTTTCCTTTAAGTATATACTCAGAAGCGAAATTTTTGGATCATATGGTAGATTTATTTTTAATTTTTTGAGGGAGCCAATTTTCATTCTTACCAGCTATGTACAGGTTACACTTTTCTTCACATCATTGCCAGAACTTGTCTTTTGTCTTCTTGTTGAAACAATTCTAATAGGTGTGAGGTGATAATCTCATTGATGTCTTGATTTGCATTTTCCTCATAATTGGTAGTGTCCAGAATCTTTTCATGTACCTGTTGGCCACTTTGATATCTTCTTTGGAAGAATGTCTATTTAGTCTTCTGCCCATTTTTTAGTCAGACTGGGTTTTTGCTTGTTGTTACTGAGTTGTATGAGTTCTTTTTATACTTTGGATATTAATCATTGTCTGATATATGTTTTGCAAAAGTTTTCTTCCATTCCATAGTTTGCCTTTTCATTTGGTCATTATGTTTTATTCTTTGTGCTTTTGGTGTCATATTTAAAAAATCATTGCCAAAACCAATATAAAGGAATGTCTTCTCTACAGTTCTTTCTAAGTGTTTTACAGCATCAGGTATTATGTTTAAGATTTTATTCCATTTTGACTTAATTTTTGTCAGTGATGTAAAATAAGGATCCAATTTCATTATTCTATATGTGTTTTTCCAGTTTTCCCAACATTATTTGTTGAAGAGATTATTCTTTCCTTCTTAGGTATTCTTTACTCCCTTGTTGAATATTAGTTGATTGTATATGCAGGAGTTTATTTCTAGTCTATCTATTCTGTTCCATTGGACTATGTGTCTATTTTTGTGCCAGTACCACAGTGTTTTAATTATTACAACATATGAACTTATGGGATGCAGCAAAAGCAGTTTTAAGAGGAAAGTTTATAGTGGTAAAAATGTGTTAAGATATTAAAGAGATCTCAAATGAAGAACCTAAATTTTACATCAAGAACTAAAAAGATAGGAAAAAATACACCCGAATTTTGCAGAAGAAAGGAAATAATAGAGATCAGAGCAGAAGTAAATTAAACAGGTCCTAGAAAAACATTTTAAAAAATCAACAAAACTAAGAGCTCGTTCTTTGCAAAAGGAAATGAACTTGACAAAATTTTAGCTAAACTAATTAAGAAAAAAAGAGAGAAGACAGATGAAATTAGAAATGAGAGAGGAGACATTACAACAGATGCTACAGAAATACATAGGATCATAAGAGACTACTATGAACAGTTATATGCCAACACATTAGAGGAACTAGAATAAATGAATGGATTTCTGGAAACACACAACCTACAAAGACTGAATCAGGAAAAAACAGAGAATCAGAAAAGACTAATAGCAAATACATAAATTGAACTAGCAATCAAAATCCTCCCAACACAGAAAATCCCAAGACTAGACAGCTTCATTGGTGAATTCTATAAAACATTTAAAGGAGAATTAATACAAATCCTTCTCAAACTATTCCAAAAGTTTGAGGATGAAGGAAGACTACCAAACTCATTCTATGTTGCCAGCATTACCCTGATACCAAAACCAGATAAAGATACTACAAGCAAAGAAAACTATAGACCAATATCCCTGATGAATATAGTTGCAGAAATTCTCAACAAAACATTATCAACCTAATTCAAGAACACATTAAAAGAATTACACATCATGACCAAGTGAGATTTTCACTGGGATGCAAGGATGTTTCAGCATCCACAAATCAATAAATGTGAACATCACATTAATAGAATGAAAGATAAAAATAGCATGATCATTGCAATAGATGCACAAAATGAAATTGACAAAATACAACATCCTTTTATGAAAAAAAAACCCTTGACAGAATGGGTATAGAAGGAACATACCTCAACATAATAAAGGTCATATATAATAAACCCACAGCTAACATTATATCTAATGGTAAAAACTTGAAAACTTTTTCTCAAAGATCAGGAACAAGGCAGGGATGTTTATTCTCACCACTTTTCTTCATATAAAACCAAGGTCCTAGTTGAGAAATTAGGCAAGACAGAAAAATAAAAGGCATTCAAATCAGAAAGGAGGAAGTAATATTCTTACTATTTGCAGATGATATAATTTTGTAGATAGAAAAATCCCAAAGACTCAACAAAAAACCTTTTGTAACTAATCAATGAATTCAGTAAAGTTGCAAGATACAAAATCAACACACAGAAATCAGTTGTAATTTTACGTGCTAACAATGAAATTCCTGAAATAAAAATAAAGAAGACAATCTTATTCACAATAAATAATAAAACAATAAAATACTTAGGAATACATTTAACCAAGAAAGTGAAAGATCTATACAATGCAAACTACAAATTTTTGCTGAAAGAAATTGAAGAAGACACAAATAGATAGAGATTTGTGTTCATGGGTCAGAAGAATTAATATTGTTAAAATGTCCATACTTCCAAAAGCCATCTATAGAGTCAATGCAATCCCCATCCAAATATCAATGGCATTCTACACAGAAATGGAAAAAAATCCTATAAGTTATATGGCACCACAAAAAACCCTGAATAGCCAAAGAATCCTGAGGAAAAAGGACAAAGTCAGAGGTATCACAGTTCTTGATTTCAAGCTCTACTACACATCTATAGTAATAAAAACCTTGGTAGTAGTACATATTTCTTATTCACATATCTTTGTTTATTATCCTGTAGCTCATTTCTAGCTTCTGACTAATCAGCCAAGGTGTATTTCAATATTGCATGCTGATTCACAAGTCATGAAACAAAAATAATGATATCTGTATATTTTACATTTGAACAGGCAACTCACCACAGGTCTGCAGATTCACTTGAAACACATTATGATGAATTTGGGTCATTTATCATCTGACCCTCATTATCCCCATTCTAATCAGAAGGCCATGTTAGGATATTGCATTATATAGTAACATTGTTTGTTCAGAACCTGTATATCCTGTCTTTAAAAAGTCAATGAATTTCTCTTTTTCTGAGGCACAGGCACCTTGGAAATTAGTTCAGGCATCCTTGGGAAAAACATTGAGGTCATTTTTTAAAAAACATGTTTCATTAGCAGGACATTGTCCCTCCTCAAATAGCTCGGAGTAAGTGAACAGATTTAGACCTTAAACCTCAATGAGAGAGAACAATTTTTATTACAGTATAGCATTTGATGATAGTTTTCTTCTTGCCAACAATTGATTTCTGTTTTACAAGATGAGGGACATCTTGGTTGTCTGTCCATTTATCTCAACCTGAGGAATATTATTAACTATTCTAATAGATGCCTGTGAGTCAAGGCATCTTTGTCTCTCCAGACGGTCTATGTTATGCTACCTTTCATGTTAATCACATCCACCTTGCCTGTAAAAATTAAGTGTTGTCACCTAGCTTTTGACACTATGAGATCCCCTCATACCCAATTAAATTAAGGAGTCTTGTTTGACAGAAGCATCTCCTACTATGAAATTTTTAAAGAGTCCATTGTCTTCTTCATCAGTTAATCCTTAAGGGTCCCACTGAAAAAAATATGTTCAGAAGGTACATTCTCAGTACTTATGTGGTAAATCCATCTTAGCATTCCCACTTTTCTAATGCCTTCTGCAGTACTATATCATAAAAGTTTTCTGCTTATTTTATTTATGGTAAGTTTTTGTGTTCATGTTTCTAGTAGTCATCCGAGCTGACTCTTAGGACTGGATAAGGTATTTTTGTGCATATATTTAACCCTCAAGGAACAGACGAGTACTCCATATTATTAAATTCTTCCCTCTCCAGTGCTATATTCTGCAGCCACTCCCTCAGCACCATCTAACAAATCAGGATCCACTGTGGCACATTCTTCCTAAATTTCTACCAGTACATACTAATTAAGTTCTACATCTAGGTGCTATATGCATTATTTCCTCCCAGAGAAGGCCTGTACTATTTTGCATGGGATGTTCTGGGGTTGGAAGAAAGAATTGGCCTGAACAACAATGATGGGTGGCAGATGCAGGTGTTAAATAGACAAACGTTATCTTTCTGTGAGACACCTGTTTCAGTATCCATTGTGGTCTCCAGCAAGTACTATAGACTCTTCTAACATTGTCAGGGCTGTTTCTGTACATTTGTAAAGTTTAGGGGTATTTACAATTTTAAGATTCCCATGCTTATCAATCAAAATGTCTAATTCTAGATCTCATTATCTCACCTTTTTCCCTTCAAGGTCTTGATTTTGATCAGAGACTTGTTACTTATAATTCCCACATCTCCTTTAAAGTCTGTAAGATACTGTGTTTGATTTTTTGTACAATCTTCAGAAGATTAGTGTTTTCTTGAAATCTGCCATTGAAATATCCTCTAGCATATTCAGCATTTCTTAAATTGACAGTTGGCTGAGCTGACCAGACTGCCAGTACCAACGTTTGAAGATAATGTGTTGCAATTGTATGTCTCATATATTGCTGATAGGAGAGTAAAATGGTATAACCACTTTCAAAACAGTTTGGCAGCTTCTTATAAATTAAACAGACACTTATCATATATGCCATTTATTAACTTATTGTCTCTCAACTCCAAACGCACACTTTAGTTTATGCTCTACAATAAACAATAGGATACCATTAAATATTTTACTTTTAAAGTGAGTACAATGTTAAGCTTTCTTTATAGAAAGTGCTGGAGGGATATTTCAGGAGCCCATGCTTCCTAAAATTTTCCACTTGGGCCTGGGTTGGAGGTAAGTGTCCACAGATCCCTGGTTACCTGGTACCAAGAATGTGGTACTACTGACTGCAGAGTGGCAGGAGACAACTCTGGAGTATTAAAAATATTCTATACCTTCATTATGATGTTGGTTACATGAGTGTATAATGCTGTCAAAACTCACAAAACTTTTCAACTAAGTTATGTACATTTTGTTTTATGTAAATGATATACTAACAAAAGTTATTTGAAGATAAAGATTTAATGGGTGGACATGTGAATAAAACTTTAGGATGTGTTTCAGAAAATCTGAATTTGATTCACAGAACACTGTATGAATTTGACAAAGTCATTTGATATATATGCCTTCTGCCTTTCCCCAAAATGAACAAAGCATACTCTATCCAGCCAGCACTAGATTTAAACTACCTTCAACTTTGGCTGCAAAAAAAAAAAAAAAAAAAAAAAAAAAGTCTTAATCAAACCAAACCAAAACAAAGAAGTAATGAAGAAGGATGAATGCAAGAGTTAAATAAAGAATCTAGAAGACTATAATTGAGTCATTCTTGCATTAATTCACCAGGTATCTACATACTGAGCAGATACTTTGTACCAAGCCCTGTGCTAAAATCAGGTATAAAGGTCTCTGCAGTTAAGAGGCTAATAGACAGAGAAGTAAAGCTCTGTATACAGAGCTGGGTAATATATTTTACTGATGAAGGTAATACCAGAGTGCTTGCCAATATATGCCACTATGGAAGTAAGACCTGAACAGGGTATAAGAGATTGATTGGGTATAAGAGGTGAGGAACAAAGAGATGCCAAAAAGACTCCATGACATTGAGCCTAAAAAATAAAATAAATAAATAAATAAAAAACAAATGTAAGGTTTGAGGGAAATAATGAATTTGGCTTCGTATGAGCTATAACCATTGGAATGTTGCCCTGTGCAGAATAGCTAGTCAGCCCACAAGAATTGATAGTGAAGCTATAAGTATGGATGAAATCTCCAGGAAGAGGATTCGAGAAAGAAGAACAGAAATTCCAGTATTAAAAGTCAAAATTAAAGTGACATTCTTAATGAAGAGTCAAAATGAGGAAGAAGTAACTGTGGTAACTATTAGGATCTAAGCGTTTGATTGATTGAGGGTGTTCAGATATGACCCTGAATCAGAGCTCTTTTGTAAGTTTGTAAGTTGGTTTTAACAGCATGGTTTAAACTATATTGCATTAATCTAAAAAGTAACGGCAATTAATAATGAAGCTTCGAATGATGCAATAAAAAGTGTTTTACATCTCAATAGTTTTACAGTTGTATAAACAACAATTTCAAATATACTATTTCATTGAATTTTTTTTTTAATTTTATTTTTATTTTTATTTATTTATTTATTTATTTATTTTGCGGTTTGCAGGCCTCTCACTGTTGTGGTCTCTCCCATTGTGGAGCACAGGCTCTGGATGCACAGGCTCAACAGCCATGGCTCATGGGCCCAGCCGCTCCACGGCATGTGGGATCTTCCCGGACTGGGGCTCGAACCTGTGTCCCCTGCATCGGCAGGTGGACTCTCAACCACTGCGCCACCAGGGAAGCCCTGAATTTTTATATTTTAAAGTGGAAAGGACATATATATTTAGCCCAAATTTCCAGTTAAGGAAATAAAATCTCTATCAAATTTAATGATTTTCCTGAGATCATATAGCTAGTAAATGAAAGAAATGGAATAGATACTTGAGCAGATTTCTAACCCAATGCAGTTCCTACTATATAGCCTAATAGAAGATAATTTTTTTCCTACTTTGTGCACTTACCTAGTGATGGGAAATATGACAATTACTTTTCTCACACTTGGAGATGAAGCATATTAAGAGTGAACTAGGGTAATGGAGGTAAAATCAGGGAAAACTATGTGTTTGAGCATGTGTGCAGAGGTTTTTTAAAAAATTTCTTTAATATTCTAACATGCTTCTCTCCTGATGATGGATTTCAGATAATAATGATTATTAATGTTGGAATTAATTTTCTATATGACTATATTGTAACCCATTAACAATTATAGACTCTCACTATTAAATTAATGAATGCATGTTTTCCTATTATCCATATATTTTGTGATATTTGGACGTTTGGGGTATAAAAATTGTAAAGGAAATCTACATAAACAACATTAAATTATTCTCACAATAATAATGAGAATTTCAATAATACTAATACCAACCTCCATATCTAAATAAGATGCTGCTACTTGCAGTCCACAGTATATATGCTGCTTTGAGTAAAAGTGATGGATTTGTCCTGGTCCATCTACTCTCTGTCCTTGGATCTAACTTGTGGCATGATGATGAATATTTACAAGAGGGATGGTCTAAGTTAGCAGTATTATTTTTGGCCCTGGTGAGTCTGAGAAAAGATAAATCTATGATGCTAGAACCTCTACCCATCTTGGGAGAACATCAGGAAATATTATGTGGAAATGATTTAATCAACTTGGGAAAAAATGCTCTTAAACCCACATAGCAATATAAGTTTATTGTATAATGTTTGACATATCTTGCCTTTCTATAGCAAGGAATATAGGAAAAGGTTAACTTGCATCATGCCTAAATATAAATAAATTGTCATGCCTTGTATATGTTAAGGTCACGAGTACCCTAGTTATTCCGGAGCTAATACTAATTAAAATATTATCCAAGAGACTGTCCTTGAGAGGAAGTGGAGAGTAAATATGACCCTTCATTTAGAGATTGATTGAACAGAAGCTCAGAGAGGAGAAATGTTCATTACTTTTTCTATAATTGTCATGATTAAAATATTTTTAATAAATCATTCTCTACATATAAAGCTTACTCAATTTTGCTTTTATTGATTTTCTTCTAAGTCTTTCTTGTATTATATTCATTTTGTATTTTTTTAAATAAATTTATTTATTTACTTTTGGCTGCATTGTGTCTTTGTTGCTGCACACGGACTTTCTCTAGTTGTGGCAAGCGGGGGCTCCTCTTCATGGGGATGTGCAGGCTTCTGATTGCAGTGGCTTCTCTTGTTGAGAAGCACGGGCTCTAGGCATGTGGGTTTCAGTAACTGTGTCACGTGGACTTCAGTAGTTGTGGCTTACGGCCCCTAGAGTGCAGTCTCAGCAGTTGTGGTGCACAGGCCTAGTTTGCTCCACGGCATGTGGGATCTTCCCAGCCCAGGACTCGAACCCATTTCCCCTGCATTGGCAGGTGGATTCTTAACCACTATGTCACCAGGGAAGTCCTCATTTTGTGATTTTTTAACTCCCTAACTGAAAGGAATCTTTCAAAATCCAAACTGGATCATATTCTTTGCTGTATCTCTCATGATGCCTCTCAGAATAAACTGATAGAATAAATGCTTCTTGAAAAAAATTAATGAATGAATACATTCATTACTGAAAGATATGAAATTGGTATAGAGGGGCACCTAATCTCTGATCTTTTTCTCATTCTATTTGTTCTCTAAGGGCTATATGGAGAAAGTATATTTATTTAAATATGAGTCATATTATTTACCAAGCCCCTACCATGTTCCAGTCACTGAGGATACTAAGGATAGAGAAATAAATGAAACAAACAAATCTCTAAGCTAATGGAGCTTTCATCCTAATGGATAGCAATACACAAGAAACACACACATCAACTATGGAGTTTGTGAGATAGTGATAAGAACAATTGGGGAAAATAAACTAGGACAAATAGATAGGGAGTGACAGGTTGGCAACATTGTGACTTAAACTAGGGTGGTAAGGAAAGGTCTTACTGAGAAGATAGGTATTTCAACAAAGACCTAATTGAGGTAAGGGAATGAGTCACATAGATATTTGTTAGAAGAGAAATCTAAGCAGAGTATTATTATTTAGCACTATTTCTCCAGTTAGCATGGAACATGAAGAGTTTTAATTTTCCAATAATCAATTAAAGAAAATGGATTAGTAGAACAAGACAGCATTTGAAAAGCAATTGGAAGTTCAGATATATAGATATGTACATAACTGTAAGGACACTGGCTTTTACTTTAAGCAAGGGAAATCCATTTGGAAGCTTGTTTTCATAGGATTACTCTGCTACTATTTTGAAATTAGACTGTGAATCAGGAAGGACATTAATTGAAAGATCAATGTAGAGGTCTGTGCAGTAATCCAGGTAAGAGATGATGGTAAATTGGGTGAAAATAACAGTGTAGACAGTGAAAAGTGGTGTGATTTTAGATACATTTTAAGGGTAGAATAAACATAATTTCTTGATAAGTTGGATGTGGGTTTGAGAGAGAGGGGAAAAAAATGATGGCAAAATTTTGGATTGAAGAACTGAAAGAATGGAATTTGCATTAATGGACAAGGGGAAGCCTTTTTTTTTTCTTTGCATGTGTGTGGAGTGGATGAGTTTTGTTTCTGAAAATTTTTGAATTTGTGATTTTCATGATGCTTACTAACCCTAAGTGGAGATGCTAATTAGTGAAGTCTGGAGAATAGGAGTGACATTATGCCTGGAAAAGAAAAGTTTAAGAGTCATTAATATTTAGATATTTTTTGAAGCCATGAAACTGATGGAGATCACCAAGAGAGTGAATGAAGATAAAAGAGAGAGGACAAGGGAAGTGGGAAGAAAGAAAGGGAAGAGAGGAAGTGAAGGGGAGCAGAGAGGAAGGGTAAAATGAGAAGAAAAAATAAGAAGAGGGAAAAGAAATTAAGAACTGATGTTTAGAACGTTACAATATTAAGAAAAGAAGAGAGATCAAAGAAAAGGGAGGGGGGATATGTCTGCATTTGTTTTCTATTGCTACTATAACAAGATGCCATAAATTTAGTGGTTACAACAACAAATTAATTTTCTTAGAGTTCTGAAAGCCAGAATCTGAATATAGGCTTCACTGGGTTAAAATCAAAACGTCATCAGGATTGCATTCCTCCTGGAGCATGTAGGGGATAATCTAGTACCTTGCTTTGTCCAGCTTCTACATGTGAATTGCATACCTTGGCTCATGGCCCTCTCTTTCATTTTGAAAGCCAGCAATCCCATCACTCTGACCTCTTTCTGCCATTATTTCTCCTTCTCTGACCTGACCTTCCTGTCTCCTCCTCTTATAAGAACACTTGTGATTACACTGGGTCCACCTGGATAATCCAGGATTATATACCCATTCCAAGGTCCTTAATTTAATCATATCTATAAAGTTTCTTCTTTGCATGTAAGGCAAACATTCAGGCTCTGGTAATTAGGACATGGATATGTTTGGGAAAACCGTTATTTTGCTTATCACAATGATCAGTTAAGCAGAAAGTTAAAATTGATACCAGAAAAGTATATTGTCTTGAAATTCAAGTGAAGTACCTGCTTTAAAAAGGAGAGGTGTTTCACTATGTCAAGTATCTACTGATAGGTCAAGTAGTTATGAGACTGGAAAGGGATCATAGACTTAATAGAGGAATTTGGGTAAAACTTTAGGGGCAAAATTCTTTTGGTATGGATTCAAAAGAGTGTGTATATAGAGAGAGCTTTAGGTAACTAACATGAACAATTTGTACCATGGAATTTTGTTCCAAAGGTGAAAATAAAAACATATGACAGATAAAGGGGAGAATAGCAGTCATTACAAAGTTAAAGTTAATTTTTAATGGGAGAAATAACATGTATAGATTATATTCATATGCATCATATATGCATCAGCATACTAATATATGCTGATAGTAATGATTTAGGTAAGCTTGAATGAAGCAGGAGAAAGAGCCTGTTAAACTGTTGCAAAGTCCTTGACTAGCAAATGACAACGTGATCAGGACAGAACAGAAGGATTGGCATTCATATACACACAGCATGTCTATAGTAATGGGAGGAAAGAAAGGTATGTAGATAGATATGGGGTGAACATTTTTAATGTTTGCTTTATTCTCAATGAGATGGGAAGTAATGTTAGAAGGAAAAACTGAATTTAAGGGCATAACACTGATCCAGCTTTCCATTATATTTTACTCATTACCTCTGTAAAAATTGTTTTTCTGAAGATTCTATTCGAAGTCTATGAGACAGCAGATGATGGCCAGATTTACTCTATTCAGGCTAACTTAATTTCAGATTTGTGTAAAGGTCAGCGTGACATAAAGAAAAAAAGAGTTGTATTGAAAAAGAAAAATTGAAATTCTAAACACTCACTGTTGTGGACAATTGTTGAATATTTACATGGCATCTATTCTTTCTCTTCCTTCTTTCTAAAATGATGCTTTCCCTTTAGGGAGTCATTACTTCCTGGAAGTATTATAGCTATGTGAGTTGAATAGGATATACTCTGTGTCCAGCTCTAGGGCTGGCCATGATGTATGTGAGCAAATATCCACCATCAGAGAAAATGGGGCCTATGCATGCCAGAGCATTCCATTGAGTATAGTTATTTGTTCAGTGTTAGTACAAACAGTATAAACATAAAGTTTTCTGAAACATTATGGGTAATGGTGAATGAAAAGTTTAAGGAATATAAACAAAGAAACATTTAGGCTTAGCTACTACCACTGTCCAACAGGTTGCAGTTATAACCAAAGCCAGGCTTCTGATGCCATCTTCGGGTGAAAACTTTGTATGGGGGAGAGGGGAACTGAAACATAGAGGAATGGAACTGTGGCCCTAATATTATTATATCTGGCATCCCCACTACCACTATATTTTCAGTTATAAAAGCTGTTGGATTTTATTTTTTAAGTCATCTTGAGTTTAGTTTTCTGGTACAAGTGAAAGTATCCTAAATAACACACTCATTTTTGTTTGTCTACTCACTCTTTGAAATGGAGTTATTACTTGAGCTTTATAATGAGACATTTAATAAAATTATAGTGACCTTGGATATCATCTAATGTAGAAGTTTAGTCTATATTTTAATTTTACATAGAGTATTACTAGCAACTTCAGTATAACATTTCAGTATCCAGCCCGGAGAATAAGACCCATACTAGGTACCTAAATAGAAGAAATTTAATAAAGATGATTAATTATGAAACTATTAGAAGAGCTGTAAGAAGAATCAGGAGATATGAAGTATCTCTGAGACTAGCAAATTTAGGAACATGTTCTAGGACTGGAGTGACCAAGGAAGGAGACTGTGTTATCACTGTCTGAAAGCCAAAGCCACACACCAGAAACTATAACCATGGTAGATCCTACTTACAGGAGTTCAACCATAGAAAGAAGTAGCTACTGCTACTTTGTCAAAGGTGGGGATTGATGGAGGAGGAGAAATATTTTGACTTCTCCCTTACTTTCACCCTTCAGTCTTCTGCTAGTACCTTCCATTAATCAAAACAGTTGGCAAAGTAGCCTGGGGAAAAAAAATAAGAAACAAATAAATACAAAAAAATAACTTTTAGAGAAGAGTCAGCTCCTCTGCTAAGCAGATCAGAACATGAATGTGAGAGAAAACAGGCAAATGACAAGAACATTGGAATATAATTTGTCCTTGAATACTATATTAGCTAGTGTTAAGTGGTACTATTTACTTTAACAGATAAATCCCAAATCTCAGTTGCTTAACAAACATAAGGCTTATTTATCATTCAGTTAAGTATAATCAGGAGTTTTAGGTTAGAAGGGACACAGGATCTTTCCATTGTATGATACAATCATCCTTTAAATCTTTATAGTACTTCCACTTAACCGACAGAGGAGAAAAAGAAATGGAAGATCATGCATGGAAGATCTATGACACTGTATGATCTTGGAAAAGTCACTTAGTCACATTCTTTCCCAGCTTTGTTGTGATATAATTGACATATGACATTGTGTACATTTAAGGAGTACAATGTGTTACTTAAATTAATATATTGCAAAATGATTGTCAATGTAGCATTAGCTAACACCTACAAGTCACGTGATTACCATTTCCTTTTTGTGATGAGAATATTTAACATCTACCATCTTAGAAGTTTTCAAGTATATAATACAATATTGTTAGTTATATCAAGATGCTGTACATTAGATTTCCAACACTTACTCATCTTCTAACTGGAAGTTTGTACCCTTGACCAACATCTCCCATTCCCCACTTTTCCTGCCCAGCCCCTGGTAGGCATCATTCTACTCTCTGTTTCTATGAGTTTGTGTTTTTCTACATTACACATATAAGTGAGATCATACTGTATTTGCCTTTCTCTGTCTGACTTATTTTACTTAACATAATACATTTAAGCTCCATCCATGTTGGCACAAACAGTCGGATTTTCTTATGGCTGAATGACATTCCATAATATATGTGTGTACACACACACACACACACACACACACACACACACACACACACACACACACACACATATATATATATATATATATATATATATAGCTCACGTCTTCTTTATCCATTTGTCCATTGATGGACACTTAGTTTACTTCCATATCTTTGCTATTGTGAATAATCCTGCAGTAAACATGGGAATATAGACATCTCCTTGATGTCTTGTTTTTTCATTTCCTTTGGATATATATTCAGAAGTAGGATTACTGGACCATATAGTAGTTCAATTTTTAATTATTTGAGGAAAATCCATACTGTTTCGCATGGTAGCTATACCAAATTACATTCTCATCAACAATGCACAAGGGCTTCCTTTTCTCCACCTGCTTGCCAACACTTGTTATTTATTATCTTTTTCATGATAGCCATTCTAAGAGGTATGAACTGATATCTCATTGAGGTCTTCATTTGTATTTCCTTGATGATTAGTGATGTTGAGCATATTTTCATTGCCTGTTGGCCAGTTGGATGTCTTCTATGGAAAAATGTCTATTCAATTCCTTTATTTTCTCCCATTCCAAAGTTTGCCTTTTCATTTCCTTGATTATTTCTTTTGCTGTGCAAAAGCTTTTTTTTTTCTTTTTCTTTTTTTAACATCTTTATTGGAGTACAATTGTTTTACAATGGTGTGTTAGATTCTGCTTTATAACAAAGTGAATCAGTTATACATATATATATATATATATATATATATATATATATATATATGTTCCCATATCTCTTCCCTCTTCCATCTCCCTCCCTCCCACCCTCCCTATCCCACCCGTCTAGGTGTTCACAAAGCACCGAGCTGATATCCCTGTGCTATGCAGCTGCTTCACACTAGCTATCCATTTTACGTTTGGTAGTGTACATATGTCCATGCCACTATCTCACTTTGTCACAGCTTACCCCTCCCCCTCCCCATATCCTCAAGTCCATGCCCTAGTAAGTCTCTGTCTTTATTCCCGTCGTACCCCTCGGTCCTTCATGACTTAAAAAATTTGTTTTTCTTAGATTCCATATATATGTTAGCATACGGTATTTGTTTTTCTCTTTCTGACTTGCTTCACTCTGTATGATAGACTCTAGGTCCGTCCACCTCACTACAAATATCTCAATTTCGTTTCTTTTTATGGCACAGTAATATTCCATTGTATATTTGTGCCACATCTTATTTATCCATTCATCTGATGATGGACACTTAGGTTGCTTCCATGTCCTGGCTATCGTAAATAGAGCTGCAATGAACATTTTGGTACATGATTCTTTTTGAATTATAGTTTCCTCAGGGTATATGCCAAGTAGTGGGATTGCTGGGTCTCATGGTAGTTCTATTTTTAGTTTTTTAAGGGACCTCCATACTGTTCTCCATAGTGGTTGTATCAATTTACATTCCCACCAACAGTGCAAGAGGGTTCCCTTTTCTCCACACCCTCTCCAGCATTTATTGTTTCTAGATATTTTGATGATGGCCATTCTGACCGGGGTGAGATGATATTTCATTGTAGCTTTGATTTGCATTTCTCTAATGATTAAAGATGTTGAGCATTCTTTCATGTGTTTGTTGGCAATCTGTATATCTTCTTTGGATAAATGTGTATTTACGTGTTCTGCCTATTTTTGGATTAGGTGGTTTGCTTTTTGGTTATTGAGCTGCATGAGCTGCTTGTAAATCTTGGAGATTAATCCTTTGTCAGTTGCTTCATTTGCAAATATTTTCTCCCATTCTGAGGGTTGTCTTTTGGTCTTGTTTATGGTTTCCTTTGATGTGCAAAAGCTTTTAAGTTTCATTAGGTACCATTTGTTTATTTTTGTTTTTATTTCCATTTCTCTAGGAGGTGGGTCAAAAAGGATCTTGCTGTGATTTACACCATAGAGTGCTCTGCCTATGTTTTCCTCTAAGAGTTTGATAGTGTCTGGCCTTACATTTAGGTCTTTAATCCATTTTGAGTTTATTTTTGTGTATGGTGTTAGGGAGTGTTCTATTTTCATACTTTTACATGTAGCTTTCCAGTGTTCCCAGCACCACTTATTGAAGAGGCTGTCTTTTCTCCATTTTCTCTTACCTCCTTTATCAAAGATAAGGTGACCATATGTGTGTGGGTTTATCTCTGGGCTTTCTACCCTCTTCCATTGATCTATATTTCTCTTTTTTGGGACAGTACCATAGAGTCTTGATTACTGTAGCTTTGTAGTATAGTCTGAAGTCAGGAAGACTGACTCCTCCAGCTCCATTTTTCGTTCTCAAGATTGCTTTGGCTATTTGGGGTTTTTTATTGTTCCATACAAATTGTGAAATTCTTTGTTCTAGTTCTGTGGAAAATGCCAGTGGTAGTGAAGGGATGGAAAAAGATATTCCATGCAAATGGAAATCAAAAGAGAGCTGGAGTAGCAATTCTCATCTCAGACAAAATATACTTTAAAATAAAGGCCATTACAAGAAACATAGAAGGACACTACATAATGATCAAGGGATCAATCCAAGATCAATATAACAATTGTAAATATTTATGAACCCAACATAGGAACACCTCAATACATAAGAGAAATACTAACAGCCATAAAAGGGGAAATCAACAGTAACACACTCATCATAGGGGACTCTAACACCTCACTTTCACCAATGGACAGATCATCCAAAATGAAAAAAAAATAAGAAAACACAAGCTGTAAATGATACATTGAACAAGATGGACTTAATTGATATTTATAGGACATTCCATCCAAAAACAACAGAATACACATTTTTCTCAAGTGCTCATGGAACATTCTCCAGGATAGATCACATCTTGGGTCACAAATCAAGCCTTGGTAAATTTAAGAAAATTGAAATCATATCAAGTATCTTTTCCGACCACAACGCTATGAGACTAGATATCAATTACAGGACAAGATCTGTAAAAAATGCAAATACATGGAGGATACACAATACACTACTTAAGAACGAAGTGATCACTGAAGAATTCAAAGAGGAATTCAAAAAATACCTAAAAACAAATAAAAATGGAGTCACGACGACCCAAAAGCTATAAGATGCAGCAAAAGCAGTTCTAAGAGGGAAGTCTATAGCAATACAATCCTACCTTAAGTATCAGGAAACATCTCAAATAAACAACCTGACCTTACACCTAAAGCAATTAGAGAAAGAAGAACAAAAACACTCCAAAGTTAGCAGAAGGAAAGAAATCATAAAGATCAGATCAGAAATAAATGAAAAAGAAATGAAGGAAACAATAGTTAAGATCAATAAAACTAAAAGTTGGTTCTTTGAGAAGATAAATAAAATTGATAAACCATTAGCCAGACTCATCAAGAAAAAAAGGGAGAAGACTCAAATCAATAGAATTAGAAACGAAAAAGGAGAAGTAACAACTGACACTGCAGAAATACAAAAGATCATGAGAGATTACTACAAGCAACTGTATACCAATAAAATGCAGACGCTTTTTAGTTGATGGCTTTCCAGTTGATTTTTGCTTTTGTCACTTGTGCTTTTGGTGTCATTTCCAAAAAAAAATGTTTTCAACACCAAAGTCAAGGAGATTCTCCTCTATGTTTTCTTCTAGGAGTTTTACATTTTTAGGTCTATGTTTAAGTCTTTAATTCATTTCAGGTAAATTTTTGTGAATGGTATAAGATAGGGGTCCAATTTAATTTTTCTACATGAAAGCATGCTGTATTTTTTCAAATGCTTTTACTGCATTTATTTAAATGAGTATATGATTTTTACCTTTCATTCTATTAATTTGTTGTATCATATTTCTTGATTTGCATATGTCAAACCATCCTTACATTCCAGGGATAAGTTACACTTTATCCTGGTGTATGCTTCTTATAATGTGCTGTTGATTTCAGTTTGCTAATACTTTGTTGAGAATTTTTGCACCTATTTTCATCAAGGATATTAGTCTATAGTCTTTTCTTGTAGTGTTGTTATCTGGCTTTTGTATCAGGTTAATGCTGGCCTTGTAAAATGAGTTTAGGAGTGTTTCTTCCTCTTCAATTTTTTGGTGAAATTTGAGAAGGATTGGAGTTATTTTTGTATAAATTTGTTACAATTCCCCAGTGAAACCATCTGGCCCAGGGCTTGTTGTTGTTGTTGGGAAGTTTTAGATTATTAATTCAATCTTCCTACTAGACCCATCTTTTAGAATGTTTTCTAGCTGTTTCATAGTTCTTTGTTCCTTGTTCCTTTCTACCTCCTGCTGACTTTGTGAATAAATGTTTTTCCATAGTAGTATTCCTGATACCCTTCCTTTTACCTTCTGTGAATCTATTAGAGGTGTTTGCTTTGGGACTACCATGAGGCTTACATAAAATATCTTACAGATATAACTGTCTATTTTACACTGATAACAATTTAACTTTGGTAACATACAAAACTCTCCCCTTTTACTACCCCTTTTTATGTTTTAAATGTCATAATTTAACTCTTTTAATATTGTGTGCTCATTAACAAATTATAGTAGCAATAGATTTTTTAACAGTCTTGTCCATTAACATTTATACTATTGTTAAGTAGTTAACACACCACCATATTACAACATTTGATTTTCTAAATTTGACTATTTATTTACCTTTACTAGAGTGTTGTACATTTTCATATGTTTTCATGTCACTAATCAGGGTCCTTTCATTTCACCCTGAAGAATTCCTTTCAGCATTCCTTGTAAGGAAGGTCTGGTTGTGATGAATTCTCTCAGCTTTTGTTTGCCTGGAAAACTTTATTTCCCCTTCATTTCTAAAGGTAACAATTCCAGAGAGAGGATTCTTTGTTGGAAGTTTTTTTTTGTTTGTTTTTTTCTTCTTTTGGCACTTTGAATATATCATTCCATTCTCTTCTGGCCTGTAAAATTTCTGCTCAGAAGTCCACTAATAGCTTAATGGGAACTGCTTTGTAAATTACAATCCTATTTTCTTTTGTTTTGTCTTTATTTTTTACAGTTTTATTACAATGTGTCTTGAAGAACATAGTTTGGAAGGAATTTATGGTCTATTAGCTTCATGAACTTAGATGTTCAAATCTCTCCCTAGGTTTAAGAAGTTCTTAGCCATTATTTAAAAGTATTCTGCCCCTTTCTCTCTCTCTTATCCTTCTGGAACTCTATTAATTTGCATATGGGTTATTTTCTTGGTATCTCATATATCACCTAGACTTTCCTCACTCTTTTTAAAATTATTTTTCTTTGTTCCTTTTAACTGGGTAATTTCAAAGTTCCTGTTTTCTAACTTACAGACTTTTTTCTGTTTGACCTATTCTGTTGTTGCTGCTGTCTTTTGTGTTTTTCATTTCATTCATCGAATTCTTCAGCTCCAGAATTTCTGTTTGGTGCTTTTTTAATGACTCTGTTAAATTTCTCATTTTGTTTTTATATCTTTTTCTGATATCACCAAATTGTCTTTTTGTGTTTTCTTATATCTCATTGTGTTATCTTAAAGCAGCCGTTTTTAATTCTTTATTAGGTAAATCATAGATCTCCATGTCTTTGGGTTTGGTTACTAACAGATTATATTGATTCTTTGACAGTATCATGTTTCCTTGATTTTTCATGTTCTTTGGAGGTTTGCAATGTGGTCTCTACATTTGAAGTAGTAGTCATTCCTTCCAGTCTTCACTAACTGCCTTCAGGGGAGAAATACCTTCCATCAGTCCTGCTAGTGATTCTGAGGCTTTCTTGGACCTTGTGTAGATACATCTGCTTTATGTTTCTTGCTCCCTCTTGTGACAGAATTCTTAAACTGGCTTGTATGTCTTCTCTTGATCCTACATTACACTGTGTCAGCTACTGATAGTCTCTCTTGTTTTCATGAAGGTAGTGCTGTAGCTCAAGGTTGTAGTCTCTCCTTAGCCACATTTTAAAGCTCACTTTTTATCACTGCCATGTGAATATGCATAGGGAGCAAGCCACAGAGTGATTGAAGTATGAATGAGGCAAATATATTTCTAAGGGTGTCTATGGGCCAGTTGGAGGAATACATGAGTGAGGTTTTCCCAGAGGCTTGTGGGTGGGCTTCCTGGTGGAGTCCACAATACAGTCAGCAGAAATCTTGTCCTCTTAATGCCCTTGGCGTATCTTATCTGCTGCTCTCCCAGTATCTTCCCTCCACCCATGTAGCTCCCGATTTAGTACTCTAGATGCTGTGAGAGAGAACTGAGTCTCTTTGGCAGCATCCAGTATAGGTGAGGTAGCCAGGCGTTCATTCATCTTCTCTCCCTTTTCCTGCAGGAGAAATCAGCTCAGAAATTCTCATTTCGCCCTAAGCTGCACTGCCACTGGAAAGGAGTGAGACAGACAATGTCAAACTCTTCCTCTTATCACTCCAATGCACTAAAACTTGTATATTTTTGCTCAAATGTAGTGCTGGAACTTCTCTGGAAAGCCAGACATCCACAAAGGCTTTCTCATATGTGGGTGACTGCCCAAGTCGGTGATCTCAAGGTGCTCCTAGACCACAGCCAAGAGGGGCTGGAACTGGTCACAGGTTACTGCAGGGCCCACAGCCTGTACTGACTCTGTCTATCTATTACCTGATGCATAGGTGAGCTAGATTCCTCCCAGGTATCTTGGGTGTGGTGCTGGATCCCACAGTTCCCACAGAGGCATTTTTGTTTGTGGCTGAGTGCCAAATTTCTGTTTTTCAGGTAAGAGAGGAAAAAAAAGTGATGTCATATACTTCCATCATGCTTAAGTCCTACCCACTTACACTTTTTTAACAATAACATATTCATCATTATAGTGATGCTCAAGCTAGTCTACACTTTTAACAACAAGAGAGTCATCATTACAGTGATGCTAAAGTTAATCTATGCTGAGTTTCCAGTATTTTGTCAATTACAGTTTAATTGTTCCTGCTGGTACTGGCTCCAGCAGCAGGTTTCCTCTTTGGGGCTCCAGGTAAATTGTGACTCTCTGCATCCACCTCTTTCTCCAGTTTCTGGAGTTGTGACTTTCCCTGTGACCTTAATTTTCTAATGGATATAAGAAGAGCCATTATTTTTCAATTTGCTCAGCTTTATTCTTGTTGTTATGACAGAGGTGACTACTTCCAAGCTCTCATTTTCAGAGAGGAAATTGCAAATTGTCTTTATTTTTAAAAGGCAAAGAAACCAAGACCCAATTGTCTGCTAAATATTAAGCAAAGTCTTTTATAAAATAGCTGTTGTTTACTCTTATCCAATTCCCTAAGAGTCCCTTGCTCATAGTAACTACTCAATAATGTTGTACCACAGGTGAATGGATGAATAAAAAACTTCCCAGTGCTTCATACGTAAGTGAGAAATGGGACTGAAACCCATTTTTCCTGACTTATTGTGTTTTCCATGTTGATACATAACAATTGTTTAGTGTTGTATTACTTACCATCCCAAATATCAAAGTTATTTATATTTCTGTGATATTTCACTAGAATCTGGCTATGATTCTGACTTTCCGTTCCTGAAACATACCTCTGAAAGAGAAATGAGTGCATCCTCTAGTCTCAAACTGTTTCACCTGGCACCATTTCTGCTTGATTTCAAGTTTCTCATTAGTCTCTTCATATGGTTATATCCCTTAAATAACATCTGCTAAATAAGAACAATTTATATTAGAGTATACCATAGAAAATAATCTTTATTGTGCCTTGAGCTTAAAGGATCCTCTTTGTTAACTAAAATGCAGGATTACTGTACTTTGGAAGGACTGATATTGTAAATGACATCCTCAGGAGCCTATCAGTCAAGGTGGAGCAATTCAAGATATGTCTTTAAAATATAAAAGTATAAGGATATGATTTATCATTAATAGAATCATAGAACTAGATGGACCTCAGAATCATTTATTAATTCACACTTTACAAAATAGGAAACTTATATACAGGGATATTAAGTAGATGGCTCAAGGTCACAGAGAATGTTAGTGGCAAAGCCACAATAAAAAATTAGGCCTTCCCACTTCCGATTAAGTATGTGGTATTTTTCTCTCCTTCTTTTAACCACTACCCAGGCCTGCTGTCTTCTGTCTGCTTGGTTTTGTTTTTTGTTTTTTTGTTTTGTTTTTGTTTGGTTGCAAAAAGCAGTACCTAATACATGGTGGGTGATCACATTAATTAGTGATAACAATGGCATCTGTGTTTTGCCATTTCGAGTTATATGGCAAACTATTTCTCTGGCTCACCATTTAATTTATTCTACCATCCTGACTCAGAGGAGAGATTATGATTTTATAGCTTTACGTTCTGCGATCTAGTGAGTATTTTTATTAAAACCCTGGAGTCACATCACAACATCAGCCTACATCAGTTACACTTCATGTAGAGGCTAATGGAAGTTCATCCTGAGTGTGGGTTAGGGGCCACAGGGTGAATACTGCTTCTTTCCCACATTATTCTTAGATTGTATTTGACTGTATTTTAAATTACAGATTTTGAGGAACAATTTTAGAACTGTCCATTTATAATATTTTGGAACAGAAATCCTGATTTCTATGTCTAGCTATACCCCAGAATTACAGAGAACTCTGAGCCAGTCTCATTTTCTTCCTGCTCATTTTGCTCTCTTCATAATGAGGAAAAGGAAGTATACCTGCTCTCCAACTTACCTTATAGGAATGCCCTGAGGACTAATGAGATCACATGTATAAAACACTTGGTGCACAAAGAATGACATCAATTTTTTTCTTTCTATAAATCTCATGAGATGTAATTCACAACTGTATAATATGGCATTACACTACAGTTTCAGGAGTTCAGTGACAACTTACAAAAAGCTTTCTCTGCTTTGTAATTGTTCAGTATTCATAAAGAGAATAATAATGTGGGGGAAATAAAGAGGCTTTCTCCAAACTTGGCAATAGTTAAGTCTAGAAAACTCTAGATCAGCCTCTCATGGTACAGCCATCCCATATATATCTTTGGCAAGTAGTAAATTAACATCTGCTGGGGTATTTCTGGGGATGAGAACCTCACTACTTTCTAAAACTGTCATTGTTGGGAAAAACTCATGGTTACAAAGTTCATTCTTTGATGAAACTGGATCTTACTTACAATCTTTGATAAATATGCTCTTTTTTCCCCCTACCTATCAGTTTTCTTATATACTTGGCACTATCAGACATTTTAATATTCTCCTGATTAAAGATCCTTTATTTCTTCATTCTTCTGTCTGCTCTGATTCCAGCTCTCTGTAGCCACTTTCATTTGTATATACCTTTTATAAAATGTAGTGCTCAGAACTTAATCCAACACTATAGAACTTTGTAGGCATGTTTGACCACCATGGAGGTTTGTCACGTGGCTCCTTTAAAGAAAGGAACCTGTCAATCAGATGTGAGAAGTAATTTAATTGGCAGCTCCAGCTGCAGCAATTTTGAGACCCACTGCAGAATTTGAGCTGAGTTCAGGTTCTTCATCAGCCTTAGCTAATGACTGAACTTGGTAAAGTGCTAGGGTCTGCCCATTTCTGCCCAATGAAAAGCTCCTCTATAGATAATCTGTGCACCTGAGCTCCCTGTTGGGCTGAAGGGGATTTTCTCAGCTGCAAAAAAATAGTGAGACACTTCTAAATCAATCCTCCTTCCATCCCCTTCTCCATTCACATATACTGGACTAGCATTGCAATCTGAAGGTTTACCTACCTACTGCTTTTCCCACTCTCCTTTATGCTTAACAGGCATTATTTCAGATATTCCTTGTATGTCTAACTCCATGCTGGCCTTTGCTTTCTGGAGGACACAACTGAACATAATACGTTAACTGCTTACCTTGGTTTGGTCATTTATAGCATCCTTAAAGCAATGGGTGGAAATAGTCAATGACCTATATTAAGATGATAGTATATGGGAGATCTGGGGCTCCATAGATTACTCTTATATCCGCTGTATTTTTAGGAGGATGGGCTGAAGGTACCATCCCGGGCACCCCGGGTTCCATGTGAAATGTTCCAAATATCTTTCTGCCATCTCTGGGAAGATTTAATTCAGGAATCAAGGCAGATTTCATACCTAGCATCAAATACTGCATAATTTCTTTAAGCTTTATACAGGTTGCCATATTAGTCACCCCCTTAGACACTCATTTATTCATTCCTGAGCTTTTTGTCAAAACCACCTTATTTGTCTACATGCCTTCTGATATGATTATCTTCCCATTTGTGGCTTCACCTCACTTTTACCATCAACACTTATAATCATTTTTCTGGCTTTGATCTTTGAGTAAACCCAACTAGTACAATGGTCTGTGTTTTTGTGTTCCTCCGAAATTCAAATGTTGAAATTTTAACTCCTGAAGGTGATGGTACTATGAGCTGGGGCTTTTAGGAGGTGCCTACATGAATGTGACAACCTACATGAGTGGGATTAGTGCCCTTATAAAAGAGGACCCACAGAAATACCTTACCCCTTCCATCAAGTGAGGACACAGCAGGAAGGTGCCAGCTACCAACCAGGAAGAGGGATCCCATGAGAATGTGCCTATGCTGTCACACTGATCTTAGATTTTCCTGCCTCTAGAATTTTGAGAAACAAATTTCTGTTCTTTGTAAGCTATTCTGTCTGTAGCACCCTGTATTTGTTATAGAAGCCAGAACAGACTAAGAAAATCAGCAATACTCAAATTGGTGATATTCTATAATCTGGGACCACAGAATGAAGATTGCACAGAGGATAAAACCAAGAGAAAGCATAATCAACATACAGTATAAATGAGAACCATACCTTGTTGTTTTAAGCCACTAGAAAAAAATACATTAATCTACTAATTTATTATAATTTTTCTTACAATGTTTCTGAGAAGGAACTCTGTGAGAAAACACTTCTGAAATGCACACTAAATCCCAAGAATTTATCTAGGCATTGACCATTATTTGTGCCTTTTTGCAGACAATAAAAAGTGAAAGCCTTGAGAGGTTAAATGACTCATTTGAACTTGCTTAACAATAACTGAGTAAATATGTTTGTCAAATACAAATTTTCTAACTTCAAAAAATCTTATTTCTGTACAAAAATTATTATTTCTCCTAAGTGAAACACAGTAGTAGAATTTTAAGAACATTTGATTTTAGGTGATAAAATTCCACAGTGCAAAGAGTCGAGATTTTGGTAGAATACAAGTGAAACAATCAACATCTCTCCCACTTTGTTTTAAACCTCCTACCAAATTACACCCTTCAGGCAATAGAGGCATTAATGAAATTTTATATGCCTAGTGTAGGATTTCTATCTAATTATATAGATTTGAGACTATAACCCAAAACAATTTCTATAACTCAGTTTTCCCAAATGTAGAATTCAAATATGGCATCCTGAATCAAATAAGACTGGAATTACCTAAGAAAAGACCTCACAACCTCAAAGTCTTAACTATGTATTAAAAATGTAAGTTTAATCTTCCTGAGGGCAAGATATTCATCTTACAGAATATTTTAAGAATATAGTTTTAAAAATACTAACAAGCAATAAGAGGATGGCCAACACAGAACTGAAACACATATTCAGCAGCATATATTCAGTAAAAATTTTCTCTAACATTGATTTTAAAGTAAACTACAGTAGTTTTGACTTTAACAATAAAATTATGAAACTAAGATAAATTATTTTTTTAGAACAACTGAAAAGAGAAAACAAAACAGAAATAACAGAAATATGAAGTGCTGCTAGGATGTTAAGAAAGTTTAAAAAATGTAAGAGATTGAGGAGTATAGGAAAGCTAATTCAAGCATGCCGTTTACTTCTTTTGCAGGATGTCTATTTGTGACTCAGATAATTTATAGATCTATTCAATTAGCAAGTTAGACATGAGTGTGCCTACATCTGCCCATGCAGCTGAAAGCAATAATCTCTGTACTGTTGTGTTATTGTTGATAAAAATCTTTCTGTAGAAAGTAAAAAAGAATTTAATTTTCTACAGAGCATTTGAGAGGAGAATGAATCACAGAGAGGAATCTTTAGAGATTCAAACACAACAAATAAATCTATGGTTTGGAGTGGAAGCCTTAGGCACACAGATGCCACATGCAGAGGCATAAAGTGAAATATTCAGCTGCAATCTTCCCATTTTGACTTAAATCTTTGGTATTTACAGAAAAGATATATCAAACATATGAGTTCTGCTCTCTACTTGTCCTTTGCAACTTTAACCAAGGTAGTTTCCTACTTTCTGTCAGTTAAACTTTTCATGAATGTGCCCATACCATTTGTCACTCCAGCAGATTAAGATAGAGATTTAATGAAAAGAGGTGCTCATTAGAAATTAATGACAGGTATCAGGACTTTATACTAGAATTTTTTTCAGGTTGAAATCAGAAGGAATTTGATTTTAAAATATGGTATCAACTCTGCACTGATTCTCTAGCAAGTAATCTAACATTTTGGATAATGCTATGTCATAGAAATCTTGGATATTGAACAGATGCTTTTTATTAGAGTCTCCTGAGCTAAAGACAATGTAAGGCCTTTTAAAATCCTAGTCGTTATCTATTACATCTCCTGAAGATAGATCGCTGTGAGAGAGGTAGGCACATGAAGAGTAGTTCAAGAATAGCCTATGCATTTTATTGGCATTATAGCTTTTCTATTAATTCATACAGACATTAAATATTCAATGCCTGCCTTATAAATTAGTAAATAGAGGATATATGAATATGTATTTCATTTTACACTCCCTGGGATAGCCATATGAGACCAACTACTTTATTAGTAATGCAAGGGGAGAGTAGTTATATGTTCATATTTCAACACATAAGAGGACTTCCATATCATGCTTGGAAATTATTAAAATATCTCTTGATATATTGGTGAAAAAAGTTTCAGGTTGAAATTAAATCTGTTAATTTCTAGCAGTGAGGAAAAGGGACAAAAACGTTTTCCTCTCCTGCAAAAAAAAAAAAAAAAAAAAAAGTGCTTCTGGAAGGAAAAATTATATATTTACCCTTTGTCAGATTTGTTTTTATGTATGCTCGTTTCAGTTCTTCTGAATTTTTAGATTAGTCTATGTGTATGTGTGCACATGCATTCATTACTAATTTGTTTCCCCAACTTCTTTATGGAGGAAAAATAAACAAACAATAAAACCTAAGCTTTTAACACTCTTGTTTCCACATGATACATACTACCTTCCATGATGGTGGACTTTTATTTAGCTTCCTTAAACCTCATTTCCCCCATCTCTAAAAATGGTGAAAAGGATAATTCCTCGATGGGTTATTGGTGGAATAAATGAGACATCTTTTGTTTTAAGATGAAGTAAAATATTAGCCCTTGATGGAAATACCATGCACACATTATGGATGCACCACTAAATTTTGATCAATGTACAGCATTTATTTTTCCCCCTGCAACTGAGAAGTCATACAATACAACAATATTTGCAATTAGAATGTTCTGTAGAGCTGGTCATGCATTTTGATGTGTAGCAGGATGTCTTAGTTGTTCTAAAAGGGAAGGGATATGGCCTAACAACAAGCTTACACCAAAACAGTATTAGATGTTAACTGAAACATGTGAGACATTTACCTTATAATTATTTAAAAACACAATATGGGCAATAAATAACCCAAACATAGCAACATGTAATTAAAGAGTGACCCCATGGGGGACCTCCTTGGTGGCGCAGTGGTTAAGAATCCACCTGCCAATGCAGGGGACACAGGTTTGATCCCTGGTCTGGGAAGATCCCACATGCTATGGAGCAAATAAGCCTGTGGGCCACAACTACCGAGCCTGCACTCTAGAGTCTGCAACCACAAGTACAGAAGCCCGAGTGCCCTAGAGCCCATGCACTGCAACAACTGAGCCCACGTGCCTAGCACCCATGCTCTGCAACAAGAGAAGCCACCGTGATGAGAAACCCGGGCAATGAAGACCCAGCACAGCCAAAAAATAAATTGAAAAAAAAATGAGTGACCCTATGATAGGTACAGATGTATTTATAGACATTGTGAGATATTTTTATGATGTAGAAATATTAAGATTGGAATTATAGGTGACGTGTAACATAATTTTGAGTTTGGAAATCCTTCAAGCATGTTATTAAACATTCTAGTATGCTTAGAGTATTTAAAATTGTTCTACAAGCACAAATTATGGAGCCTACCAGAATATATGTACAGTTCATACACATTATAATTTCACTTCTTTTCCCTTTTTTATTTCCTTCCCTCTCCTCCAAAAAATTTTTTTGTATGGCTACCTTATATTTATGTATATTCTCTCTCCCTGCCACCACTTTTTCCCTCTCCTTTTCCTCTCTTTACAACAGCCAGCAAATTATTTTATTTTTACTTTGGCCTTTCAGTATTTTATTAGATTTTTATTTGACTTCTAAATCAAAATCAAAACTAAGTCAAGATGTAATAACCCACCTGACCTTCAAAAATTATTGGTGATCTTTCTTAAAGGACTCTAATATACTTTGTCTGCCTGTACACTCCTTCATTTGACCTTCTTGAACCTTCCATCCAATGAAGATGAAAATGAAAATCAAGCAAATATAGTGATTCTGGAATTGGCTGAAGGTCTTTCAGGAGTCACATTTTTTTTTTTTTTAGCCAATGAGTGTATGAATGTCAACTTTTGTTCTTTCAAAGCACTAAATTGTTAAGAATAACTTTTGCTTTTGAAAAGTTCAAACAGTCATCCATTCCAACAGTTATGAAGTGGAAATGCATTTATGACAGAGTAAAGAGCAATTGGTGAAAAATAATAAATTTATAAATTGCATATAATCACATGAAGTTGGATACTTCACTAGGTTCTCTTGTGTCATGGTTGAAGATTTGCCTGAGCAATATCAGCCGAAAGTTCTTATTAATCCCTTCTTTCTTTTTCTCTGTATTCAAGCATGATCCACAAAGTTACTACTGTTATGAGATAATTAGAAAATAATTATAACTTCATAATTATTAGAAGATAAAAATAACTATCTCATAAACTAGTAATGAATTTTTTAGCATTCAAATCTGCTATACATGATACTTTTACTAAAATCATGGTGGATATGAGGAAAATTGATGATATTATTAACATCCATTTAAAAGGTCAAAACAAGTAGTATAATTCTTAAGTCTCTCCTTTGATTTATCTTCAGTGTGTAATCAATCACAAAATCCTTTCCATTAAATATATAATATTTTCTTTCTAAACATCTCATGATTCTGTCCGCCACTCATCCCGTCCTCTGACACTGCCTCATTAAGGTTAGACTACACCTTGTATTCCCCTCTTCAAGCCCAGTGTCCTTTCTAGTCCTGATTTGTCTCTCTGGACCCCAATATCCTGCCACTCCTGCTGCCACCGCATGCCCCCCGACCCTGACACCTCTTATGCCATCCTTCAAGTGTGAGATGGACCAACACTCTCTCAGGAAATGTTTTTCTGATCCCCAAGACAAGGTCAGATATGTCTGTTATATTGTCTTTTAGTACACTGTACTTTGCCTTCATTGAATTTGTCACAGTTTGAAAATATTTATTTCACTGGTTGCTTGATTAATATTTAATACTCCCATCATAATCCTGGTATCAGCATTGCTTTTTACTGATTTTATATGATCTGGCAATGGTGACAGGTAAGTGGGCACTTAAAAGTATCTGCTGATTGAAAGAATGGGTAAATGACTAGATGAACACTTTGCATTATTACATTTCATTCAATTATTCACTGTTTGGGATATATTTTTTTTATTACAGAGAAACAATTCCAAAGATGCTTCCATGCATTAATAAGATTACCAATCTCAAAGACATTTTTTAGGACAAACCAATTATTTATATAATGAAGACTAGATGTAGCTGATAATACCTGTAATACTGTGCAACAATAATGACTTTATGCAAACATTTGTGTAGTAGTTTTACTAAATATTAGAAAATTATATATAACAATACATTTGTAAATGTTTTAAAATTACATAACATATATCTATCATATATGTCATATATAGCATATATATGCCTCCATAACTTAATAATAAAAATGAACAAATATACACCTTAGAAATCAGTTTGTTACAGATGAGTGTTCCAGTATGTAAAAACTTTATTGTAGCTGTTAGTTCTTGTCCTTGGTGTAATTGTAGGAAGAGTGCTAGGATGAATAAAAATACTTGGGTTCTAGTTCCAGTTTTGACCTGCAATAGCTTTGGGATATTAAGGAAATCACATTTTTAGGAGTCACCTTCCTCATCTGTGACTTAGGGGATTAGGCCACCAGGTCTGTTAGGTCCCTTTATGTTCACAGTGCTAAAATCTTCTTTTGAATTGGACTAAGATTTTTATGACTCATACCTTCAAATAAATCTGGAAGTATTTGAGGAAATGACAAGTGAAATAAGGGTGAAGATTTATGTACAAGTATTGTAAAATGGATTAAAAAAACATGCCTTAAATCAATGTCACTTCCTTATTGATAACTGAGAACTCTATTTTATTAATTGATGTTACTTAATATGAATTATTTTAATTTTAGAGGACATGATTTAAGCTAATTTTTAAAAATATCTTTAGAATTTAACTTAAAATATACATAACACAATTTTGAGGTTTTCTGGGTTTCTACACGTCAGGTCATTTTATGATTAATTAAAAAATCTGTCCAGCAAATAAAATGGTTTAGAATGTGGATGGATGTCTACTAGGGGGTTGGAGTTACTTAATTCTTATGAGATTTCCAACAACTTCAAAAATTAAAGATCAATGAGGCAATTACAAATCAAATTTTCTTTAAAAGAGAATTAGGTATTGCTTGATATTTGAAATGAGAGCTATTAAAATTATACACAAAATCAAACTATGAATAAACATGCCATTTTATATGGCTCTCATTGCCCTTACTAGGTTTCAAAAAAAGAAAACTCTCAAGAACATAAATGAATTTGACGTGGTCTCCAAAGGCCATTTTGACATGTTTTATATTTTTAGAGGATTCAGAACCCCTTCCAAATTTTCAGTTCTTCATGCTTATTGGAAATATCAGTAAAATTGCACTCTAGAGGAACAAGCCTAAAAATTTCAGTGGTGTATCTGTTAATAGGTCATTGAAAAATAATTTACTTTCATTGAACTTAAAACATAAACATGGCACTTTTCCCTTTTATTAATTAATGTACTGAATCTCAGAGTATGATTAAGATTGTGACCATTATATAGCATCCTTTAGTTCTTTTCTCAAGGAGTATCCCAGTGACAGCCTTAATATGTTTCTTCATAGAAAACTCAGTGTTTGGGATTATGCCCAGGTTTTTGACGGCTGTATATATCATGTAAAGGTTGAAAGGTAGGAGACAGCTTCCAGAAATAATGAATACCTAGATATCCGACAGTCATATTAAAACAATTTAGTTAGAGTTGGCAGCCAGGAACTGAAATTGAAGATGCAAAAATTAATGGAATAAGATAAGGGTTGTAAATCACAAAAATTTCCATGTCATTGGACTTATACAGTGAGAAGATTGAAAAAATGATTGACAAGACATATATATTAATTTGAGGAGACAGAGATATGGAGATAATAGGATATGGTCACCAGATTAAATATATATAATTAAAATACTAAAATAGTTTTAAAGAAAAAAAAAAGACAAAAAATCGTTTACCTTGATGTTATATCTTGAGTTTTGAGCTCCTATGTAGATAATCATCACAGAATATATTCAAGAAACACAGATATAAAAAAAAAGATAAAAAGTTTATTTGAAAAAAAAAATTTCAAAGGGTGCTAGATGCAGATCAGCTCAGAATGAATCTGAGACATTTTGTATGTTTATTAAATAAATTCACACATTTATAATACCATTAATTTTAGGATTACTAAAACATTTAGTGATGGTTGCATAAATTTTCTATGATCTTTCATAAAGCCAAATGTATCAATAAAATATGGGAAAGTAAATGTAAATAATTTTTCTGAATTATGTAAACCCACTTATAATGTATGCATTCTGTAAAATTAGAAACTCTTCAAGTTATCAAGTTAATAAGAAACAGATTTACACATTGTGCTCTAATTTATTACATGCTGTTATTTGTTTCCACGCTACTCCTTCTTGGTATCAAGCAGGATAAGTCTACACAATTTTTTTCTTTCTTCCTGAGAAGAATGTAAGGGGAAGTTGAATAAATGAGAGAAAATTGCTTAATGTTGGTGTACTTCTCTAACTTTAGTGCTTACTGTTTCATTTTTTTGAAATGATACATTTATGATCTTTGATAAATGGCTGGAAAAGTTGTTTGGATTCCCACGTTTCCAAAGAGCTTGGGAAGGTTTTCTTAATGGACGGCATACTCACTGAATCAATGTGTTTCTGTACTTTGCGCTGATGCATTTTCTTTTTTAAGTTGTAGCAAAAGATTGGGACAATAGCTTTTTCTACATTGAGACAAAACAGTAGAATAATGATCACATAACAAGCTGTATCTGTCCTATTTGATCATGAAAAATTTTCCACATTTCAGTCCAGAAGAGAGATGATTCCAAATACAAAACATGAAGCAAAAGGAAGATAAAAATTGAACAGTCAATGTGCAGCCAGCAATATCTGTGCATTCTAACACTGTTAATTTTTCTAAGTATAGTGTATAACATGGGACAGAAGACAATAAAAATATTTTAAATACTAGAGGTAGGAAAGAACTTTTAAAATAATCTACTTTTTTTTTTTTTTTTTTTTTGCTGTACGCGGGCCTCTCACTGCTGTGGCCTCTCCCATTGCAGAGCACAGGCTCCGGACACACAGGCTCTGCGGCCATGGCTCACGGGCCCAGCCGCTCCGCGGCATGTGGGATCTTCCGGGATAGGGGCACGAACCCGTGTCCCCTGCATTGGCAGGCGGACTCTCAACCACTGCGCCACCAGGGAAGCCCTAAAATAATCTACTTTAACCACCTTAATTAATGAGGTGCATAGTACACTGATAGTATGTAAACAAAAGAGAATTCACACAAGGGGTGAAATTAAAGTGAAGCAAGGATATATTCTATTAGGACTCATTGCCTACAAAGGGCTCACAGAGCTTTAACTAAGTGAGAAATTGTCCCAAACTCAAGTAGTTTCATACATATCATATCAAAATCTTATCTAGATTTTTTCCAGTAGTCAAACTGTGGTTTTGAACGTATCTAAAATACATTGCTTTTTTTTTTTTTTTTTGTGGTACGTGGGCCTCTCACTGTTGTGGACTCTCCCATTGCACAGGCTCCGGACGTGCAGGCTCAGCAGCCATGGCTCACGGACCTAGCCGCTCTGTGGCATGTGGGATCTTCCTGGACCGGGGCATGAACCCGTGTCCCCTGCATTGGCAGGCAGACTCTCAAGCACTGCACCACCAGGGAAGCCCACACTGCTTATTTTTAAATAAAGAAAAATAATTTGATAAAGTACATTTTATTTGTTTGACTTGAAAACTTATAAGGAATAATTCAAATTTCTGCATTATCAAATTCTAGTAGGTTGCTTTATGCACAGCAAATATGCACCAGTGTGGTTGACAATGTTAAATAGGTTTTTCCATAGTTTCTAAGAATAGCATTTGGGAAAAAATCATGCAACATCATTTTAATAAAACTCACTCATATTTTGGGATCCTTATTACACAACATACACAATATAGAACTAATGAAATGAAATTGTCTCAACAGTTGTTGCCCAAAATAGTGTTTAGCCAAGTACATGGAAACGAGGAACAGTGTTGGCATTTTAAAGGGGGAAAAGAGATTTGTTAGAAGCGCGTTCACACATAGGACTCAAGGGAATTTATTTTGAGAGAAATTTGAAGATTGTGTTTTCACGAACCACTTAAAATTGACCGCTTTGATTTATCATACAGTATGTCGTTTTCCGGTTATTTTGGTTTCCCTCATGTCCTTTCTTGTTATCTCCCTTGTGCAAATGCCTAATGTTTTCCTTTATCATATTACTTCTGTGATTTAATTTGAGAATGTTATGAAACACAATATTTTTACCTGTTACATGAAAACCACCACCATCTACTCCCCACTTTATTATTTGAGAAAATATAGATGTACTATATGAGCTTAACATTTTTGACACTAATAATCAAACTTAATTCTATGATGTCACCTCAAAGCATCCTATCTCTATTAATCCTACCCTATCTCTACTAGTTTGCATTCAAGACCATAAAAGTAGCTTATGTTCATATTTTCACCTACTTGCAGTAGTATTTAAGATCCAAACATACTTTCTTCACGTATATAACTGTCTGGATAGTCTACATTATTCTATGGAAACAAACAAAGCCAAAATTTCAGTTGCTTAAAACAGCAAAAGACTTTCTAATTCATTGTACAATATATATATTTGATATATATGTAATGGATTGGCTGATGTCTCTTTTATGTGTGGTTGTTTTCCTCACACTGGGGACCAGATTAATAGCCCAAAGTCAGCCACAATATGGAATATTGACAGCCACCTTGGTAGGCAAAAAAAATAGAGAGTAACAAATTGTATGCTCATCAACTCACAAACTGAAATAAAAGAGCTGAATGTTGTTGAACTGTCCAGATTACTAACACAACATGTAAACAAACACTATTTGTGAATTAAATATTTGTCTCATATCAAATACTCAAAATTTCCTGTGTGTGTGTATGTGTGTAAAGAAAGAGAGAGCTAAAAACAAAGAGAGACACCTGCCATTTACCCCGATACAAGATCCTGAAGGTGCTAGGTCCTGAGAACACATCTGTCAAATGTGTCAAGTAACTACTATTGTTTGTGTTTTCATCCCAAATTTCATGAGTTACATTTGTATTAACCAAACTCCTTTAACCTAGGCAAGTAAAATCAGCCTGCCCCATCTCCCCCTTCTACTCCTCCTATTCTTATGCCCTGGGGTTTGCCAAGGGGGGGCACCTCCCATAATGAAAAGTTCAGGTCCTTCTGGAGGCACTACTCAGAGAGTTCTAAAAAATAGTGGGGAAGATGGATCCAAAAGATCAGAAAAGCCCCACACAGAGATAGAAAAATAGCAAAAAGGCTAAGAAACCGTAAGTATGAATTACCAAAAATCCAGGTTGCCAATTCCATGTGTCTTTCCCAAAATCTACCACCCTTAGCAACAATGAAAATCATGATATAAATTTGCCAGTGATCTGTATCAGAGCTCCTTCTCTGAGCTTTGAAGACTTCCTGGAATTTAGAGTGCATGTTTAAAGTTCCCTGCATTTGGTTTGAGTGTAGCCTATTAAAGCATGGAAACATATTTGACATGTGTTACCTCTTAACACAAGGGGCACACCTTGCCACCCAGTGGGTTCAAAAACTTCTAGGTGAAAGTGGTGTAATTAACCTGGTGTGATAGGAGGCCGAGAAGGGCAAGAGGAGACAGAGGCGAAGAAAGAGTTCATGAGCATTAAGAGAAAGTCTTGTATGTGAATACCATTTCTCTACGGGGTTTAATTCTTGACTTTTCAGAATTTGTGCTAGCATTCAGTCAGGTACTTAGTTTACCTATCTGTTAGTCCATAGACACGTAGTGAATATTTTCCCGAAGAGGAATACTGAATAGTTTAGATTCTCCTTTTTTGTAGTTCATACTCTATCCCCTTTGATTTCCCATTACAGAAAGTTCTTTTTGTTGGTAATTTAGGTTTTAAGCCTACTGGAAGGATAGTCCATGTTGTATCTGCCTTCTAAGTAATTTAATTGAGATCAGATTAATCTGAAACAATTAGATTACCTAGATTAACACATTTAGGTAACCAGCCTTAGCAGTCCCTGAAACATGAAAACAATGAGAATGGCTCTGGAAAAAAAGAAACAAGAACCTCCACCCCAGCCCACCACCACCCCTCCAAAAAAGTGGTTTGGAGCAAAATCATAATAATTATTTTCTATAATTTACAAATGTCCTTTCAATTTCATATATTATTATTAGAATTGTTAGATTTTCAATGTATAGTGTTTTAAAGTTATAACTATAATTATTATAATTTAAGCTGTAGGTGGTGATGTAATAGAGAAAGTTTTAAAAATCAAGTTTTAATAACAACAACAGTTCACACAATTAAGCTAGCAATTCAGTGAACTGCATCTTTTAGAAATTTCAAGCTCTGACACATCATGTGGTGACTTAATTGCCTACTGTTTTCACATCCTTGTTGATATCTAGAATTAGTCAAGCATCTGTTACCCCAATGAAGTCAGATATCTATTTCAATACATTTGTTTTCAGCATTGCATTTGTGGTCTGATTGTGCTTTGTGTTTATAAATTTACATAAATGAAAAACATTTATCTAATTTTTTCCATAGTTATTGTTTCTCATGTTTGTCTTTTAATAAAAGGAAGTTATGAGGGATTGTTTTTCAAATTGATCTATCTAAAGACAAATTCTCTCAATGTTTCCATTTATGTCCTTTCTCTTTTTTTGCTGTAAGAAAAGCCATAAAAGGCAAAGAAAGGACTTATTCTGAAACATAATTGAACAAATTGGCAAGTAGTCATAAACTGGTGGTTTCATAGTCTCATTAAACACTGTCTGAGTTCTGTGTCTTTTTTTTTTTTCCAACATAAAGCATAGCCAAAAAGGGAGAAGTGAGCTTAAAGGATCTAGATAAACTTTAGCCAAAATATTTCTAAAATACTTTAATGAAGTCAAGGATATTAAGAATATTATGCATATTAAGAAAGACAAACCAAAAAACCACTGAGCCACAGTTTAATCAGTCTGTTAACAAAATTGTCATGTCCACGCGTGGGTTGGAAAAAGAATTTCCAGGCACAAAGTATTTTAGAACAGATTGAGTTTATTGAGAACAAAGAACAGTGTTAGTGAGGGGCTCTGCAAATACAGCGGGCCAACTTCCTGATAGACAAGGGAGAGCCGACCCCTTTTTGTAGACTAGTAGTCAACATTTATAGCTTCAAGACAAAGAAAATTCCTGCTGAAAGAATGACGTTAGGTGATTGGTCAGGTTGCTATATGGTGAATATTTTACCTAATATGGAGTCAGGGGTGCTGTCCAATTTAGGTCAGGAGAGCCCATGGTAACAGTTTTTATGGGAACTCAGTTAATTCTGGAGATTTTTGTCCTGTGCCCTCAGTATAGGGCTCCACAAAAATGACTCTAGATAATATACTTTTCAATAAGTTATGATTTTTAATAGCATAAAAATGAAACCTGTAAGTATTTTTAACTATAAATACATTTCTTAAATTCTGAGCATTAGGGAAAATGTCTTGAAATATATTTCTTTTTATATAAAGCTAAGCAGCTCTTTGTTGACATACTTTAGATTTAAAATTTTAAGCGGACAGAAGAGTGAGTGGTATGAAAAGATAATAGATATCCTTCTTTAAATTTTGTTCACATGTCATAGGATTGTATAATGGACTATCCTTCAGTGCTAAATCTTTTCTCTTATTGATACATTTTTTCCCATGGGGGAAGGGTGGAAACAGACAAACCAAAACCAAAAGGTTATCACATACAGCATGAGTAATCTAGAGTTCTGAAATTATCTTCCTTCCAGAAAAATAAACAAAAAATTGCATTGAGATAGTATTGATTATATGAAAGCAATGCCTTTAATATAAAAGCAAACATTATCCAGTGTTTGTAAAATCTCAATAGAAAATTAGCAATACATTTCAATCAATAAAAAATGGCTATTTAAAAAGGTCTAAAAAACAAAGGGTTATGTTTGGTACATTTAACAGGACCACAGAAGATTCTAAACAGCTAATTTTCTCTAGTTTATTGTCTGTATAACAAGAAAAACCAATTATTTTATATTTGTCTCCAAGGATTTACTAAACGACTAAAAAGGCAGATAGAACTGGGAAAAGTGACTGTCAGAGTGGTTAAAAAATGTTTTTATTTATATTATTTTACATAATCTTATAAAAATCTGGTTAGGAGGATATTATCACTTATAGGTGAAAGAACTCAGTCATAGTCAAAGACAGGGAGAGATTCTAATTGAATCCATGATTTCTGCATCTAAAGTCTGTATGTGCACTTACTCACTGGGAGATTTCTCAAAAAGGAGACTGAACGGAAGAAACAAGTAAAAGCAAATGGGTGGAGATGGTTAAGGAGGCTTTCTTTCCTTTTAAATTGAGGTGTAGCTAAGACAAGGGAGTGGGAGTAATGTATTTGAAAGCATTCGTTGTGTTTAGGATTCAAAATAAATTGGCAGCACTTTGAGGAAGTAAGAGGAGGATAATGTAGAGAGAATGCAAAGGCTGCAGCTGAGGACCTTAGGGATTCATTAAATATGGTTTCATTAGTCAAGCATGGCATGCTCACTCTGTACCTTGTGGGCTTCTGAGGAGGAGTTCAATCATCTTTCCAGTAGTTTAATTTCTTTCAGTTTTGTTGTGTCAGTTACTTGGATATTTGATTTTTATGTAAGGCAGACAGGAATGGCCAATAACTTCTCTTGTGGGAAACACATGAGCAGTAAAAGTCTCAGATAGCGCCAATTCACATTTGCTATTTCACTTGTTTAGTCTTCCTGCCTAAGTCTGGGTGGGTACAACCTCTCAAGGAGGCAATTAATAATATGTATCAAAATCTTTTTAAATGTCCATTTATTTCCTTTATCAATTCTATGTTATTATGTAAAGTAAATGATTGCACACACATGCACAAAGATATACAGGAATACAACTGCCAAACTAGTATGTGTTTGAATGAATGAGCAAAGCAGCTTGGTACAGTCCTACTAATCACATAATTTAAGACATAGGAGAACTGAGGGCCAGTGGGCACAAGCAATGGCTGGTGCCAGCTCATAGCAGTTCTTGATAGCTGATTGTCTCAATCTCTTTTTAATTCCAAATTCAGTGACCTCATATTGGTAGCTTGAAATTGTCCTTAATGGAGTATTTCACCAAGGAAATTGAGATACTATAGATCAGGACTTTGTTTCGAGATCCAGTTGTTAAATATTTACTAGCATGCCACTGGACACAAGCCCTATCTATGCCCGTAGAGAATTGGCATTTGAGAGTCAATAAAATCCACTATATGTATTTGTATGCCATAAGTTCAGTAAAAAAAAAAAAAAGTAACTTTTTCTCTAATTTTTAGACATGTGTTGTTCCTGACAAGATGAGATCTTTTATGTCATGAAGTAGAAGATATAGCCAGAGTGATGATATACAGTTGCTTTAAGCATTTCTTGCTTTTAAACTACAGTCATTAAGATTTCTGAGATATCTAATTGTCGTGTAAAAGCTTTAAGGAGTGACTGTGTTACAGCAGTAATTGGTATTTAGTACTCATACTTTATTTGACACCAAAGAATTTTCTTTTTACTTTACGTTTCTACGTCTAGCATATTTCTCAGACTCTGAAGTTTAATTTAGAATGCCTATTACCTCAATGATAATGCAATTTGTTTCTAATTCAAAAGGCCTTGTGAATTTTTGTTTGAATTTATGATTGGAACATGCTTCCTTTGAAAGAAATATAAGGGCTAGATTTCACGTTCATTTTATTTCTTTGTATTTTGGTATACCACTGCTATCTAACTTCTTATCATTAACAGACTTCCTAAGAATACCAACAGCACTTAATATAATACAAAAATTCTTTCACATAATCAAGATAGCAATCAGGACTGAAATTTATTCTGATTTAAATGGACATTATTTTGTATCCATTATGTATATTTAATAGTGGCATAAAATAATTTAATTGATAGGGAGGAACACAACATTCAGTCCTACAGGTTGAATCATATTCGCCTAGTACCAAAGTTACTCCGTAGTCCTAAGTTAGTAACCTTAAAAATGTAAGTTTCAGGCTCATGACCAGCAATTCAGTAACAAAAGCCGTTGTTATGTACGTTAATGGAGTGAATGTAAAAATAATGTTTACTCAGAAAATATATGTATTGACTCTATGTGCATCACTCTATGCTCATGCCTTTTATTTGAGTCCACAGTATATACTTTGTAAATGCTTGAGGAAAAAGAATGGAAGAAAAGAAGGGTCCTGGAGAAATATACAAAAATGTGATACTCACTCAGGACTTTTCTATAAAAAGCACAAAATTCTAGTTAAGGAGGTGTACTCATCAAGGTTCTCCAGAAAAACAGAGCCAATGTGATATGAGAGAGAGTTTATTTTAAGGAATTGGCTCATGTAATTTTGGAGGCAGGTAAATCTAAAATCTAAAATCCAGGCTGGAGACCAGGGAAGAGTTGCATTTCAAGTCTGAAGACCATCTGCTAGCAGAATTCTTTCTTCCAGTGAAGTCAGTCATTTTTCTAGGACTCAACTTATTGGATGAACTCTGTCCACATGACTGAGCATAATATGTTTTATTCAAAGTCTAATGTTTTAAATGTTAATGTCATCTAAAAATGCCTTCAAAGAAACATCTAGAATAATATTTAACCAAATCTCTGGATACTGTGACCTAGCCAAGTTAACATAAAAATAACCATCACAGGATGCAAAACCTTAATACACAAAAAGTTAAAGAAAAAGGCATATTTAATTAATTGTGGGTTACAAATATGTGCTAAATGTTATAGGCACTGATTGAAAAGAAATAGCCCTCAGAATTGAATGGCTGGAAAAGGTTATATGAAGAAGTATACTCTGAGTTGCGTTTTGTGTACAGGTGAGATTCTAACATAAAAACTAAGAATGTCTCATGTAAGAGCGTTAGCAGTGTTAAAGATGTAAAAATATTTTGAAGTCATTCCCTTGATGGGTTGCCTAATCTGTGCCAGGTACTACTTGAGATCCCAAAAGGCATTATTTCATTGAACTGAAGAGTCAGCGGTATACGTTTTGGAAAGGATCTCTCAGCTTTGAATTTAAGATCAAACATTAACAATGGCCTAAAAGATCAGATTCACTATCCTATTAGCATTAACTTCATGCAAAATAAATTGGATGCTTACTATTTCATTTAACAGACGAGAACTCATTTAGTGATAGATCCACCTCTACTAAGCAGTACAAACGGTTAAGAGCAAATTTCTTAACAGCAAAAGAGATTTTGCTTATAGAAAATTTCTTAACAGCATATATATATATATATATATATATATATATATATATATATATATATATATATATATATATGGGATATTTGCCAGATGGCTATTATAATGGTAAATTTAAAATTATATTTCAATTAATTTATTCATTAAAAGCATTGAATGAGTATGTATTATGCTCCAGGCATTGTACTATGTTCTAGAAATACAAGAACAAATGAGAAAGACAAGATCATATATTCATGGAGTTTATAGTCCAGTTGGGGCATTTCTTTTTTTTTTTTTTTTTTTTTTTTTTTTTTGCGGTACGCGGGCCTCTCACTGTTGTGGCCTCTCCCATTGCGGAGCACAGGCTCCGGACGCGCAGGCTCAGCGGCCATGGCTCACGGACCCAGCCGCTCTGCGGCATATGGGATCCTCCCAGACCGGGGCACGAACCCGTATCCCCTGCATCGGCAGGCGGACTCTCAACCACTGCGCCACCAGGGAGGCCCGGGGCATTTCTTTATTCACTAAAAATATTATATATCCTGTAACATTAGAGTACCTACAATGTAATAGACAATTAATAGAATGTAGCTATTATTAATAAAAATTCTTTTATTTTATTTTCCTCTATACACAGACACACAAAATATGTTCATATACACACATACACATACAAGTGCAATTTGTAATACTCCCCTCCTGACCTCCTTTATTTGTCAGAGTTTCAAACACAAAAATATCTTCAAGCTAAATAGTCCTATCACAGAATCAAACCTTATGAAAATACACAAAACTTGACATTGATTTAATACCCAATCTTGCCCTTGCGTGTGTGAATCACATTGCAGTGTGTTTTAGAAAATCATGTGGCACATTTATGATTCAGAGGCTTGGGAGAGAGGTTGTCCCAGAAAAGCAAATATGATTCAAAAAATACAAAATGCAGGAATGACTGCATAGGGGAAATATCCTAAAGACTTCTCATTCAGGCAGGTTGTATTCCCTTGGAACACAGCATGTGGGAAACTTCAGCTCTCAGCAGTGTGTGAAAAGCACACTTTTCCTTTTCCAGTATAGCTTTAATAGCTCCCCTATGGTTTGGCTTCACAGAGGACCCAGAACACTGAAGGGAGTGTTCACCTTAAGCATTTGTTAATAATCTTGGGTTTTTCCTTGATATTTATTGTGGGATTCCTGTAAATATAATACAATCAGGTAAGAATTTAATTCATGCACTGCTGACATTTTTTAGGCCTACTTCTATTAGGAATACAACTACCTATTACATTACATACAATATATATATAGCTGAGAATGTAATGCCCTCGCCAGTCACTTATACATAAAATATATCAATGTCTTTCCAACTTAAAATGTCTCCCCTTGGATATACTTTTAATCCAAATGACTGTTACTGTAGACTTCAGAGTTTGATTTATCTGTGGCTACTTACCTTTATGAATTGAAGTCATACCCAGGGTCTTTATCTCCTGTAGGCTTGTCACCCATTTGGGTGGTTCCATTCACTTCAGAGTAGTGATGATAATTTTGTTGTGGAAAATGGATGCGATAAAAATTCTATTCACTAGTTACGATCTCTTGAGAGCATATTTTATATACATGCATAAGAGCATAACAGTTAATAACACTGGCTTTAAATCATAGAGGTATAAGTTTAAATTCTCATTCTAACTCTCTGTAGCTCTGAAATTTCTGCCAAGTTATTTAACATCTCTGAGTAATTATCTCAGGGTTACAGTGCTGTTAAATTATTACATGTAAAAAGAGTTTAAAACTGTGCCTGGCACAACGTATGTGCTCACAAAATAGTAATGTTAATTTATTAGTTATGGGACATTTTCGAGGGTTGGGAAAGAACAATAATATTTGGGTTTGCTAGTGACGATATAAATAGTTACACTACTAAAAATATGACTACAAAGAGTTTGTTTCAGAAAGACTTTGTTAGGATTTGGATGTGAAAAGCCTGGAATCCGGATCAAAATTGTGTAGTTCCCATAGGCAAAGCACACCATTTTGAGGATATTCAGGTGATGCTAAGTGAAAAACCTTTTCATTCTTGCTTTATTTTGGGTAATCATAGCGAGGATGTAAACTTTTCAGGAAATCTGATATTTCATTTGCCTCAATCAAAATGTTTTATTTAAAAAAATAATGTCTAAATTACTGAGGATATTTATATAAATTTGTGATTTATATGTGTGAATGCCTGTAGTGAGTGATGCCTTCATCCAAATCACATATAACAAATAGCTTTTATGTTTTATTTGCATATTTAGGAATACACTGTAGAAAAACAAAATTCCAGAAAGGGAGAGTGAGTACCTCTGAAAATCCTCTCCTTAATAAATGCAATGAGAACAAGAGAAAAATTGTCAAAATCAACTTTTCCAGAGCTCTGGAAATTACCCAAATATTTGCAACGAACTGAAGACAGTTTATTCGAGAAAAAAAGGCTGGAATTTTGTAAGAACAGTGAGCTTTGTGGCATTTAACTTGCCCTATTTCCATCTACTTCTTCCTAGCTCAGTAATAACTGTGAAAACCTGTAGCCATTCCACTATTGTAGCTATGAAAACCAGTCTTGTAGCAGTCAGTCACTTATGAGGTTACAATGGATTTGGAATTTGTCCCAAAGGCCCTATCCCCAGAGAACTGTTACTATTTGACCTATCTGGTAGACTCTGGAAAAGTCCATTCTCTAAGATTTTCTTTATTTGACCAGACTCAGAGCTCTCTATGGAACAGCCCTAATCCTAAGGGCATATTTAGAAAACACTCAGTGGCAATTGTTTAACCTTGCAGCTCCCTAAGGCTAGGATTTACAAATGACTGGCAAAAGATTAGAAGGAAAACCTGGAGAATGAGATACCCAATGGGGCTTTGTAAACTTCCTGTATATTTCTGGGAATAGAGAAGTTGACTTGCATGTTCAGAGCTTTGCACATGCTCAGGAAAGATCCTGTTAGGGAAAGAGAATGATAATCAAATAGTTAGTTTAGAAATCCCACTAGGGGACTGTAGATAGAAAGGGAAATTTAGGGGGCTTTGGGAGACCACAGTAAGTTAATGATCACTCAAGAAGACAATGGGAAACTCTTTAAACAATGAGGGCTTGCTTGACCCTTGAAGCAGAGCCAGCTGCTTAGCAGCAAAGCTAGACAAGCTTGCCTAACAACACAACCAAGCAAACTTACTTAGGAACAAAAACATGCAATGGAGGCATAAACCATGCCTCAAGACAATAAAACAATAGTGGAAAAATAAGGCCTATATCCTGCCCAATGATGTCAGTAAGTTAATGGCCCCTAAGACATGCTATCTGCGTAAATAAAAAGCAATAATTTGGGAAAGGTGACATTGGAAACTGAATCACCCTCATTATACTGAGACCTGAAATAATTTTTCCATAGCACCATGACAGTCCCAGATGGGCCATATGGGGTCATAAACTCCCCTGCTCATCATGTAGGAAGAGTTACTCATGGGAGACTCAAAGAATGAGAAAGAAGGTGGTCTTCACCCCCCCACCCCTTTCCTTTGATTATAAAAATATAACCCACTAAGTACTTGGGGCAGCTCAACACTCACTTGCCTGCTCATTTATGGGCGTCACAAGTGTCTTATTCTAATAAATCACTTCTTATCTATCATTTTGCCTCTCAATGAATTCTTTGTGTACTTAGACATAAAGAACTGGAACTCCTCCTTGGAGACCTCCAAGACAAATTTCTGTGGTTTCAATCCTAATTTCTCACATCTGGGAGACATGAGGTTCTGCACAACCAGAAAGCTAAGGTTAGTGCAGAGTTGTAAACTGCATGAGGGAGCAGTGAAGTCATGCCTCAAATCACACACACACGTACACACACACATGCACACACACACAACACTTTAGAAAGGCTGGGAGACTTATTGTTTTAAAACATTTAAGAAAATATCTGTCTAATAACTAAGCTAATGGAAAAGACTTCTATGACTGCACATGACAAAGATTACATATTTTACAAAATTATCCCAGGGAAGTCATAAAACAAACAACAACCAGTGATAGTCACAAACCTAACCCCCAGAGTGGTTGGTTTGATTTGTAGAGATGAACATTATATTTTTTAAACTCTCCAGTTTAAAAAGAGAGAGAGAGAGACATGCACAAAGAATCATGAAAGCATGGCATATAAACAAGAATAAAAGCAGGCAATAGAAACTTATCCTGAGTGAGGTAGATATTGGAATTATGAATAATTTACTTAAAATCAGATAGTTTAATTACATGCAAATAACTAAATGAACAATGTTTGAATAACTATGGGACATATGAGACAATATCTCTCCAAATAGAGAATATCAATAGAGAGATAGATGTTCTAAAAAAAAAGAAAAAAATAGAAATTCTAGGTTTAAAAATAGTATAAGTGAAATTAAAATTTCACTAGAGGGGCTCAATAGTTGATCAGAACTGAAAAAAAGAATAAGAGTAACTTGAAAAACAGACAATTGAGATGACCCCTTCTGAGGAATAAAAAAATAAAAGAATAAAGAAAACATGAACAGAACATCTGAGAGCCACAGATCACCAACAACAATCTATACAATGGGAATCCCAGAGTGAGAAGAGAGATACAAAATAAGGGGCATAGGAATATTTGTATAAGTAAAGACCCCAAACTCCAAAATTTGATGAAAAAAAATCTGCACTTCAAAGAGGCTCAACCAACTCCAAGTAGGATAAACTTAAGGAAATACACACTAAGATACATCATAGTCAAATTGTTGAACACCAAAGACAAAGATAAAATCTTGAAAGAAGCAAGAGAGAAGTGATTCATCATATACAAGGTATCTTCAGTAGAGTAATAGCTACATTCTTGTCAGGAACTATGGAAGGCAAAAGATAGCAGGATGACATATCCATAGTGCTGTAAGAAAGACTGCCAACAATATTCTCCAAAACAAAAAGAAATTAAGACTTCCAAGATAAAGAAAAATGAGATAAGTTGTCAATAACAGAACTGATATACAAAAAAGTATTATAGGAAACCCATCAGACAAATGAAATAGAGAGAACTGCTAAAAATAACTACATAGGTAAATATAAAACGCAGTATAACTATATCTCTGTTGTAAATTTTCTCCCTTATCTGATTTAAAAGACAATTGCATAAAACAATAAATTAAAAAATTGCACTAAAAGTTGGTGGGCCTAGGGAACTTCCATGGTTGTCCAGTGGTAAATAATCTGCCCTTCAATGCAGGGGGCACGTGTTTGATCCCTGGTCGGGGAACTCAGATCCCACATGCCACAAGCCCACAAGCCACAACTACTGAGCCCATGTACTGCAAACTACAGAGCCTACGCACTCTGGAGACCACATGCCACAACTAGGGAGAGAAGCCTGCACACTGCAACAAAGAGCCCATATGCCACAACAAAGAGTTCACGTGCCACAACAAAGAGACCACACACTACAATGAAAGATCCTGAAAGCCTCAGTGAAGATACCATGTGCACAGCCAAAAAAAAAAAAAAAAAAAGTTGGTGAACCTATAGTATATGGTGATATAATTTTTACCACAATCAAATTACAAGAATGGAAAAGGGAACAGAGCAATACTAGAGCAAAGCTTTTGTGTACGGTTGGAATTAACCTGGTGTAACCTCAGTTAAATGATTTGAAGTTAAGATGTTAATTGTAATTCCTAGAGCAATATACTAAGAAAATAACTTAAAAATATAGCAAAAGATACAGTAAGGGAATTAAAATGTGATACTATAAAATATCTATTTAACACAAAAGAAAGCATTAATGGAGGAACAGAGAAATTTAAAAAGGCATATGATACATAGAAAACAAATAGTAAATGAAACACATAAAATGTACCTAATCAGTAACATAGTCAGTATAAATGGGCTAAATATGCTAATTAAAACCAGATACTGTAGGTTGTATAAAAATAGATGGATAACATTATCCAACTCTATGTTTTCTACAAGACTCATACTTTAGACTCAAAAGCACACATAGGTTGAATGGTTGGAAATAGATTTACTCTGTAATAATAACCAAAGGAAAATAGCATGTCTCTACCAATATGAGAAAAAATCAAATTAAGACAAAACTTGTTGCAAAAGACAAAAACATATCAATTCATCAGAAAGACATAAAATTATAATCATATAGGTACATAAAAATAAAGCCCCCAAATACATGAATCTAAAAGAAAATTAAAGGGAGAAATAGGCAGTTCAAGCTAAGAGTTGGGAGCTTCAATAATTAACTTTTAAAATGGATCTAATGACAAGGCAGAGATAAACAAAGAAGCAGAGGACTTGAACAACACTATACACCAGCTAGACCTAACAAACACCTATAGAATACTCTGTCCAAAACAAGAGAACACACATTCTTCTAAAGTCCACATAAACCATTCTCCATGATAGACCACATGTTAGGCCATAAAACAAGGCTAAATCAATTAAAAATAATTGAAATTATACAAACTACATATACCCCACACAGTGAAATGAAATCATAACTCAATAAGAGAAGTAAATTTAGGAAATCCGCAAATCTGTGGATACTAAACAATAAATTTTTAAATTACTAGTTGATCAAATAGGACATCAAAATAGAAATTAGAATATAATTGAAATAAACAAAAACACAACATGACAAACCTAATGGTAAGTGAATAAAGCGGTTTGTAGAGTGAAATTTATAGCTATAGTGAAAAAGAAAAAATATTTCGAATTACTAACATAACACACCACCTTAACACAGTGGAAATAGAACAAACTCAACCCAAAGCAGAGAAGGATTGAAATTAATAGATTAGTGCACAATAAAATGAAATAGGGAATAGAAAAACAGTATATAATATTATCAAAAGAAAAAGATTTTTATTTAAAAAAATCAAGAAACTTAACAAAACTATAGCTAGAATGACCAATAAAATACAGAAGTCTCAAATTAACAAAATCAAGAATGAAAATGTCATCAATACTGAACTTACAGAAATATATATACACATGTAAGTTTAATGAACACTTTCATGCTAACAAATTGGATAACCTAGGTGAGAGGGAGAGGAACAAATTCCTAAAAAGACACAAAATGTCAAAACTGACATGAGAATAATTAGAAAATATGAATAGAGCCAAAAGAAGTAAAGGAATTGGATTAGTAACCAAAATCGTTCCATAAAGGAAACATAGTTCCATAAAGCCCACAACCAGATGACTTCAGTGTGAATTTTATATAACTTTAATAAATAATACTAATTTTTTACAAACACCTCCAAAAGTAGTGGAAATTTTTCCTAACTCATTCTATGAAGCCAGTATACACTTATACCAACATCAGAGAGAGCTGTCACTAGAAAAAGAGATTCAGATCAATAACTCTTATGAATACACACACACACACACACACACACACACAAACTCAACCAAAAAACAGTTAATTGAATTGAGCAACATATATAAAGGATTATACACTGTGACTAAGTGGCCCTTATCCCAAGAATCCACGATTAGTTTGATATATAAAAATAAATCAGTATAAGACACCATGTAATAGAATAAAGGACAGACACTACATAATCATCTCAATAGATAAAGAGAAAGCACTTGAGAGTTCCAATACCCTTTAATGATAAAAATTCTCAACATCCTAGGAACTGAAAGAAATGTCCATAACCTGATAAAGGACAGGTACAAAACCCCACAGCTAACATCATACATGGTGGTGAAAGATAAAAACGTCCTTTTAAGATCTGGGACAAGACAAGAATATATGCTCCACCTCTTCTATTCAACATTGTGCTGGAGGTTCTTGTCTGGACAATTGGACAAGTAAAAGGAAGGCATTCAGATTGGAAAAGAAGATGAAAAACTACCTCTATTTGCAGAGACATAATCTTATGTATAGAAAATCTTAAAGAATCCACTAAGAAAACTAATGCAACTAGTTTATGAGTGCAGTGAGGTTGCAGAATACAAATTTGTTATACAAAAATCAGTAGCATTTGTATACAATAAAAATGAACTATCCAAAAACGAAATAAAGAAAACAATTCCATTTGCAATAGCATCAAGAAGATGAAAAAGCTTAGGAATAAATTTAAGAAAGTTGTGCTACATCTATATTCTGAAAATCACAAAATATTGTTGAAAGAAATTTTTCAAAGATCTACACAAATGGAAAGACATCCTGTGCTCAAGAATTGGAAGATGTAATATTTTTAAGATATCATTCTCCTCAAGTAGATTTATAGATTCAATAAAATCTTATCCAAATCATGGATGTCATTTTTGGTAGAAATTGTTCCCCAAAATCATCTTGAAAAAGAAGAATCAAAAAGTCACAAATAGGGCTTCCCTTGTGGTGCAGTGGTTGAGAGTCTGCCTGCTGATTCAGGGGACACGGGTTCGTGCCCCGGTCCGGGAAAATCCCACATGCCGCAGAGTGGCTGGGCCTGTGAGCTTTGGCCACTGAGCCTGCGCATCCGGAGCCTGTGCTCTGCAACAGGAGAGGCCACAACAATGAGAGGCCCGCATACTGAAAAAAAAAAAAAAGTCACATATCTACTTATCTGTAGTAAGTTCAAAGCTTACTATAAACCTTCAGTAATCAAAACAATGTGGTATGCCATAAGAATAGATATATAGGTCAATTAAATAGAACTGAGGGTCCAAAAATAGAGCCTTACCTTTATGGTAAGTTGATTCTTGTATTGTCTTTTAAACAAACAGTGCTGGAATAATTGGATATTCACATGCAAAAGGATGAAGTTGAAACCTAATATATTCCATACAAAAAGATTATCTGAAAACAAAATAGGGACTTAATGTAAGATCTAAAATTATAAAAATAAAACATAGGCATAAATCTCTGTGACTTAGGATTTGGCAGTGGTTTCTTAGATATGACATCAAAATCATAAACTACATAGAAAAAATAAATTGTACTTCATCAAAATTAAGCACATTTATGTTTCAAAATACATTATCAGGAAAGTGAAAGAAGTCCCCAGAATGGAAGAAACTATTTTAAAATCATATATCTAATAAGGGACTAGCATCAAAAATATATAAAGAAGTCTTGTAACTCAACAATAAAGACACAAATAACTCAATTTATAAAATGGGCAAAATGTTTGAATACTTTTCCAAAGAAGATATACTAATGGCTAATAAGCACATGAAAAGATGCTCAATAGCATTAATCATTAGTGAAGTGCTAATCAAAACTGTAATATCACTTCATGCATATTAAGATAGCCATAATAAAAGAAATGGACAGTAACAAGTATTGGTAAGGATGTGAAAAATATCAGAACATTCATACATTGCTGGTAGAAAAGTAAAATGGTGTAGCCACTTTGGTAAACAATCTGGCAATTTCTCAAAATATTAAATACAATTAACATATGAGCCAGCAATTCCACCTCTGAGAATAAATGCAAGACAATTAAAAGTATATGTTCACACAAAAACTTACACATAACTACTCATATCAGCATTATTCATAATAGTCAAAGTGTAAAACTGATTCAAATACCCATAAACTAATGAATGGATAAATAAAATGTGGTTTAATCAAACAATGGAAAATTATTCTGTAATTTTAAAAAATGTACTGATACGTGCTACAGCATAGACGGACCTCAAAAACATTAATCTAAGTGAAAGAAGCCAGTCACAAAAGATTGCATACTTCATTTATATCAAATATCAAAGTTAGCCAAATCTAAAGACAGTAAGTACATTAGTGGTGGCATAGGTCTGAGGAATACAGGTTTGAGGAAATAATACTTTTATTATGTCCTTTTATTAAAAGTAATAATACTTTTATTATTATTTTATAATTATTATTATAAACAAAGTACTCTCTGATTCCAGTTCAATGTGGTGAAATAGGAAGATCCTGAACTCACTTACTCCTGCAGACACAGCCAATCTACAACTATATAGGAAAAAAAATTAGGTGAATGAATGTTACACATCAGGTGAATGAGAGAAAATCCACATTGAAGTGGGTAGAAGAGACTGAGACAAAATATTGCCATAATCCCCACCCTCCAGTATGTCAACCCATCATCAGGAGGGAATGCAACCTCCCACCCCAGCTTCTCCCTGAGGAGCACAGCATTTGAACACTGTATCCAGCACTCCAAATTTTAAGACCTGTAATTGAGAGAAAAGCCCTTAAAATATCTAGTTTTGAAAGCCAGTGTGGCTTGAATCCACAGCACACACAAGGCCACAGCAAACTAAGAAACAGTTCTTAAAGGTCTTAACTACATGGCCTTGCCCACTCCAGGGCCCAGTGCAGAGGCAGCCAACTGATAATCACCAAGATTCTCTGTGAAAGAGACTTATTTGCTTATATGAAAGCACAAGCCTAAGTGATAGACATTTAATGTAGCATACATCTATAAAACAGCCAGAAAACAATTAACATAAAGCTACAGAGTACATACATATCAATAATTACTTTAAATATAAATGGACCAAATACTCCATTCAAAAGGCATAGAGTGGCTGAATGGAGAAAAACACAACAATCATCTATACGCTACCTACAAAACATTCACCTCAGATGTAGGGACACACAAGACTGAAGGTATGGAAAAGGATATTTCATGTTAATGGAAACAAAAAGAAAGCGTGGGTGTTATACATATAAGAGATAAAATAGACTTGAAGACAAAGACTGCAATAAGAGACAAAGATGGCTGTTCTATAATGAGAAAGGGATCAATTCAACAAGAGGATGTAATATTTGTAATTATCTATGCACCCAACATTGAAGCCATCCAAACATACAAAACTAGTATTAATAACACCTAATGGGAGAAATAGCAGTAAAATATTGCTGTCTAATAGGGGACTTTCATACAGCACTTTACCAATGGATAAATGATTTAGACAGAAAATTAATAAGGAAACATTGGCCTTAAATTAAACATTAGGTAAGATGAACTTAACAGACATATACATAACATGCTATTGAAAGCAAGAGAAAATACATTCTTCTGAAGTGCACACAGAACATTCTTTTTTGGGGGAAATTTAAGATTTTATTTTCAATTTTAGGTTAATTATCAGAAATAAAGTTGATTTCATATTTATTTTTCATGTAATTTATATTTATTTTTTAAACATCTTTATTGGAGTATAATTGCTTTACAATGGTGTGTTAGTTTCTGCTTTATAACAAAGTGAATCAGTTGTACATATACATATATCCCCATATCACCCCCTTCTTGGGTCTCCCTCCCACGCTCCCTAACCCACCCCTTTAGGTGGTCACAAAGCACCCAGCTGATCTCCCTGTGTTTTGTAGCTCTTTCCCACTACCTACCGATTTTATGTTTGGTAGTGTATATATGTCCATGCCACTCTCTTCACCTCAGCATACACTTCCCACTCCGTGTGTCCTCAAGCCCATTCTCTACATCTGCGTCTTTATTCCTATACTGCCCCTAGGTTCTTCAGAACAATTTTTTTTTTTAGATTCTATATACATGTGTTAGCATACAGTATTTTTTTTTCTCTTTCTGACTTACATCACTCTGTATGACACACTCTAGGTCCATCCACCTCACTACAAATAACTCAATTTCATTTCTTTTTTGCTGAGTAATATTCCATTGTACGTATGTGCCACATCTTCTTTATTCATTCATCTGTCAATGGACACTTAGGATGCTTCCATATCCTAGCTATTGTAAATAGAGCTGCAATGAACATTTTGGTACATGTCTCTTTTTCAATTATGGTTTTCTCAGGGTATATGCTCACTGGTGGGATAGCTGGGTCATATGGTAGTTCAAATTTTAGTTTTTTAAGGAACCTTCATACTGTTCTCGATAGTGGCTGTATCAGTTTACATTCCCACCAACAGTGCAAGAGGGTTCCCTTTTCTCCACACCCACTCCAGCATCTATTGTTTGCAGATTTTTTGATGATGGCCTTTCTGAATGGTGTGAGGTGATACCTGATTTTAGTTTTGATTTGCATTTCTCTAATGATTACTGATGTTGAGCATCCTTTCATGTGTTTGTTGGCAATCTGTATATCTTCTTTGGAGAAATGTCTATTTAGGTCTTTGCCCATTTTTGAATTGGGTTGTTTGTGTTTTTGATATTGAGCTGCATGGGCTGCTTATAAATTTTGGAGATTAATCCTTTGTCAGTTGCTTCATTTGCAAATATTTTCTCCCTTTCTGAGTGTTGTCTTTTTGTATTGTTTATGCTTTCTTTTGATGTGCAAAAGTTTTTAAGTTTCATTAGGTCTCATTTGTTTATTTTTGTTTTTATTTCCATTTCTCTAGGAGGTGGGTCAAAAAGGATCTTGCTGGGATTTATGTGACAGAGTGTTCTGCCTACGCTTTCCTCTAAGAGTTTTATAGTATCTGTCCTTATATTTAGGTCTTTAATCCATTTTGTGTTTATTTTTATGTATGGTGTTAGGGAGTGTTCTAATTTCATTCTTTTACATGTAGCTCTCCAGTGTTCCCAGCACCACTTATTGAAGAGTCTGTCTTTTCTCCATTGTATATTCTTGCCTCCTTTTTCAAAAATAAGGTGATGATTGGCACATGGGTTTATCTCTGGGCTTTCTGTCTTGTTCTATTGATCTATATTTCTGTTTTTGTGCCAGGACAATACTGTCTGGATTACTGTAGCTTTGAATTATAGTCTGAAGTCTGGGAGCCTGATTCCTCCAGCTCAGTTTTTCTTTCTCAAGATTGCTTTGGCTGTTTGTGGTCTATTGTGTTTCCATATAAATTGTGAACATTTTTGTTCTAGTTCTGTGAAAAATGCCAGTGATAGTATGATAGGGATTGCATTGAATCTGTAGATTGCTTTGGGTAGTATAGTCATCTTCACAATTTTGATTCTTCCAATGCAAGAACATGGTATATCTCTCTATCTGTTTGTATCATCTTTAATTTATTTCCTCAGTGTCTTATAGTTTTCTGCATATAGGTCTTTTGTCTCCTTAGGTAGGTTTATTCCTAGATATTTTATTCTTTTTGTTGCAATGGTAAATGGGAGTGTTTCCTTAATTTCTCTTTTGAATTTTTGATCATTAGTGTATAGGAATACAAGGGATTTCTGTGCATTAATTTTGTATCCTGCTACTTTACCAAATTCATTGATTAGCTCTAGTAGTTTTCTGGTAGCATCTTTAGGATTCTCTATGTATGTATCATGTCATCTGCAAAGAGTGGCAGCTTTACTTCTTCTTTTCCATTTGAGATTCCTTTTATTTCTTTTTCTTCTCTGATTGCTATGGCAAAAACTTCCAAAACAATGTTGAATAATAGTGATGAGAGTGGACAACCTTGTCTTCTTCCTGATCTTAGTGGAAATGGTTTCAGTTTTTCACCATTGAGGACGATGTTGGCTGTAGGTTTGTCATCTATGGCCTTTATTATGTTGAGGTAACTTCCCTCTATGCCTACTTTCTGGAGGGTTTTATCATAAATGAGTGTTGAATTTTGTCAAAAGATTTTTCTTCATCTATTAAGATGATCATACGGTTTTTATCATTCAATTTATTAATATGGGGTATTACATTATTGATATGCATATATTGAAGAATCCTTTCTTGCGTGGGATAAACCCCACTTGATTATGGTGTATGATCCTTTTATTGTGCTATTGGATTCCATTTGCTAGTACTTTGTTGAGAATTTTTGCATCTATGTTCATCAATTATATTGGCCTGTAGTTTTCTTTCTTTGAGACATATTTTTATCATTTTCATATCAGGTGATGGTGGCCTCATAGTATGAGTTTGGGAGTGTTCCGCCCCCTGCTATATTTTGGAAGGGTTTGAGAAGGTAGGTGTTAGCTCTTCTCTAAATATTTGATAGAATTCACCTGTGAAACCATCTGGTCCTGGGGTTTTGTTTTTTGGTAGATTGTTTATCACAGTCTCAATGTCAGTGCTTCTAATTGGTCTGTTTTTATTTTCTATTTCTCCCATGTTCAGTCTCAGAAGTTTGTGCTTTTCTAAGGATTTGTCCATTTCTTCCAAGTTTTCCATTTTATTGGCATACAGTTGCTTGTAGTAATCTCTCATGATCCTTTGTATTTCTGCAGTGTTAGATGTTACTTCTCCTTTTTCAAATTCTGTTGATTTGAGTCTTCTCCCTTTTTTTCTTGATGAATCTGGCTAATGGTTTATCAATGTTGTTTTTCTTCTCAAAGGACCAGCTTTTAGTTTTATTGATCTGTGCTATTGTTTCCTTCATTTTTTTTTTCATTTATTTTGGATCTGATTTTATGAGTTCTTTCCTTCTGCTAACTTTGCAGTTTTTTTGGTTCTTCTTTCTCTAATTGCTTTAGTATGGTGAGGTTGTTTATTTGAGATGTTTCTTTTTTCTTGTGGTAGGATAGTATTGCCATAAACTTCCCTTTTATAACTGCTTTTGCTGCACCCCATAGGTTTTGGGTTGTCATGTTTGTATTGTCATTTGATTCTAGATATATTTTTTTAAATTCCCTCTTTGATTTCTTCAGTGATCTCTTGGTTATTTAGTAGTGTATTGTTTAGCCTCCATTTGTTTGTATTTGTTACAGATTTTTTCCTGTAATTGATATCTAGTCTCATAGGGTTGTGGTCAGAAAAGATACTTTATATGATTTCAATTTTCTTACATTTACCAAGGCTTGATTTGTGACCAAAGTTATGATCTATCCTGGAGAATTTTCCATGAGCACTTGAGAAGAAATGGTATTCTATTGATTTTGGATGGAATGTCCTGTAAATATCAATTAAGTCCATCTTTTTTAATGTTTCATTTAAAGCTTGTGTTTTCTTATTTATTTTCATTTTGCCTGATCTGTCCATTGGTGGGGTGTTAAAGTCTCCTACAGTTATTGTGTTACTGTTGATTTACCTTGTTATGGCTGTTCGTATTTGCCTTATGTATTGACGTGCTCCTATGTTCAGTGCATAAACATTTACAATTGTTATATCTTCTTCTTGGGTTGATCTCTTGGTCATTTTGTAATGTCCATCTTTTTGACTTGTAATAGTCTTTATTTTAAAGTCTATTTTGTCAGATATGAGAATTGCTACTCCAGCTTTCTTTTGATTTCCTTTTGCATAGAATAACATTTTCCATCCCCTTACATTCTGGCTGTATATATCCCTAGGTCTGAAGTAGGTCTCTTGTAGACAGTATCTAAATGGGTCTTGTTTTTGTATCCATTCAGCCAGTCTATGTATTTTGATGGGAGAATTTAATCCATTTACATTTAAGGTAATTATCAATATGTATGTTCCTATTACCATTTTCTTAATTATTTTGAGTTTGTTATTGTACATCTTTTCCTTCTTCTGTGTTTCCTGCCTAGAGAATTTCCTTTAGCACTTTTTGTAATGCTGGTTTTGTGGTGCTGAATTCTCTTAGCTTTTGCTTGTCTGTGAAGGTTTTAATTTCTCTGTCAAATCTGAATGAGATCCTTGTTGAGTAAAATAATATTTGCTGTAGTTTTTTCCCTTTCACCACTTTAAATATGTCCTGCCACTCCCTTCTGGCTTGCTGAGTTTCTGCTGAAAGATCAGCTGTTCACCTTGTGGGTGTTCTATTGTATGTTATTTGTTGCTCTTCTCTTGCTGTTCTAATATTTTTTCTTTGTATTTAATTTTTGATAGTTTGATTAATATGTGTCTTGGCTTGTTTCTCCTTGGATTTTTACTGTATGGGTTTCTCTGCACTTCCTGGAATTGATTGTTTCCTTTCCCATATTGGGGAAGTTTTCAACTATAATCTCTTCAAATACTTTCTCACTCCCTTTCTTTTTCTCTTCTTCTTCTGGGACCCCTGTAATTCAAATGTTGGTGCATTTAATGTTGTCCCAGAGGTCTCTGAGACTGTCCTCAGTTCTTTTCATTCTTTTTTTCTTTTTTCTGCTCAGCAGTAGTTATTTCCACTATTTTGTCTTCCAGGATAAAATCTTTTATTATCCGTTCTTCTGCGTCAGGTATTCTCTTATTGATTCCTTCTAGAGAATTTTTAATTTCATTAATTTATTGTGCTGTTCATCATTGTTTGTTTGCTGTTTAGTTCTTCTATGTTCTTGTTAAACATTTCTTGTATTTTCTCCATTCTATTTCCAAGATTTTGGATTATCTTTACTGTCATTACTCTGAATTCTATTTCAGGTATACTGCCTATTTACTCTTCATTTGTTTGGTCTGGTGGGTTTTTACCTTGTTCCTTCTTCTGCTTTGTGTTTCTCTGTCTTCTCATTTTGCTTAACTTACTGCATTTGGGGTCTCCTTTTTGCAGGCTGCATGTTCTTAGTTCCCATCATTTTTGGTGTCTGCTCCTACTGGATAAAGTTCATTGGATGTGTAGGCTTCTTGTTGGAGCAGACTGGTGCCTGTGTTCTGGTGGATTAAGCTGAATCTTGTCTTTCTGACGGACAGGACCTTGTCCAGTGGTATGATTTGGGGTGTCTGTGACCTTAGTATAATTTTAGGCATCCTCTCTTCTAATAGGTGTGGTTGTGTTCCTGTCTTGCTAGTTGTTTGGCATAGCATGTCCAGCACTGTAGCTTGCTAGTCATTGAGTGGAGCTGGGTCTTAGCATTGAGATGGAGATCTCTGGGAGAATGATTGCCATTTAATGTTACGTGGAGCCAGGAGGTCTCTGGTGGACCAATGTCCTGATCTTGGCTCTCTCACCTCAGAGGCACATCCCTGACACCCAGCCGGATCACCACATGGCTCCAAAATCCAGAACTCCACACTCCATAGGTCCTGTTTTCCACGTGCTCCTCTCCACTTCTGTCTGAATTTATATTCTTATTAAGACTTTTTAAAGCACACTGGTCCAGTGCCTCAGCTTACAAGGCAGAAAATTTCTTAGCTTGTGAATCCATATGTCTAAAAGTGATTCAATATGCAGAACCATCTGGTCACTTTTTGCACACACAGCAGAATCATGGATTCAGGCAAACCTCATCAATCGACATTGACCAGATTGACCCCTAGTCAAATGGCACTAAGCACTGTGGATGAGAACATTCTTTAGAATAGATCATATGTTAAACTATAAAATAAGTCTTAAGAAGATTGAAATTATATCAAGTATCTTTTCCAACCACAATGATACGAAATTAGAAATTGATTTAAGAAAGAAAAGTGGGAAGTTCATAAATATGTGGTGATTAAACAACTTGCTACTAAATGAGCATTTTTTCAAAGAGGAAATCAAAAGATAAATTAAAAAAAATACCTTGAGACAAATTAAAAAGAGATATACAACATACTAAAAATTATGGAATACAGCAAAACCATTTCTAAGAGGGAATTTCAAAGAGATGAATGCCTACTTGAAGAAACAAGACAAATCTCAAATAAACAATCTAACTTTACACTTCAAGGAAATAGAAAAAGAATGAAAAAACCCAAAATTATTAGTAGCAGCAAATAAAAATGATCAGAGCAGAAATATATGAAATAGAGACCAAAAAGACAATAGAAAAGATCAGTGCAACTAAGAGTTTGTTCTTGAAAAGATAGAGCAATTTGACAAATCTTTCTCTAAAATCACCAATTAAAAAAAGAGAAGACTGCATATTTATTTCCTGTTAAAAAGTTAAAACTAATAATTAAAGACACATCACGATGACATATAGAGAGCAGGTGAAAAATGCCCATTTCGTGTTTGTGAAAGTCAGTCTAGTCTTTGTTTTATATAAGGTAGAGGGGAAACTTGTCTCAACCATTATACGACAATGTAGTGAAACATACCTCTTTTTAAAAAAAAGTTAGGGCTTCCCTGGTGGCGCAGTGGTTGAGAGTCTGCCTGCCGATGCAGGGGACACGGATTCATGCCCCAGTCCAGGAAGATCCCACATGCCGTGGAGCAGCTGGGCCCATGAGCCATGGCCGCTGGGCCTGCATGTGCAGAGCCTGTGCTCTGTAATGGGAGAGGCCACAACAGTGACAGGCCCACGTACCACAAAAAAAAAAAAAAAAAAAATTAAAGAATAGTAAAAGGAATTTTGTTCTTTATCTCAGATACAGTGATGTTCCTTCTTAACAATAATGTATAAATAAAACAATAAGTAGAAAAAATAAAATGGAATAAGTTAAGGAGAAATAAAAAGAGACTTCAATTTTTTCTTGATTTTTACACGCACTCAAGGGAAGAATACTGAGTTCTTTAGCAGCATCATTGTGGTGTAGCATAGGGATGTGTGACTCCTTGTGTCCCTAGTGGAAAGTCTTCAGAATATTTTGAGACTGACATGATGGATGATACTGAGTTTATGTGACCCAATGAACTGGATCCCATATGAACCGTGTACTTTCTCAGCAGCAAAAATTAGCAGGAAACAAACGCACATATGACTTGCATGAGCAAAAGAGTAGAAACCCATATAGTCATACCAGCTCATGAGAACTGACTATTGAATTTTCAGGAATTTTGAAGTCATTTGTTATAAACAGCCATTATTAAAATATAAATTATATAAACTTACAATTTAAATAAATTATATTAAGTAATAAGTACTCAAAACATCACTTTGTACTTACTTTACTATTGTCTATGCTCATGAAGTTATTTGCATCTATTATATTTCTATAATAAAAATACTGCATAAATGTGTTACTGTATAGTTTTATCTAACTGTGCATTGGGTAGCACCATAATGTTAAATTGAAGTTAGTCATAAATGGAATATTCACACCATGGAAATTAGTAAATGCTATAACGTCTCTGTTGCTTTGTTGATTTGCTACTGTTAAGGAACTAATGAAAGAAATATTAATAATTCAGATTAACCTTAAACATGTGTCATGTCTATAATGACTACATTGTGAATAGTACAAGAAAATGGGGACACATTTTCCTATTATTCGATACTGGTCTCTCCCTGTACAGCCTTTCTACAAACTTCATACCGACTGGCACAACCTAGCAACTGTTCCCTTTATTTCTCCTCATGGGCCCTATATCCCACTCTATACAATGGTTAGACTGCACCTTTCTAATTATAAATCAAATCTCATCACTTCCTGTTTAGATTTTTTCATTGCCTTCTCATCACACTTAAAACAAAATCCAGACTCTTCTCTGAGCTCAGTATATTCTAGTTCCTCCTTCTCCGATGACATCTTGTTTCTCTTCTCCTTTTTACCACTTTAAGTGTAGGTTTCCTGTTCAGCTACATAGAGTGTGCAATCTGTGCAGTCCATAGGGCCTTGTGCTCAGAAGGGTTTCAAACTTTGTTTAATCATCTGCTGTTGCTGTCTTCAAAGTCTTAATAATTTTTAAACAAGGGACCCCTCATTTTCATTTTACATTAGGATCTGCTAATTATATATGTGGCCATTCTCATTACACTTTAGCCATACTACCCTTATTTATTTTTCTTAACTGAGACAAACTCTTTTTTACCTTAGAAATGTTACCATCCACATGCTCTCTTCCTAGAAAGCTTTTCACTCAGCCATTTTCCAAACTGTTTTTGTCATTTAAGACTCAGCTCCATATCAACATTTGTGTGAGATCTTACCTATCACATAATCTAAAGAAGTAACTCCTTAGCAATTGTACTCCATCACTCAGTTTTTATTGTCTTCATAATATTTACCTTTTGCTGAAATTATCTTTTTCCTTTAATGGTTTATATGCTTATTGTCTATACGTCCTCATTAGAATTTTAACTATGTAAGAGCAGAGTTTTTACCTTTGAAGCTCAGCACTCTACTACTAGCAGCTGGAACAATACCTAGCACATAACAGTCATTCAATAAATAGCTGCCAAATAAGTAAAGGAATCCATTCCTTTCTATCATCTACCATAACACAACTCTAGTTTGCCTAATCTGAAAACTTTCCCATGTTTAACAACATTGGGCTCCTGACACATCAGTCACTGAAATGATCTTTCAGCATTTGTTATAGTTTTGGTTTCTTGTATTTAGTGCACATTTTTTTTCCTTCAGTCATAAACTCTGCTTTCTTGGTGATGTTATAAAACACTATAGATGCTGGAGAAGAATTTGCCATGGTTTCAGAGAATAGGAATGGCATTCAAATCCTACTTATACTACCTATAACTCTTGTAACAATAGGCATGGTACTTAACAGTTCCAGGTTTCCTTTATTTATAAAACTCACTAATGTTGTGTGGATTACATGAGAAAAGGTATGAAAAGAATTTAGCAGAGAACTAGTGGATAGAAATTCCTCAATATGTATTAGAAATGATTCTTATAACAAATTCCTCTAATTCCTGGGATCACAGCTATCAATGATAGGAGGATATCTTCCCTTACCTGTAAGTTTATCTAGCTGTGAATAAAAAACTAAAGACACTAATAAGACACTAAATTGTTTGGTTTATTGCAAGGAATGAAATTATACATATATATGTATATGTATATATACATATACACATTTATATATAAATAATATATAGGTGGAGATATACACTTGTACTATATAGATAGGTAGATGTATATTTAGATATCTATCCATCTAGATAGATAGCTAAAAGTAGTATGTGTACATACTACCTTAGAAATATTGAATTATTTGTTTATAATTTGTTAGCCAATGAGTTCCATAGATACATACACAAAGGATACTTTAATTCTGAGAAGCTGAAACACCAGTCAGCTCTAATATTTCTTATAATTATGCTTGCTGATATTCCATGTTTTTAGTGCAATTCTATGTCACCCCAGAGTTTCTGGTTTCAGACCACACCCAATTATATTTCCAAACCACACACAAATATTCTATAAATGACAATGGTATTCTTTAGAGACATTTTTGAATCTGAGATTTTTGAGACACTCTTTCATCACTAAGGAAAAAGCTAAGAAGTAAAAACAAAAACATCAACTGGCTTTTCTGGCCATGCCTATTGACAAAGGTGCCATAATATTTTAAAAAAAGAATTGAAGAGCAGAGTTGAAATGCTGAGAGCATAGTTTATTGTAAATGCCTGAATCAGAGCAAACAGCCAGTGAAAGGTCAACATAACAGCTCATTGATCTGTACAAGCACATTTGCTAAACCCAGCAATAAATTTCCCCAAGAGCCACAGCAGCAATTCCTTCAAATATTTGTGGTATCTTTTTGTATGAGGCAGTTGACTAGAAAGTATAGCAGAATTTGCCCTTTATCATTGTTAGCACAAAGTCAGTAAACTATGGGCCCACCGTAAGGATTTTAAACATTATTTTTTCCCATAAATTTAAATTTATTGAACCCACATGTTGAGCATATACATGTCAGTTAATGATCTACACCCTTTGACAACAGTAATTATCAATACCATTAATAATATATTGTCCCTGTCATTCAGGAGTTCAGTCTATTCAGGGAGAAATGATAAGACAATGGAACAACTGCTATACTACAAGTATACAAAGATGGGCACTGGAAAACTTAGGTAATCTCTAAATTTTTCTCTTTTATGCTGATGTGTTTTTGGAGCTCATGAAAAATTTTACAGAATAATTTATATTTGAGCTGGTCTTGAAATATAAGTAGGAAAAAAACAGCAAAATAAACCTGACCCAAAAGAGGGTAGAATACCCTGAGGAAAAAAAAAATAAAAGAAAGAAAGGGCACTGTCAGGAAAACATTGGTCTTGCTCAGGGAATAGCAAAGTTGTGGTAGGGAAATACTATAGGAATGCCAGGGTCCATGCTATTACCTGCTATGTGATTAAGCTGTTCAATAAAATTAAATTGGCAGAAGTTAATGAATAAGCATGTGAAAGCCAACATCAACAATAAAACAAAAAAATGTTTCAAATCCTCTGTACTCAACATGAATAATCTCTCTCATTGAGCTATTCTTTATTTTCATCTTCAGTTCATCTAATCATCACTTAAAGATTTCTATCCAAGTTAAAGACTCCTATATTTTATTTTATTTTATTATTTATTTATTTATTTATTTTGCCGTACATGGGTCTGTCACTGTTGTGGCCTCTCCCGTTGCAGAGCACAGGCTCCAGACACACAGGCTCAACAGCCATGGCTCACAGGCCCAGCCACTCCACGGCATGTGGGATCTTCCCAGACAGGGACACGAACCTGTGTCCCCTGCATCGGCAGGCGGACTCTCAACCACTGCGCCACCAGTGAAGCCCAAGTCTCCTATATTTTAAACATGTGGTCTATCTTTTGGTTATTGGAAGGGTTGCCTTATAAGATTTGGGCACTCAGGTAAATTTGAACTTCAGACAAACAATAAATTTTTTAGTTATAAATGTCCCAAGTAGAGTCTGATCTTTCTATTATTCTACTAACAGTTTTTAATAAGTTCTCTTATCGCAGTTCTTTTATTTTTAATTTGATAGTATGGTGCTTGGAGTGATTTTTTAAATTTTTATTATAATTTACTTTGCATATTCTCTGTACCTTCAAATTCACTGATTGTTTCTTCTACAGGGCCTAATCTGTATATCCTGCACAAACTTATATACTGTAATATAACTTTATTTCAGAGATTGTATTTTTACCTCTAGAAATTTGCATATACTCTAAAGCGTATGGATATCCAGAAAGTATTGGGAAGAAAATCGGATGCATTTTTAGCACCCTACGAACTGTTTTCTGTGTATTATGGATAGTCATTATTACAAAATCCTAGTGTTCATTGAATCCCCAAACACTTTGCCAGTTAATTTTCACGAATGTTCTTCATAGAACAGTGGAAAAATCTGTGAAGATTTTTAGATTGAAGATTAACTTCAAATATTATTGCTTGAATGCATGAGTATGTAGGTTTGCACACACACAAACACACAAAAATAAACATATATATGTGTGCACAAACACACTCACACAGATGAGATATATATATATATATATATATATATTTTCTTCTTAGGGCCCGCTATGGCATGCTGTAACATTTTTTTTTTTTTACATGCTGTTGACCCAGTTTTGAGGACCTGACTAGAGACCAGTTAGTTCCCCTTCTTGAGAAGCCAATTACGTCCACATCCCCCTGTACTCTCACACTCCAGGACACCATGTAACTGCCCTTATCACTTCAGGGCAGGTACCTGACAACCAACAGCAGCCCCTATGCCCCCAAGTGTGCTGAAATTATTCAAATTAGCCAAATTAGACAGGCTGGCCCCTGTGCTTCCCATGCCTCTGCATGGCATTCTATGTTCTCTCCAGGCAACCATGAGTATAAGAAAACTCTAAAAGCCTTTCCAGTTTCTCCCTCTTGATTTGCATCATGCCTCATCATACCTCACCCGAGATAACATGATTAAAAAACATGTCGAGTGTGTTCATTGTCCTAGGCCTTGAATCATTATAACCAGGCAAATAATCACATTTCCAAACCTTGAAAGCAAACTATAGCAAAAATTTTTTTTTAAAAATGTACTGTGCACTTATTTTTTTTTTACTTCCTACATATTTACCTGCATATTAAACATGAGGCTATTTTTAACAAAGATAAGTATGGCCATATGTTTCCTTTATTTAAAGGAAAATAATGACTATTTTAAGAATTTCTGAAGAACACATTTCAGTATAAAATCAATCATGAAAATGGTCTAGTTTGTTAGTAGAAAGGGATTAAGTTGTGTTTTTAAAGCAAATGGGATTTACATCAGAAAATGAGATGCTTACAAATCTGTGGAAGGACAGAGGTAGTGAAAATAAAGGAAGAATAAAGGTAAAGAAAGTAACATCTAGCATTAAGAAATAAAATTGAATGGTTATCAGAGTCATATTCCAGTTCAATAGGATTATTGTTTTCTCCATGGTAGTAACTACCAGTTGCCTATGCTGGCAACTACTGTGCATTATTTTACAGAGTTAAGAATGGTAGGAAAAAAAATGTTTGCAATTGTGTTATTGAGCAATAACACAAAGAACCAGTCAAATTTCACTCCAATTTATGAACCTGTGTAATTTGAGATCTGGCATCATATATTGGTCACTCTTCAAAATATAATAACACATCTTAAAAGACAGCACTGCAAACTTTCCAGTAATTGCCTCCCTGATGGTTCTGTCAGCAAGACTTTGTTATACTATGACACCATTCTCACAGGTTAGATATTTATCTGTGATATGGAATATAGTAATATTAGTGAATTCTATTGGTGTATTCATATTGTCACAGTTTTGGGTAGTAAAATATCTTCCTTGGTCAAGATCAAAGAAGCATTTTATACCATGATAGTGACTAAGTCATTCTGTAAGAAACAGATTTTGGTGTCTGGCAGAATTATGTCTGTCAGTCAAGAGAGGCAAATCCATATCCAGAGTAACTGTCAGTTCTAATGACAAATTGCTGTCATCTCCATTTCACAAGGGAAATAATGTAACTGACTTTGTCACCAGGTGACTTTTTTTTTAAATCCTGCTGAATGTTGCCATACTGGAGGTTAATCTCTAATCTCCAATGTTGCCATGTTGGTACCCAACAGTAGCAATTACCAGATCTGCTTAATTGAGAGGAAGTTATATTGATAAGCCAATGGTCATAATTTATGCAACCATGGTCCCTTTTTTCTTAAGTCTGTTGACCACATCTCTTGTGTGTGTGTGTGTGTGTGTGTGTGTGTGTGTGTGTGTGTGTGTGTGGTATGCAGATCTCTCACTGTTGTGGCCTCTCCTGCTGCAGAGCACAGGCTCCGGACAGGCAGGCCCAGCAGCCACGGCTCAGAGGTCCAGCCACTCCGTGGCATGTGGGGTCTTCCCGGACCGGGACACGAACCCGTGTCCCCTGCATTGGTAGGCAGACTCTCAACCACTGCGCCACCAGGGAAGCCCCTGAACACATCTCTTGAATAAGTTTGACTCAAAAATTATACTGACTGATATCCATAAGATTATTTGTTCCAATTAATTAACGAGAAAGTCTGCTGTTGGTACCCTTTTGTTAGTGGCCATATGAGGCTTAAATATCCTCACATCTCAATTTATTCTGAGAGTTCCATCTGTATACCACTTCCACAGGTCCTTTTGTCCTCAAGGCTTTTAGTTTCCTAGCGCCTGTACATCCATCAAAACTATTACTACTTTCCATGATTGTGAGACCTGAATTCTGACTACTTTATTTCTGAGGTAAATGTAATAGGTAAAGTACTTGAATATTGGCCTACTAAGAGGATTTATATTGCTCAGTGTTCTTCAAATCAGACTTCTTACTCCATTGAATGAGACTGTAATGCTGTATCATTGTACTTCCACTGTACTGTACTATCCTATACTTCCAGCTCTTGCCAATATATGTGAACTGAGCTCTATTTTTAATTCTTCAGTCATCTATTTATAGAAACATTTTCAAGAAAATATGAGTGAATTAAAGTAATAGTGGGTCAATGTGGTAGAAGTAGGTGCCATTTAGTTTGAAACACCTAATGATACAAATTACTATCACATTACAAACATTTTGACTCTATCTCATATATACAACTTCCACTTAAAGATAGAGAACTGCAGCACAACTTTATGGTTTGGTAGATCTGGTATCTATTTTATGTTGAGTAGCCCAAGTTACACAGTCACTTGTACTTCATGGTCAAACTCTCAGTCTCCAGTAGGCCCACAAGTTAATGAGTCTTATTTCATAAATAGAAAATACATTATTTTATTTTTTTATAAAAGAGGGCATGATTTTGCTTTGCACTGGCAGAGTAAGCACTGATTCTCTGCTTGGGGATTGCCAGAAAATCTCTAGAGCATCGAATATGCCCCAAATATTGAGAACAATATTTAATCAGCTGTGTCATAAATGCCAAGTGACAAAGCAGTTTTCTCTGCAAACTAGAACAGCTGAAAATCCTTATCTTGCTCTTAAAACCATTTTAAACATGCAATTTTATCAATTTTTCAATAAATCAAAGCATCACAGACATAGGAATTGTATGTTTTCACTACAATCTAGAGTCCCACCAAAAATGTGTCCTTTACTTGGAAAGATTATGTAACAATTTAAGGGGTGCAATATGAAGAAACTTTATCATTATTTTTTTATTTAATGTTATTGTAGTAAAATATATGTAACATAAAATTTGCCTTGTTAAGTGTACAATTCAGTGGCATCAATTACACTCATAGTGTTATACAACTATCACTACTATTTCCAAATCTTTTTCATCACCGCAGACACTCTGTACCAATTAAACAATAACTCTCCTTTCTTCTCTTCTCCATACTGCAGATAACCTCTAATCTTCTTTCTGTTTATATGAATTTACCTATTTTAGATATTTCATAAGAGTGGAATTATATAATACTTGACGTTTTGTGTCTTCTTTATTTCACCTAGCATAATGTTTTCAAGATTCATCCATCCAAGCAACTAGCAAGGCAGGAACACAACCCCACCCATTAGCAGAAAGGCTGCCTAAAAACATAATAAGGCCACAGGCACCCCAAAACACACCACCAGATGTGGACCTGTCCACCAGAAAGACAAGATCGAGCCTCAACCACCAGAACACAGGCACTAGTCCTCCCCACCAGGAAGCCTACACAACCTACTGAAACAAACTTAGACAATGGGGACAGACACCAAAAACAACGGGAACTACGAATCTGCAGCCTGCAAAAAGGAGACCCCAAACACAGTAACATAAGCAAAATGAGAAGACAGAAAAACACACAGCAGGTGAAGGAGCAAGATAAAAACCTACCAGACCTAACAACTGAAGAGGTAATAGGCAGTCTACCAGAAAAAGAATTCAGAATAATGATAGTAAAGATGATCCAAGATTCTATTTCCAAGATCCAAAATCTTGGAAATAGAATAGACAAAATGCAAGAAACAGTTAACAAGGACCTAGAAGAACTAAAGATGAATCAAGCATCAATTAAAAACACAATAAATGAAATGAAAAATACTCTAGATGAGATCAATAGCAGAATAACTGAGGCAGAAGAACGGATAAGTGAGGTGGAAGATAAAATAGTGGAAATAACTGATGCAGAGCAAAATAAAGAAAAAAGAATGAAAAGAACAGAGGACAGTCTCAGAGACCTCTGGGACAACATTAAATGCACCAACATTCGAATTATAGGGGTTCCAGAAGAAGAAGAGAAAAAGAAAGGGACTGAGAAAATATTTGAAGACATTATAGTTGAAAACTTCCCTAATATGGGAAAGGAAATAGTTAATCAAGTCCAGGAGGCACAGAGAGTCCCATACAGAATAAATCCAAGGAGAAATACACCAAGACACATATTAATCAAACTGTCAAAAATTAAACACAAAGAAATCATATTAAAAGCAGCAAGGCAAAAACAACAAATAACACACAAGGGAATCCCCATCACATTAACAGCTGATCTCTCAGCAAAAACTCTACAAGCCAGAAGGGAGTGGCAGGACATAATTAAAGTGATGAAGGAGAGAAACCTACAACCACGATTATTCTACCCAGCAAGGATCTCATTCAGATTTGATGGAGAAATTCAAAACTTTACAGACAAGCAAAAGCTGAGAGAGTTCAGCATCACCAAACCAGCTTTACAACAAATGCTAAAGGAACTTCTCTAGGCAAGAAACACAACAGAAGGAATATACCTACAATAACGAACCCAAAGCAATTAAGGAAATGGGAATAGGAACATACCTGTCAATAATTACCTTAAATGTAAGTGGACTAAATGCTCCCACCAAAAGACACAGATTGGTTGAATGGATACAAAAACAAGACCTATATATATATTCTGTCTACAAGAGACCCACTTCAGACCTAGAGACACATACAGATTGAAAGTAAGGGGATGGAAAAAGATATTCCATGCAAATGGAAATCAAAAGAAACCTGGAGTAGCAATTCTTATATCAGACAAAATAGACTTTAAAATAAGGACTATTAGAAGAGACAAAGAAGGACACTACATAATGATCAAGGGATTGATCCAAGAAGAAGATATAACAATTGTAAATATTTATGCACCCAACATAGGAGCACCACAATACGTAAGGAAAATACTAACAGCCATAAAAGGGGAAATTGACAATAACACACTCATAGCAGGGGACTTTAACACCCCACTTTCACCAACGGACAGATCATCCAAAATGAAAATAAATAAGGAAACACAAGCTTTAAGTGATACATTAAACAAGATGGACTTAATTGATATTTATAGGACATTCCATCCAAAAACAACAGAATACACATTTTTCTCAGGTGCTCATGGAACATTCTCGAGGATAGATCATATTTTGGGTCACAAATCAAGCCTTGGTAAATTTAAGAAAATTGAAATTGTATCAAGTATCTTTTCCGACCACAATGCTATGAGACTAGACATCAATTACAGGAAAAGAGCTGTAAAAAATACAAACACATGGAGGCTCAACAATACACTACTCAATAACGAAGTGATCACTGAAGAAATCAAAGAGGAAATCAAAAAACGCCTAGAAACAAATGACAATGTAGACACGATGACCCAAAACCTATGGGATGCAGCAAAAGCAGTTCTAAGGGGGAAGTTTATAGCAATACAATCCCAACTTAAGAAACAGGAAACATCTCGAGTAAACAACCTGACTCTGCACCTAAAGAAACTAGGGAAAGAAGAATAAAATAACCCCAAAGTTAGCAGAAGGAAAGAAATCATAAAGATCAGATCAGAAATAAATGAAAAAGAAATGAAGGAAACGATAGCAAAGACCAATAAAACTAAAAGCTCGTTCTTTGAGCAGATAAACAAAATTGACAAACCATTAGCCAGACTCATCAAGAAAAGAAGGGAGAAGACTCAAATCAATAGAATTAGAAATAAAAAAGGAGAAGTAACCACTGACACTGCAGAAATACAAAAGATCATGAGAGATTACTATAAGCAACTCTATGCCAATAAAATGGACAACCTGGAAGAAATGGACAAATTCTTAGAAATGCACAACCTGCCATGACTGAATCAGGAAGAAATAGAAAATATGAATGGACCAATCACAAGCACTGAAATTGAAACTGTGATTAAAAATCTTCCAACAAACAAAAGCCCAGGACCAGATGGCTTCAAAGACGAATTCTATGAAACATGTAGAGAAGAGCTAACACCCATCCTTCTCAAACACTTCCAAACAATTTCACAGGAAGGAACACTCCCAAACTCATTCTACGAGGCCACCATCACCTTGATACCAAAACCAGACAAGGATGTCACAAAGAAAGAAAACTACAGGCCAATATCACTGATGAACAGAGATGCAAAAATCCTCAACAAAATACTAGCAAACAGAATCCAACAGCACATTTAAAGGATCACACACCATGATCAAGTGGGGTTTATTCCAGGAATGCAAGGATTCTTCAATATATGCAAGTCAACCAGTGTGATATACCATATTAACAAGTTAAAGGAGAAAAACCATATGATCCTCTCAATAGATGCAGAGAAAGCTTTTGACAAAATTCAACACCCATTTATGATAAAAACCCTGCAGAAAGTAGGCATAGAGGGAACTTTCCTCAACATAATAAAGGCCATATATGACAAACCCACAGCCAACATTGTCCTCAATGGTGAAAAACTGAAACCATTTCCACTAAGATCAGGAACAAGACAAGGCTGCCCAGGCTCACCACTATTATTCAACCTAGTTTTGGAAGTTTTAGCCACAGCAATCAGAGAAGAAAAGGAAATAAATGGATCCAAATTGGAAAAGAAGTAAAGCTGTCACTGTTTGCAGATGACATGATACAATACATGGAGAATCCTAAAGATGCTACCAGAAATCTACTAGAGGTAATCAATGAATTTGGTAAAGTAGCAGGATACAAAATTAATGCACAGATATCTCTGGCATTCCTGTACACTAATGATGAAAAATCTGAAAATGAAATCCAGAAAACACTCCCATTTACCATTGCAACAAAAAGAATAAAATATCTAGGAATAAACCTACCTAAGGAGACAAAAGACCTGTATGCAGAAAATTATAAGACACTGATGAAAGAAATTAAAGATGATACAAATAGATGGAGAGATATACCATGCTCCTGGATTGGAAGAATCAATATTGTGAAAATGACACTACTACCCAAAGCAATCTACAGATTCAATGCAATCCCTATCAAACTACCACTGGCATTTTTCACAGAACTAGAACAAAAAATTTCAAAATTTGTTTGGAAAAACAAAAGACCCCGAATAGCCAAAGCAATCTTGAGAACGAAAAACGGAGCTGGAGGAATCAGGCTCCCTGACTTCAGACTATACTACAAAGCTACAGTAATCATGACAGTGTGGTACTGGCACAAAAACAGAAAGATAGATCAATGGAACAGGATAGAAAGCCCAGAGATAAACCCACGCACTTATGGTCAACTTATCTTTGATAAAGGAGGCAGGAATGTACAGTGGAGAAAGGACAGCCTCTTCAATAAGTGGTGCTGGGAAAACTGGACACGACATGTAAAAGTATGAGATTAGATCATTCCCTAACACCATACACAAAAATAACCTCAAAATGGATTAAAGACCTAAATCTAAGGCCAGAAACTATCAAACTCTTAGAGGAAAACATAGGCAGAACACTCTATGACATAAATCACAGCTTGATCCTTTTGGACACACCTCCTAGAGAAATGGAAATAAAAACAAAGATAAACAAATGGGACCTAATGAAACTTCAAAGCTTTTGCACAGCAAAGTATACCATAAACAAGACCAAAAGACAACCCTCAGAATGGGAGAAAATATTTGCAAATGAAGCAACTGACAAAGGATTAATCTCCAAAATTTATAAACAGCCCATGCAGCTCAATAGCAAAAAAACAAACAACCCAATCCAAAAATGGGCAGAAGAGTTAAATAGTCATTTCTCCAAACAAGATATACAGAGGGCCGGCAAACACATGAAAGAATGCTCAACATCATTAATCATTAGAGAAATGCAAATCCAAACTACAATGAGATATCATTTCACACCAGTCAGAATAGCCATCATCAAGAAATCTAGAAACAATAAATGCTGGAGAGGGTGTGGAGAAAAGGGAACACTCTTTCACTGCTGGTGGGAATGTGAATTGGTACAGCCACTATGGAGAACAGTATGGAGGTTCCTTAAAAAACTACAAATAGAACTACCATATGACCCAGCAATCCTACTACTAGGCATATACCCTTAGAAAACCATAATTCAAAAAGAGACATGTACCAAAATGTTCATTGCAGCTCTATTCACAATAGCCTGGAGCTGGAAACAACCTAAGTGTCCATCATCGGATGAATGGATAAAGAAGCTGTGGCACATATATACAATGGAACATTACTCAGCCATAAAAAGAAACGAAACTGAGCTCTTTGTAATGAGTTGGATAGACCTAGAGTCTGTCATACAGAGTGAAGTAAGTCAGAAAGAGAAAGACAAATACCTTATGCTAACACATATATATGGAATTAAAAAAAATGTCATGAAGAACCTAGGGGTAAAACGGGAATAAAGACACAGACCTACTTGGGAATGGACTTGATGATATGGGGAGGGGGAAGGGTAAGCTGTGACAAAGTGAAAGAGAGGCATGGACATATATACACTACCAAACGTAAGGTAGATAGATAGTGGGAAGCAGCCACAGAGCACAGGGAGATCAACTCGGTTCTTTGTGACCGCCTGGAGGGGTGGGATGGGGAGGGTGGGAGGGAGGGAGTTGCATGAGGGAAGGGATGTGGTAACAGATGTATATGTATGACTGATTTACTTTGTTATAAAGCAGAAACTAATAAAAAGAAAAAAAATAGATTCATCCATGTTCCAGCATGTTTCAGAACTTCATTTTCGTGGCTGAATAATATTCTGTAATACATATGCACATACACACATATATGTATATACACATTTTGTTGATCCATTCATCTATTGATGGATACTTGAGTTGTGTCCACATTTTGGCTATTGTGAACAATACTGCAGTGAACATTGGCATTTAAGTATTTGTTGAGTCCCTCCTTTCCATTATTTGGGGTATATGCCTAACCTAGGAGTGGAATTTCTAGGTCATATGGTAATTTTGTTTAACTTATTGAAGCCCTACAGACTTTTACACATTAACTGCATAGTGCTACGTTTCCAACTGAAATGCACAGAAGTTCCAATTTATGTACATCCCTGCCAAAACTTGTCATTTTCCATTTTTTAAATTATAGCCATCTTCCTTTGTGAAGTTTTATATCATTGTGTTTTATTTACATTTCCCTAATTAATGATGTTGAACATATTTTAATGTTCTTGTAGACCATTTGCATAACTATTTAATATCTATTCAAGTGCTTTGCTCATTTTTAAATGAACTTTTTGTCTTTTTGGTTGTAGAGCTGTAGTTCTTTTTTTCGTTTGTTTTTTTTTTTTTTTGTATTTTGGATGTTAAACCCTTATCAGATATATGATATGCAAATATTTTCTCCTATTTTGTATGTTATCTTTAAACTTTCTTGAAAATGCCCTTTGATACACAAAAGTTTTTAATTTTGATGGATTTTCTACTTTCTATTTTGTTGTTTTTACTTTTGGTGTAATATCTAAGAATCCATTGACAAACCCAAGACCATGAAGATTTATCCCTATCTTTCCTTCTAAGAAGTTTTTGACGCACTTTAAGATAAAATTTGTATATGGTATGGGGTAGCGGTCTAACTTCAGTCATATGCATGTGGAAATTCAGTTGTCCTGGCACTTTGTTGAAGAGACTATTCTTTTACCATTGAATAATCTTGATACCCTTGTTGAAATCAACTGGTCATAAATGTTTGGTTTATTTCTTGACTCTCAATTTTATATCATTGGTCAATATGTCTGTCCTTATGCCAGTACCACAATGTTTTGGTTACTGTATTTTTATAGTAAGTTATGAAATTGGGAAATGTGAATCTTCCACTTTGTTCTCTTTTTTTCAGTATTGTTTAGGCTATTCCAGGCACTTGTAATTCCATATGAATTAGAGGATTGTCTTATTCATTTCTGAAAAATGTCTGCTGTAATTTTGATAGGAATTGTGTTGAATCTTTAGATCATGTTGGGCAGTATCAACATCTTAATAATATTAAGTATTTAAAGCCATGAAAATGGGATGTCTTCCATTTATTTAGATATTCTATAATTTCTTTCAGGAATATGTTTTAGTTTGAAGTGCACAGGTCATTCACCTTCTTGTTTAAATTTATTACATATTTTAATTCTATTATAAACAAAATTGTTCCCTTAATTTCCTTTCTGGAATGTTCATTGCTGGTATATAGAAACACAACTGATTTGTTTGTTCTTGACCTTTTACCCTACAACTTCACTGAATTTGTTTCTGAATGTTAGTAGCTTTCTTGTGAATTCTTGGGTATGTTACATGTATAAGATCATACCATCTATGAATAGAGAGTTTTAACTTATTTTTCTTGCCTAGTTACTCTGACTAGAACATCTATTATAAAATTAAATAGTGATAGTGGAGGTGACAATTCTTTCCTAGTCTCTGACTTAGGCGAAAAGTTTTCAGTCTTTCACCAGTGAGTACAATATTAGCTGTGAGGTTTTCACAAATGCCTTTTATCAAGCTGAGAGATTTACCTTCTATTCTTAGTTTTCTGAGTATGTTTTTTTTTTTTATCAATATGGGATCTTGGATTTTTTCAAATGCCTTTTCTGCAGCAACTGAGGTGATCATTTTTTTCTTTATTCTATTAATATAGTATATTACATTGAATTATTTTCTTATGTTGAAACACCTTTACATACCTGGGATAATTCGATTTGGTGTATAATCCCTTTGATAAGCTGCTCAATTCCACTTGCTTGTATTGTGTTGAAGACTTTTACATCTATCTTAAAAAAGGATATTGGTCTGTAATTTTAATTTCTTGTGATGTCTTTATCTGGTTTTGGCATCAAGGTAACCCCGGATTATTGAAGGAGTTGAGAAGTGTTTATTCCTCAAACATGTTTATTTTTAAAGAGATGGAGAATGATTTGTGTTTATCCTTCTTTATGTATGATAGAATTCATCAGTGAATTCATTTGGCCATGGAATTTTTTTTTATTAATTAGCCAATCACTTGTTATTGGTGTGTTGAGATTTTTCTATTTCTTCTGAGTCAGGTAATCTGTGTTTCTAGGAAATTTTCCACTTCATCTTATTGGCATAGAATTGTTCATAGTATTTCTTAAACTTTTTTTAAAATTTCTGTAAGGTCAATAGTAATTTCTATATTTTAATTTTGGATTTTAGTTTTGTGTCTTTTCTCTTTTTTCTTTGTCAATCTAGCAAAAAGTTTGTCAATTTTGTTGATCTGTTAAGTGAACCAAATTGCAATTTCATTGATTCTATTTTATAAAATTCTCTATTTCTTTTATCTCTACTCTGATATCTACTATTTCTTTCTTTTTGCAAGATATGTATTTAATTAGCTCTCCTCTTTCTTGTTCCTCAAGGTGTAAAGTTAAGTTATTAATTTGAGTTATTTATTCTGCTTGAATATAGGTGTTTACAGCTATAAAATTTCCATTTTAAGAATGACTTAACTGTATTCCATATGGTCAGGTATATTGTGTTTTTACTTTTATTCATATCTAGGCATTTTTTAAATTTCCATCTGATTTCTTCTTGACTCACTAGTTGTTTAAAAGTGTGTCATTTAATTCCCACATATTTGTGAATTTTTCAGTTTTCTTTATGTTATTGATTTCTAGCTTCATTACATTGCAATCATAGAAAACACTTTGTATGATTTCAATCTTTAAAAATTTTTTGAGACTTGTTTCATGTCCTAGCATACGGTCTTTCCTGGAGAATATTACAGGTGCACTTGAGGATAATGTGTATTCTGCTGTTGTTGGGTAGAGTGTTCTATATGTGAGTTCTATAGGCTTACTTGATTAATAGTGTTATTCAAGTCCTTTATATCCTTATTGATTTTCTGTCTGTTCATTATTGAAAGTACTGAAGTCTCTATTATCATAGAGCTATTTCTGCTTTCAATTCTATTAATGTTTGAATCATATATTTTGATTCAACATATATATGCTTATAATTGTTATAGCTTCTTGATGAATTGACCCTTTTATTAATATGTATTGTCCTTTGTGCCTCATAGCTTAAAGTCTATTTTGTATAATATTAGTTTCACCACCCAGCTCTCTTTTGGTTACTATTTGCATGGAATATCTTTCTCCATCTTTTTACTTTCAATCTATTTGTGTCTTTAGAGGTAAAGTAAGGATCTTATAGACAGCATATCATTGAATCATGTTTTATTTTCCATTCTGCTAATCTTTGTCTTTTGATTGGAGGGTTTAATCCATTTACATTTCAAGTTAATACTAATAAGGAAAAATTTCTATCAATATGATATTGGTTTTCTCTACACATTACACGTTTTTGGCCATTTTACCCTCCATTACTGTCTTATTTTGAGTCTAACTGGTTTCTTTTGTAGTGAATAGTTCAAGCTCCCTTCTCATTTCATTGTATATACATATCTAAGATATTTTCTATGGGAATTACACTTAATATTCTAAGTGTATTACAATCTAGCTGAAGTTGGTACCAAATTATATTTACTATCCTAAAGAATATGCTCCTATACAGCTTAATATCCTTTTTATATTACTGTTGTCACAAAGTGTATCTTTATGCATTGTTTACTTGATAACATAGAATTATTATTATAATTATTATTATTATTAATTTGTGTTTTAAATCATGTAAGAAATAAAAAAGTAGAGTTAACAAACAAAAATAAAATACTACTGGCTTTTATGTTTGCCCACTTAGTTACCTTTACCAAAAACATTTATTTTTTTTTCATATGGTTTTGAGTTAATGTCAACCAGAAGGACTCCTTTAGCATTTCTTGTTGAACAGGTCTAGTGGTAATGAAATAGTTTATATTTTGCTTATCTGGAAATGTGTTAACTTCTCCCCTTTTTTTTTTTTTTTGCTGTATGTGGGCCTCTCACTGTTGTGGCCTCTCCCGTTGTGGAGCACAGGCTCTGGATGTGCTGGCTAAGCAGCCATGGCTCATGGGCCTAGCCGCTCTGTGGCATGTGGGATCTTCCCAGACCAGGGCATGAACTCATGTCCCCTGCATTGGCAGGTGGACTCTCAACCACTGTGCCACCAGGGAAACCCTCTCCCTCATTTCTGAAAGACTTTTGCTTGATTTAGTATTCTTGGTTGATAGATTTTTTTTTATTTCAGCACTTAAATATGTCATACCTTTGTCTTTTGGCCTCCAAGGTTTTTTGATGTGATATCAGCTGTTAGCTTCTTGAAGATCATTTATATATGATGAGTTGCTTCTCTCTTGTTGCTTTCAAAGTTGTCTCCTTTTCTTCATCTTTCAACAGTTTGATTATAATATGTTACCATATTGTGCTCTATGAGTTTATCCTGCTGGAATTTGTTGAGGTTCTTGGATGTATATCTTCATGTCTTTCATCAACTTTGGCAGGTTTTCATCTATTATTTATTCAAATATTCTTTCTGTTCTTTTCTCTTTTTATTCTTCTCTGATTCCCATAATATGTATGTTGGTTTATTTGAAAGTAAGCTACTATACAGGAAACTCAGGCTCTGTTCACTTTTTTCTTCATTTTTTTCTTCTCCTCGGGCTAGGTAATTTCAATTTTCCTATATTCAAGTTTGCTGATTCTTTATTCTGCCTACTTAAATCTACTATTGTACCCCATTGGAGTATTTTTCATTCCAGTTACTATACTTTAGAACTTTAGAATTTATGTTTGTTTCCTTTTAATATCTATATATTTTTATTGCTCTTCTGTTCATACATCATTTTCCTGATTTCCTTTAGTTCTTTGTCAATGGTTTCCTTTAGTTCTTTCAGCATATGTAAAACAGTTGTTTTAAAATATTTAGTAAATGCAGTGTCTGGATTTCCTCAGGGAGAGTTTCTGTCAATTATTTTCTTCCTTTGAATAGGACATACTTTCCTCTTTCATTATATGACATGTGGTGTTTATTTGTTGGTTGTTTTTGAAAACTGGACATTTGAATATTATAATGTGTTATATTTGGAAACCAGATTCTCCCCCTTCCCCAGGGTTTGATACTTTTTGAATGCTAAAAACTATAATCCACTTGCTTAGTAATTTTTCTAACCTATTTTTGAACAGACTATATTCTTTGTCATGTGAGTCACTGAATTTTCTGTTCCTTTAGCTTATGTTCAGCTAGTATTTTACAACTTTCTGTATTTTCCAAGAGACGAAAGAAAAATAAAAAATAACCCACAGTCTTTTAGGATTGGCTCTGTGGTTGGGTGTTCCAATATTTATTCAGTCCATTTACAACTCTAATAGACTTGCTCCTGTTTGTGCTGAATCTGGAGATCAGCCAAAGGTGAAAATTTTGGATCTTCCTGGGGCTTTTCTGAGTATGTGTCCTGCCCTGGGTATATGAGTGGTATTCTAAACTCCCCATTATACATGGGCACTTTTGAATATCTGAATTTCTCAAAGAAATTCTCTTCAGCTGTTCTTCCCTGGATTTAGGTTTTCTATTTCAGGGGTTCCCAACCCCCAGGCCACAGACTGGTACTGGTCCGTGTCCTGTTAGGAAATGGGCTGCACAACAAGAGTGAGTGATGGGCAAGTGAGCAAAGCTTCATCTGTATTTACAGCCACTCCCCACCACTTGCATTACTCCCTGAGCTCCACATCCTGTCAGATTAGCAAGGCATTAGATTCTCATAGGAGCACGAACCCTACTGTGAACTGCACATGTGAGTGATCTAGGTTGTGCGCTTCTTATGAGGATCTAATGCCTGATGATCTGAGATGGAGTTGAGGCAGAGATACTAGTGCTGGGGAGCAGCTGCAAATATAGATTATCAATAGCAGAGAGGTTTGACTGCACAGAGACCATAATAAATCAATTGCTTGCAGACTCATATCAAAACCTTACCAGTGTGTTGCAAGTGAATACAAGCTCAGGGCTCCCAGTGATTCTACATTACAGTGAGTTGTACAATTATTTCATTATATATTACTATGTAATAATAATAGAAATAAAGTTCAAAATAAATGTAATGCACTTGAATCATCCCGAAAACATTCCTACCCTAGTACATGGAAAAATTGTCTTCCATGAAACGGGTCCCTCATGCCCAAAAGTTTGCATACCACTGGTCTATTTTATGTCAAATATATATATATATATATATATATATATATATATATATATATATATATATTTAACTCTGTGTGACTGCTATTTTTTCATTTGCCTTACAGTGTTTTCAAGCAACGCCTATCACTTTTATGGCCTGAATCAGTTCTAAATTAGGCACAAAAGATATGAGTACTTCACAATAATTCTTCATGTATCCTCCAAAGATTAGAAGAGAGAAACAATATTCCATAAATAAGGTCAGGTCTCCTCCTCCAGAACCAGGGATCATGGCTCTACATTGGGAACATGAGCTTCCATCATAAAGATTGCCATCAAGCCAGAGAGGGTGTGGGGCAAGTACAAGTAAAAATGCTGCAAAAGTGTTCCTGCCATTTTTAAATTACCTTTTTGTGATTCAGCATTTTCTTGATTAAAGCTTTGATTATTTTCCAGAGTTATGACAACTTTGGTCCTGGAAGTTTCTGCTTGTTTTTTGATGCTTTGTTGTAGGGACAGAATCTTGAAGTGTTTAATCTATCATTTGGTTGTTGTCATTCTATTTGTTACTTTTGATAAATATTTCAGCTCCAAATACTGCAGCTTAGAAGCCTTACAACCAAGATGACAAGTCCTTGATATTATATCAAGTATATTACCTACTTTCTGGGATCATTATATCATACCAATTTACCTGGAGTATTCATGGTAGTTAATTCTCAATAGATTCAAGTTACCTGATGTCATAAACACACTAAGCCTTGAATGATGTCATATCAGAAGATCCCAGTGTATTAGATTATGGCAAAGAACTTTATAGTAGACACAGATTCTAGGAACATGTATTTCAGTCCATACAAGGAAAAGGTAAATAGTTTATGGTATTTTTATTAATTAGCATAAATTAATACAATAATGTGTCACATCAATAGCTGCATCATATTTTTTAGAGACTTTGCTTATATGCCCTGGTAAAAAACAAAACAAATTAAAAAAAAACTCTAAAATTGCAGTTACAATAAAAGTCAATGACTGGTTATAATTAAAATTATACTTTGGGAGAGTGGCATCACCAAGACAGTAACAAAGATTACTCCCAATCTCACACTCCCTTGTAAGAAGAATAACAACTTTCATGGACAAGACACCACTGAGAAATTCCTAGAACACAAAGGTGAGGCAGAAGCACCCTCTTGCACCACAGAGACCATAACAGATTACATTAAAGGATAAGAGGAGAGGGTATATGTTGCATCGCTCTACACCCAGGCCAGTGCAGCGCCACACTAACAGTTCTCCCCAACCTATGGTTCCATCAGTGGGAATAGAGCCTAGGTGCATATCTAGCTCTCCCAGCATTGTGGGATGCTTCTTGGGAGTCCTCACTCTCATCTTGCCTCATGGGGATCATAGAGAAATCTGAGTAGCTTGGCCCCACTGGACATCTGATTGTGGTGGAGAAGTGTGGAGGGACTTGTAGCAACCAGTGCTCAGCTCCAAGCAGACTGAGTTCCTTACTTCAGTGCCCAAATATTTTTTCCAATTAGCAGCTTTACTCATCTGCAGAGCCAAGAAGTTGACACAGTCTGATCAGGGAACATAGCAGTTGACACAGTCTGACCATGTCTGACCAATTTTGGACCACACATAAAGAGTCTTGCTGACCCTGGACCCTGTGTTTTCCCCAGCCCAGGCAGGGGAACTGAGTCATAGCCCTGCCTATTGCTGAATGTTATTCCTGGACATGATCAACCAGAAAGGTTGGCCAGAATACTTAAAAGCTATGTTACTCAGCAATGCATAAGCATAGTCCAGTAGGCAGAGCTGATCATCTGCAGAGGGAATCCAGTGACATTATTTGGTCAATAAACGTGGAGTGTGGATCAGTTAGAATCAAGACCACAAAAGGCCTTGCCAGGCTTGGAGCCAATTCCCTGCTCTGCCTCATATTCCCACCCACTGCTGAATGTAGCTTCTGGCCCTGCCTGACCAGAAAGCCTGGCCTGAGTACCTGGGAATGGCTTGGTCCAGCAGCACTCAAGCAGAGAGTCCAGCCAACAGTTCCATCTATCTGCAGAGACAAGCTGACAAACCTGCTTGACCAGAGAGTTTGGTACACAGGTCTGCATGATTAGTTCCTCCAATAAGAGTCTTGTCAGCCTTGGAGTCTGATCTACAGTTCCCCTTACCTCCCAGCAGGAAAGCTAATCTGTAGCCCTGTCCACTGACTAACATAACCTTTAACCCTGCTAATCCGAACATGTCACCAGAGACCCCAGGAATCTTAGTAGCTCACTCTGCAGCCCCAACTACAGAAGAACCTGATCAGAGAAGCCAACCAACAGCTCTGTGTCTGCAGAGCCAGGATGGTGGCTCCATCTGTCTAGGGAGCTAAGTGTGAATTTCTATCTGATTTGATTCCTAAACAAGAAGCTTGATGGCCCTGGGGCACGTTCTGAGCCCCAACTGGTTAGAAGAAGTAATTCATAGCATTATCCAAAACTGAATACATCCTCTAGCCTGACCTGACCAGCAAGCCTAACTAGAGCACCCAGGAATCTATGTCACTCACGCTGCAACTCTGATTATGTGGCATTTCTGTGTAAAACCCAGTCATTTGCAGAGCTAAGACAGTGGTCTGTCAGGCCAGGAAACTTGGTGCATTATTCTGCTTAAAGTGACCCCCAAATAAGAGCATTGCCAGCCTTTGAGCCTATATAGGGCTCCGCCTGAGTAGGAAAACTAATTCATAGTCCTACTCACTGATGAGTACAGCTTTCAGCCCATTCAACTAGGGAACCTAAGTGTAGTCCATCCTATAGCTCTGCACACAGTGACACTTGGACAGAAGCACAGCAAAGAGCTTTTCCAATCCACAGAGAAAAAGTGGTGATCCCATGTGGCCAAAATATTGAATGCACAGTCTAGCCTGATTCAGATCCCCAAACAATGAGCAACACAGGCCTTTAGACCCATTCTGCTGCCTCACCAAGGAAGGGAACTAATTCATACTATACTCCTGAGTACAGTAACAAGTATTGACCATCTTAGGAAGTCTGACCAGAGAGTTCAGACAACCATGGAACCCGTTCTACAGCCTCACTTAGGTAGAGTACCAAACCAAATGTCCTATCTAACTAGTCTCAGCCTGTGGCATCACCTAATCTTAAAAAGTGGGCAAGTTCACTGCCCAAAATAGACCCTGATAACAAATTACACTCAACAAATATGTTACCAGCTTACATGTCCAGAACAACAAGTCAAACAGACTGGTGATGAACTGTCTTTGCCAAAATGAACTGACAATGCTTGAAAAAGGAGCCCACATTCTCAAACACACAGATACCAACATAAGGAATCAAGCATCATGAAAAATCAGGTAAATATGACACCACCAAAGGAAACTAATAAAGCTCCAATAAATAACCCTAACAAAATGGAGATCTATGAACTGTCACACAAAGAATTGAGAATAATCCTTTTAAAGAAATTTACTGAATTGCAAAAACACACAGTAAGACCATGAAACCAAATTAGCAAAACAATGTATGAACAAGATGAGAAGTTCAACAAAGGAATAGAAACCATAAAAATTAAGGCTGAAAAATATAATGCTGAATTGAACAATTCAACAGATTTCTTCTAAAGCAGACTCAACCATGCAGAAGAATCAGGACCTAAAAGAAAGGACATTTGAAAGAATATAATCAGAAAAGCAAACAGAAAAAGAGTGAAGAAAGCCTACAAAACTTATGGAACACAGTCACAGGAAACATTAACCTCAATATGGGAATTCCCAAAGAAGAAAAAGAGTAAAGGAAGACTCTATTTAAGGTAACAATGGCTAAAAATTCCTGAAACTTGAGGAGAGAAATGGACACCCAGATCTATGTGGTCCAAAGGATCCAAAATTGGTTGAACAAAAAGAGGACTACACCAAGGCACATTAAAATTATCAAAAGTCAAATCAGAGAAAGAATTTTCAAAGCAGCAAGAGACAAGAGAGAAATTACATATAAGGGAACCCCCATATGACTATTAGTATAAATCTCAAAAGAAACCTTTCAGGCCAGGAGAGAATGGAATAATCCATTCAAAAGTCTGAAAGAAAAAAACTGTCAACCAAGAATTCTATACCAGGCAAATCTGTTCATCAGAAATGAAGGAGAAATACTTTCCTGTACAAAGAAAAGCAGAAGGAGCCCATCACCACTAAACCTGTCTTACAAGAAATGTTAAAAGAATTTCTTTGAGTGGAAATAAAGGACACTAATTAACATCATAAAAACATAAGAAAATACATAAGACTCCCAGGAAACAGTAAATATATAATCAAACTTAGATTCTGTAATATAATAATTGTGGTGTGAAATTCACTTAAGGCTGTAGTTTAAAATTTAAACAAATGTAGTAAAAATAACCATAACTACATGATCTATTATTGGACATATAATATTACAAGACAATCATGCCCAATCTCACCACTCCTGTTTAACATAGTACTGGAAGTCCTATCCAGAGCAATCAGGCAAGAACAAAAAAATAAATAAATAAAAGGCAATGGAATTGGAAAGAAAGAAGTAAAATTGTCTCTATTTGGAGATGACATGCTTTCATATATAGAAAATCTTAAAGACTTCACCAAAAAATTGTTAGATCTAATCAACAAATTTAATAAAACATCAAGATTAAATTTCCACACAAATACCAGTAGTCTGTATAAACACTAACAAAAAATTATTAAAGAAATAAAGAAAATGATTTCATTTACTAAAGCATCAAACACAATAAAATACTTAAGAATAAATTTAACCAAGGAGGTGAAGTATCTATACTCTGAAAACTATAAGACATTGATGAAAGAAATCAAAGAAGACATAAATAGAAAGTTATTCGGTGTTCATGTACTAGAAGAATTAATATTATTAAAATGTCTATACTAACTAAAGCCATCTTTAGAGTCAATGGAATCTCTTCCAAGTTTCCAATGGCATGTTTACAGAAGTAGAAAAAAATCATAAAATTTATATGGAAGAACAAAAGACCTCTAAGTAGTCAAAACATTCTTGAGAAAGAAGAACAAAGCTTAAGGTATTGAACTTACTGATTTCAAGCCATATTAGAAAGCTATAGTAATCAAAACAGTATGGTATTGGCATAGAAACTAACAGATAGACCAATGAAACAGAATCAAGAACCCAGAAATAAACCCTTGCATATATGATCAACTGATATTTAACAAGGGAGTCAACAATACTTAATGGAAAAAAGATGTCTCTTCAATAAATGGTGATGGAGAATATTGAATATTCACATGTAAAAGAATGAAACTAGACATCTATCTTACACCACTCACAAAAATTAACTGAAAATAGATTTAAGACTTAAATATAAGATGGGAATCAAAAGAAAACAAAAAGCTATAGGAAAACATAGGGAAAAAAAGCTCTTCTACATACATCTTAGCAATGATTTTTCAGATATGACACCTAAAGCAAAAGCAGAAAAATAAAAACATAAAAAAGTGGGACTCCATCAAACTAAAAAGCTTCTGCAAAGAAAGGAAATCATTTACAAAATGAAAAAGCAACCTACCAAATAAGAGAAAATATTTGCAGGTTATATATCTGATAAGGGGTTGATATGCAAAATACATAAAGAACTTATACAACTCAACAGCAAAAAACAAATGAAGAAACAAACAAAATCTGAATTAAAAATAGGCAGAGGAACTGAATACAGGCATACCTTTACAATATTGCAGGTTTTGTTCCAGAATACTGCTGTAAGTGAATATCACAATAAAGCAGGTCACAGGAATTTTTGTTGGTTTTCCAGAGCATATAAAAGTTATGTTTACACTACACTGTTGTCCATTGGGTGCGCAATAACGTTATGTCTAAAAATCAACGTACACACCTTAATTAAAAAGAAATCTATTCGTAAAGAATGCTAATGATCGTCTAAACCTCCAGTACGTCATAGTCTTTTTGCAATAGTAACATCAAAGATCACTGATCACAAGGCTTCCCCGGTGGCTCAGTGGTTGAGAATCCACCTGCCAATGCAGGGGACATGGGTTCTAGCCCTGGTCTGGGAAGATCCCAGATGCTGCGAAGCAGCTAAGCCCATACACCACAACTACTAAACCTATGCTCTAACACCTGCAAGCCACAACTACTGAAGCCTGTGCACTAGAGCATAGGCTCCATAATAAGAGAAGTCACCTCAATGAGAAGCCTGCACACTGCAACAAAGAGTAGCCCCCACTCACTGCAACTAGAGAAAGCCCACACACAGCAACAAAGACCCAAAGTAGACAAAAATAAAATAAATAAATTTATTTTTAAAAATAAGATCACTGATCACAGATCACCATAACAAATATAATAATGAAAAAGTTTAAAATATTGCAAGAATTACCAAAATGTGACACAGAGACAGGAAGCGAGCAAATGTTGTTGGGAAAATGGTGCTGATAAACTTGCTGGATGCAGGTTTGCCCCAAACCTTCATTTTGTAAAAAAACACAATATCTGTGAAACATAGTAAAGCAACGTGCAATAAAACAAGGTATGCTTGTAGACATGTTTTTCAAAGAAAATATACTAATGGTCAACAGGTACATGAAAACGTGTTCAACATTACTAATCATCAGGGAAGTACAAATGAGATATCACCTCACACCTGGTTGAATGGGTGTCATCAAAAAGACAAGAAATACCCAGTGTTAATGAAGATGTGGAAGAAATGGACACCCTTGTACATTGTTGGTAGGACTGTAAATTGGTACAACCACTGTGGAAAATAGTATAGAGATTCCTCAAAAACGTAAAATGAAAGTACCATATAATGCAGCAATTTCACTTCTAGGTATATTTGAAGGAAATAAAAACACTATGTCAAATAGTTATCTGAACCTCCATATTTAAGCAGCACTTTTTAAAATAGCCAAGACTTGGTAACAACCTAAGTGTCCATCAATGGATATATGGATAAAGAAGTTGTAGTATATATATATATATATATATATATATATATACACACACACACACACACAGCCATTACAAAAAGAAGAAAATCCTGTCTTTGCAACAACATGGATTGACTTTGAGGGTCTGATGCTAGTGAAATAAGTCAGACAAATAAAGACAAATACTGTATGAGCTACTTATATGTAGAATCTAAACAAATAAATAAACAAAAAAAACACAAATTAATAGAAAACTAGATCAGATCTGTGGTTATTAGAGAGGCAGGAGGTGGGTGGCAGGGGAATTGGAGGAGGTGGTCAAAAGGTGCAAACTTCCAGTTCTAAGATAAATACTGGGATGTAATCTACAACATGGTGATTGTAGCTAAAACTGCTATATGGTATATTTGAAAATTGTTTAAAAGTCAATCCTAAGAGATTTCATCACAAGGAAAAAAACATGTTTTTTTTCTTTTTTGTGTGGGTATATAATACTTGTTAACTAAACTTACTGTGGTAATCATTTCACAGTACATGTAAGTCAAGTCATTATGCTGTGCAATATATATTTATGCAGTGCAGTATATCAATTACATCTCAAGACTGGAAATAAATGAATAGATAAATATTAAACTTCAAGAGCCATCTGTCTTCTACACAAGGAAAATAATAGAGTCACATGAAGGCAGTAATAACCACCACTTTCCCATATTTTAAGTACCTTGTAGTGGTATTAATCCTTGTGTTTCTCCAAGTATGTAGTATCGCATTTTATTTGTTATTTTTAATAGAGATTAGTTCCATAAACCTCAACTCTACATTCCTTAACTTGGTCAATGCTAACTTAATATCCCTCAATTCATAAATAAGGAAAGAACATGGATATTCCACAATTTGTTGAGTATTTGAGTATTAGATGACCATATGAATCCAAGCCCTAAAGTAATAATCAGAGAATATGTTTCAACTGAGCTGATTATCAGTGGGGATTGGTAAAACTCTACTTATCATTGATGTCTATAACCCCCCATACTAATAACCTCAATTATAATCTCTGAGAATTATATATTATTTCTTTGTCCTTAATGAAAATCTTGCAACAAGTTGCTACAGTTCACTGTTTAGAAGTCTAGGAGAATATTTATGTAAAGTGTTTATTAACATATTTTAGGAATCTCCTTTAGGAACACCTGCCTCCTCTTTATTAAGGGTCTGTGAACCTAAAGATAGTCTTAGTCCTAGAAAATTGATTAAATTCCATGACCTACATTTAGAATAGGTGAATGATCTATTACTATGACCTAGAAAAAATTTTTAAACTTGATCTTAGATCAAGAATTTAGATGGTTAATGCTTTATTTCAAACCTAGGAATACCATCACCATCACCAAACATTCCACAGGACACATAACTATGGTCTTCACTCCAGGTCTACTGTGCAATATAGTTACTATGTATACCTTGCTTCTGGTGTTTGAGAGCTATGATCTAACTTTTGCCACTCTGGGACATCATTTCCATTAAAATCAGGATCTTGCAGTACCTTCTACAATCGTTGATGAAGTCCAGAAACAGACACTACAGAGCATTTTAATGATGATAATGATCTCTTTAATATGATGTATTACAGTATCTCAGTGAAGACAATGTCTTTTACAAAATATTTTCCCACTTCTATTCTATATGATATTGTATTCTAAGTTAAAGGGAAGAAATTCTGGCATCTCAAATTTACTTAATGCACGATTTTATTACATTTGTGATAAGAATAAATATCCTATATAAGACATATTCTACATCTGTGCTAACAAAGTCCAAATTAAGTCCCAAGAAAATACACTGCAGGAAAAATCATTGGGAAGTTTGCTGAATTATAAGGGATTGGGAAATGGCTTGGGCTTTTCACAGACCATCCTTTAAAAACAGCTTGAAACAGAACTTTCATACATTCATAGTAATCAGCCAGAAGTTATCCTGTTTTCAAATTTAGGAGTTCTCAAGACAAACTCTCATTGTTGACACCAATTATAAGTTTGGGGATCTTCAGTATCACTTTCAGGTTCCATAATTCACTAGATGGACTCACAGATCTCAGAAAATCAATCATGATCAAAAGATACAGATTAATCAGCAGAGGGAAACACATAGATGAGGATCCAAGAGACACAAAGGCACAGAGCTTCCAACTGTCCTCTCCCAAGGGAGTCATGCAGACAGTGTCTATTTCTCCAGGAAATTATGTTTGACAAAATGTATAGAATGTTGCCAATGAGAGGAACTCATCCAAACATTGGTAGTCAGCACTTTTGTTGGGGCTAGGGTATGCCACATGACTGATTTTACTTGCCAGCCCCTCCAGAGATCAAGTTGACAGATTTTTATCAGGCAGGACAATTCTAAGAACTTAGAAGTTACCTCCTAGGAGCTGAAGGCAAAGGAAAACCCTCTCTTTGGGCAAAGTTAATCTTTTACTGTATATGGGTAAAGATAAGAAAAAACACTAATCAAGGGCAATGACACAATCCAGAATCTATATGACATATTATTTACAATTTCCACTATTCAAATTTACAAATCATATAAAGAAATAAAATTATGTTGTATAGAGCAGTATAACCTTTAAATCAACAATTATGTATGTTTAAAATTCAAGAAATAAAATAAAGGTAAACATAATTTTAACAAGCATACAGATAAGAGATTTCAGCAGAAAAAATGAAAACATAATTGAGATTTAAAGGGGAAATATAGGATTCTGTAAACCTAATGTGAACCTAACTACATCATGGTGACTGTAGTTAATAATAATATACTTATGTACTTGAAAGTTGCTAAGAGAGTAGACATCAAATGTTCTCACCACAAAAAAATAAATAGGAGGGACCTTCAAGACGGTGGAGGAGTAAGACGTGGAAATCCCCTTCCTCCCCACAAATACACCAGAAATACATCTAAATGTGGAACAACTCCTACAGAACACCTACTGAAGGCTGGCAGAAGACCTCAGACTTCCCCAAAGGCAAGAAACTCCCCCATGTACCTGGGTAGAGGAAAAGCAAAAATAAAAAACAGAGACAAAAGAATAGGGACAGGACCTGCACCTCTGGGAGGGAGCTGTGAAGGAGAAAATATTTCCACACACTAGGAAGACCCTTCACTAGTAGAGAGAGATGGTGGGTGGTTGTGTAGCTTCAGAGCCACAGAGGAGAGCGCAGCAACAAGGGTGCAGAGGGCTAAGCAGAGAGATTCCCACACAGAGGATCAGTGCCAACTCACCAGCCTGACTGTCTTGTCTGCTCACCCGCCAGGATGGGTGGGGGCTGGGAGCTGAGGTTCAGATTTCCGAGGTCAGATCCCAGGGAGAGGACTGGGGTTGGCTGCGTGAACACAGCCTGAAGGGGGTTAGTGAGCCACAGCTAGACAAGAGGGAGTCCAGGAAAAAGTTTGGATCTGCCCAAGAGGCAAGAGACCATTGTTTTGGGGTGTGTGAGGTGAGGGTATTCAAAGCACCACCTAAATGAGGTCCAGAGACCAGTGCCAGCTGTGGCTATCAGCGCGGACAACAGAGATGGGCATGAAATGCTAACACTGCTGCTGCAGCCACCAAGAATCCTGTGTGCTAGCACAGGTCATTATCCACACCTCCCCTCTCAGGAGTCTGTGTAGCTCACCCCTGCCAGTGTCCCGTGATCCCTGGGAGAACACATGGTGTGCCTCAGGCTGTTGCAATGTCATGCTGGCCTCTGCCGCTGCTCCTTGCTCTCCATGCCCTGAGTGAGCCAGGGCACCCGAATCAGCCACTCCTGTAATCCCCTCTTGTCTGGGTGAAGAACAGACACCAGAAGGTGACCTACATGCAGAGGGAGGGCCAAATCCAAAGCTAAACCCCAGGAGCTGTGTGAACAAAGAAGGGAAAGGGAAATTATTCATGAAGCCCCAGGAGCAGTGGATTAAATCTCCACAATCAACTTGTTGTACCCTGCATCTGTGGGATACCTGAATAGACAATGAATCATCCCAAAATTGAGGCTGTGGACTTTGGGAGCAACTGTAGACTTGGAGTTTGCTTTCTGTGTCTAATTAGTATTTAGTTTTATGTTTATCTTAGCTTAGTATATAGAGCTTATTATCATTGGTAGATTTGTTTATTGATTTGGTTTCTCTCTTCTCTCTCTCTTTCTCTCTCTCTCTCTCTCTCTCTCTCTCTCTCTCTCTCTATATATATATATATATATATATATATATATTTTGCTTTATCTCTGTTTATGGGTGTATATGTGTATGCTTCTTTGTGTGATTTTGTCTGTACAGGTTTGCTTTTACCATTTGCCCTAGGGTTCTGTCTATCTGGGTTTTTTTGTATAGTTTTTAGCACTTGTTATCATTGGTGGATTTGTTTATTAGTTTTGTTGTTCTCTTCTTTTTTTAAATTACTTTTTTATTTTCATAATTTTTTAAAAATTTTCTATTTTAATTACTTTATTTTATTTTACATTATTTTCTTTCTTTTCTTTTCTTTTTTTTCCCATTTCCTTCTGAGCAGTATAGCTGACAGGGTCTTGGTGCTCTGGCTAGGTGTCAAGCCTGAGCCTCTGAGGTGGGAGAACTAAGTTCAGGACACTGGTCCACCAGAGACCTCCTGGCCACTGGTAATATCAATTAACAAGACCTCTTCCAGAGATCTCCTTCTCAACACTAAGACCCAGCTCCACTCAATGACCAGCAAACTCCAGTGCTGTACACCCCAGGCCAAACATCTAGATAGACAAGAACACAACCCCACTCATTAGAAGAGAAGTTGCCTAAAATCATAATAAGTTCACAGACACCCCAAAACACACCACAAGATGTGGTCTTGCCCACCAGAAAGAAAAGATCCAACCTTGGCCACTACAACAGAGACAACAGTCCCCTCCACCAGGAAGCCTACAAACCCACTGAGGGCAAAAAAAAGGGGGGGGGGCTACGAACGTGCAGCCAGTGGAAAGGAGACACCAAACATGGTAAGTTAAGCAATATGAGAAGACCGAGAAATATACAGCAGATGAAGAAACAAGGTAAAAACCCACAAGACCAGACAATTGAAGAGGAAATAGGCAGTCTACCTGAAAAAAATTCAGAGTAATGAGAGTAAGTATGATCCAATATCTTGGAAATAGAATGGAGAGAATACAGAAATGTTTAACAAGGACCTAGAAGAACTAAAGAGCAAACAAACAATGATGAACAACAGAATAAATGAAATCAAAACTTCTCTAGAAGGAATCAATAGCAGAATGAGTCAGAAGAACGGATAAGTGACCTGGAAGATAAAATAGTGGAAATAACTACTGCAGAGCAGAATTAACAAAAAAGAATGAAAAGAATTGAGGACATTCTTAGAGACCTCAGGGACTATATTAAACACACCAAAATTAGAATTACAGGGGTCCCAGAAGAAGAAGAGGAAAAGAAATGGACTAGGAAAATATTTGAAGACACTAGAGTTGAAAACTTCCATAAAGTGGGAAAGGAAAGACTCAATCAACTCCAGGAAGCACAGAGAGACCCATACAAGAAATATCCAAGGAGAAACGTGCTGACACATATTAATCAAACAATTAAAAGTTAGAAACAAAGAAAAAATATTAAAAGCAACAAGGGAAAAGCAACAAATAACCTACAAGGGAATTCCCATACAATTAACAGCTGATCTTTTAGCAGAAATTCTGCAAGCCAGAAGGGAGTGTCAGGACATATTTAAAGTGATGAAAGGAAAAAAAAAATACTACAACCAAGATTGCTCTACCCAGTAAGGATCTCATTCAGATTAGATGGAAAAAATAAAACCCTACAGAGAAGCATAAGCTAAGAGAATTCAGCACCACCAAACTAGCTTTAAAAAAATGCTAAAGGAGGGCCTCCCTGGTGGCGCAGTGGTTGAGAGTCCGCCTGCCGATGCAGGGGATACAGGTTCGTGCCCCGGTCTGGGAGGATCCCATATGCCGCAGAGCGGCTGGGCCCGTGAGCCATGGCTGCTGAGCCTGCGCATCCGGAGCCTGTGCTCCACAACGGGAGAGGCCACAACAGTGAGAGGCCCGCGTACCGCAAAAAAAAAAAAAAAAAAAAAAAAGCTAAAGGAACTTCTCTAGTCAGGAAACACAAAAGAAGGAAAAGACTTACAATAACAAACTCAAAACAATTAAGAAAATGGTAATAGGAGCATACATAGTGATAATTACCTTAAATGTAAATGGATTAAATCCTCCAAACAAAAGACATAGACTGTCTGAATGGATACACAAACAATACCCATATAGATGCTGTCTACAAGAGACCCACTTCAGATCTAGAGACACATAGAGACTGAAAGTGAGGGGATGGAAAATGATATTCCATGCAAATGGAAATAAAAAGAAAGCTGGAGTAGCAATTCTCATATCAGACAAAATAGACTTTAAAATAAAGACTATTACAAGAGACAAGAAGGACACTACATAATGATCAAGAGATCAATCCAAAATATATTATAACAATTGTTATAACAATTATAACAATTTATGAACCCAACATAGGAGCATATCAATACATAAGACAAATGTTAACTGCCATAAAAGGGGAAATTGGGGGCTTCCCTGGTGGCGCAGTGGTTGAGAGTCCACCTGCCAATGCAGGGGACATGGGTACATGCCCTGGTTCAGGAAGATCCCACATGCCACGGAGCGGCTAGGCCCGTGAGCCATGGCCACTGAACCTGTGTGTCCAGAGCCTGTGCTCTGCAACAGGAGAGGCCACAACAGTGAGAAGCCCACGTACCACAATAAATAAATAAATAAATAAATAAATAAATAAATGGGAAATCGGCAGTAACACAATCATAGTAGGGGACTTTAACTTCCCAATTTCACCAATGACCAGATCATTCAAAATGAAAATAAATAAGGAAACACAAGCTTTAAATGACACATTAAACAAGATGGACTTAATTGTTATTTATAGGACATTCCATCCAAAAACAACAGAATACAATATCTTCTCATGTGCTCATGGAACATTCTCCAAGATAGATCATATCATGGGTCACAAATCAAGCCTTGGTAAATTTAAGAATACTGAAATTGTATCAAGTATCTTTTTTGACCACAACGTTATGAGGTTAGATATGAATTACAGGAAAAAACTTAAAAAAAAAAACATGGAAGCTAAACAATACACTACTAAGTAACCAAGAAATCACTGAAGAAATCAAAGAGGAAATCAAAAAATACCTAGAAACAAATGACAAAATCACGACGACCCAAAACCTATGGGATTCAGCAAAAGCAGTTCTAAGAGAGAAGTTTATAGCAATACAGTCTTACCTCAAGAAACAAGAAAAATCTCAAATAAACAATCTAACCTTATGAAATTACTTTTAGAGAAAGAAGAACAGAAACCCCCAAAGTTACCAGAAGGAAAGGAATCATAAAGATTAGATCAGAAATAAATGAAAAAGAAATGAAGGAATCAAAAGCAAAGATCAGTAAAACTAAAAGCTGGTTCTTTGAGAAGATGAATAATATTGATAAACCATCAGCCAGCATCATCAAGAAAAAAAGGAGAAATATGCAAATCAACAGAATTAGAAATGAAAAAGGAGAAGTAACAAGTGACACTGAAGAAATAGATTGGATCATGAGATATTACTACAAGAAAATATATGCCAATAAAATGGACAACCTGGAAGAAATGGACAAATTCTTAGAAAAACACAACCTTCTGAGACTGAAGCAGGAAGAAATAGGAAATATAAACAGAACAATCACAGCACTTAAATTGAGACTGTGATTAAAAATCTTCCAACAAACAAAAGCCCATGGCCCAGATGGTTTCACAGGTGAATTCTATCAAACATCTAGAGTAGAGCTAACATCTGTCTTTCTCAAACTCTTCCAAAATATAGCAGAGGGAGGAACAGTCCCAAACTCATTCTATGAGGCCACCATCACCCTGACACCAAAACCACACAAAGACGTCACAGAAATTGAAAACTACAGGCTAGTATCACTGATGAACATAGATGCAAAAATCCTCAATGATATACTAGGAAACAGAATCCAACAGCACATTAAAAGGATCATAAACCATGATCAAGTGAGGTTTATCCCAGGCAAGAAACGATTCTTCAATATATGCAAATCAATCAATGTGATATACTACATTAACAAATAAATAATAAAAAGCCATGTGATCATCTAAATAGATGCAGAAAATGCTGTTGACAATATTCAACACCGATTTATGATAAAAATCCTTCAGAAAGTATGCATAGAAGGAACTTAACTCAACATAATAAAAGCCATATATGATAAACCCACAGCCAACAACGTTCTCAATGGTGAAAAAAATGAAACCATTTCCACTAAGATTAGGAACAAGACAAGGATGTCCGCTCTCACCAGTATTATTCAAGATAGTTTTGGAAGTTTTAGTCACAGAAATCAGAGAAGAAAAAGAAAAAAAAAAAGGAATGCAAATTGGAAAAGAAGAAGTAAAACTGTCACTGTTTGCAGATGACATGATACTATACGTAGAGAATCCTAAAGATCCTCCCAGAAAACTACTAGAGCTAATAAAATAATTTGGTAAAGTAGCATGATACAAAATTAATGCACAGAAATCTCTTACATTCCTATACACTAAGGATGAAAAATCTTAAGGAGAAATTAAGGAAACACTCTTATTTACTATTGCAACAAAAAGAACATAATACCTAGGAATAAACCTACCTAAGGAGACAAAAGACCTGAATGCAGTAAACTATAAGACACTGGTGAAAGAAATTAAAGATGATACAAGCAGATGGAGAGATATACCATATTCTTGGATTGGAAGAATCAACATTGTGAAAATGACTATACTACCCAAAGCAATCTACAGATTCAATGCAAACTTTATCAGACTACCAATGTCATTATTCACTGAACTAAAACAAAACAAAAACAGTTTGTTCCAGAGCTAAAACAAAAAAAAAAAATCATAATTTGTATGGAAACACAAAGGACCCCGAATAGCCAAATCAATCTTGAGAACGAAAAATGGAGCTGGAGGAATCAGACTCCCTGACTTCAGACTATACTACAAGCTACCGTAATCAAGACAGTATGGTACTGGCACGAAAACAGAAATATAGATTCATAGAACAGGATAGAAAGCCCAGAGATAAACCCATGCACATATGGTCATCTTATCTTTGATAAAGGAGGCAAGAATATACAATGGAGAAAAGACAACCTTTTCAATAAAGTGGTGCTGGGGAAACTGACCACTACATGTGAAAGAATGAAATTAGAACATTTCCTAACACTGTACACAAAAATAAACCCAAAATGGGTTAAAGACCGAAATGTAAGGTCAGACACTATAAAACTCTTAGAGGAAAACATACGCAGAACACTCTATGACATAAATCCCAGCAAGATCCTTTTTGACCCACCTCCTAGATTAATGAGAATTAAAAAAAAAAGTAAAGAATTGGCACCTAATGAAACTTAAAAGCTTTTGCCCAGCAAAGGAAACCATAAACAAGAAGAAAAGACAACCCTCAGAATAGGAGAAAATATTTACATAGGAAACAACTGACATAGGATTAATCTCCAAAATATACAAGCAGCTCATGCAGCTCAATATAAAAACAAAAACAAAACAAAACAAAAAGCAAAAAAACAAAACAAAAAACAAAACCCAATCCAAAATTGGGCAGAGGACCTAAATAGACATTTTTCCAAAGGAGATATACAGATTGCCAACAAACACATGAAAGGATGCTCAACATCACTAATCATTAGAGAAATGCAAATCAAAACTAAAATCAGGTATCACCTCACACCAGTCAGATTGGTCATCATCAAAATATCCACAAACAATTAATGTTGGAGAGGGTGTGGAGTAAAGGGAACCCTCTTGCTCTGTTGGTGGGAATGTAAATTGATACAGCCACTATGGAAAACAGTATGGAAGTTCCTTGAAAACTAAAAATAGAACTATCATACAAGCCAGCAATAACACTCCTGGGCATATACCCTGAGAAAACCATAACTGAAAGAGTTATGCACACAGTGTTCATTGCAGCACTATTTACAATAGCCCTGACATGGAACGAACTTAAGTGTCCATCAACAGATGAATGGATAAAGAAGATGTGGCACATATATACAATGGAAAATTACTCAGTCATAAAAAGAAATGAAATTCAGTTATTTGTAATGAGGTGGATGGACCTAGAGTCTGTCATACCAAGTGAGGTAAGTCAGAATGAGATAAACAAATACCGTATGCTCACACATATATATGGAATCTAAAAATAAAATTAAAAAAAAACAAGGTTCTGAAGAACCTAGGGGCAGGACAGGAATAAAGACACAGAAGTAGAGAATGGGCTCGAGGACACGGAGAGGGGGAAGGGTATGCTGAGATGGAGAGAGTGGTATTGACATATATACACTACCAAATGTAAAATAGATAGCTAGTGGGAAGCAGCCGGATAGCACAGGGAGATTAGCTAGGTGCTTTGTGACCACCTAGAGGGGAGGGTTAGGGAGGGTGGGAGGGAGACATAAGAGGGAGGGGATATGGGGATATATGTATACGTATAGCTGATTCCCTTTGTTATACAGCAGAAACTATCACAACATTGTAAAGCAATTATACTAAATAAAGATGTTAAAAAAAGGACACATCTGTCTCTAATTAAAGGTAAGTGTATGAGTCACTGGACATATACTTTGAAACTTCACAAGTGAAAAGCTTGAATGTTCATAAAAATGCTTTTATCCTTTCAAAATAAAAATTCACCAGATATTTATTACTCTGTGATTTAATTATCATTCCTCTGTAGGTAAGTGTCATCTATGGTTACATCTGTTTTGTGGTAGCAAAAAATGTTTAAGTATGTCCCCTTACATTTCTTCTAAAAAGAAATACACTAATTTTGTAAAATGAGCGAAAATAGTTTTGTTTCAACCCATGCAGATAATTGTGTTATGAAGACTGGGAAATAAGTAGATTAGGGAAACAACTTGTTTAAAATGACAGAACTAGTTAGACTGGGGCCTGAGTGTCAAGCAAAGAAGCTTTTAGTCTTGTGAACCACATCTAATTCTGAAATAACATGATCTCAGTCTGAACAATATCCTCCCACTTCTGAACTTCCTTGTGCACACAAGCAGCTAAATTGCAACTATAATACAAGGGTGGCAGAGAGAAAAAAAATACAGTGAACCAAACACAAGTTATCTCAATAAAGAATCTACTATGGCTTATTAAATCTTTTTTTCATTAAATTCTTAAAATGCCACATTAATGACTAAAATTCACAATTCCAGAGATTTCTTGAAGTGACATATACAAAATCCACTTAATATTTACTGAGTATCTACCATATACAGGTACCATGCTGGCAGGCAGCACTGGCCCTTGTCCTCATGGACCTTGTATTTTAGGCAGTTGAGGTGGGAGACAGAGAGACAACAAGGAATATGTAGGTATTTTTTTAGTATGGTTGAACTCTCCCTTCATCCAGGATTTAAATTCCTAGCTAAAACTCTGGAAGGCAGTGCTAATTTGCTCTTTCAGACTGGGTTCTCTTTGAAGCAGGTCCTGAGATGGAAGTTAGGGTATAGAGTTTTTAATAGGTGGTACTCTTGAAATCACCACTTGTAGAAAAAAGACTAAAAAGCAATACTTGGCAGAAAGAGAAGTAAAGCTGCAATATAAATCTGTATCAGAGCCTTGGATGATGTTCCATGGAGCTCGTGACCTAAAGTGGATCGTGAGATGATCACAAGTTAGGTTGAAACTGTTGCACCTTCATACCACAAAGTCATTCAGTGTGGACCAGCTTAGGAAAGGCATGTCTTCAAACAACATGGTTTTCTGCATCTGAGGCAATTCCTAAAGTTTATGTCAGGTAAAAGATATTTGTTGGCAGTGCTCCCTGAATCTGAAATTCATTCCTTCCTAAAGGGGTATCTGGATGGCATATCACCATATGCATATAACAGTCCAGCTTTGCTCTACTTGGACTCAATTCTTCATATATTTTCAAGTTACAGCATCTCCAGAGTTTATGTGGGTATCACTTCCTAGGAAAGTCTTAAAAAAAAAAGTAGGAAAACTATAACCACTTCTGCTGCAGCTGGTCTCAGGGTCTCAGTCAAAGCTTATTGTGTTCCTCCTCCCCTAACCATTTTAGATTCACCTTGCTGTTTTTGGTGGCCTAACTGGTAGAGTGGCCTAAGTCATTATTCCTGAGACATGCCCTCTGGTCATCATACCTTTCCCATACTGGGTTTGCTGTAGTTGCCCATTTACCATCACAACTGGTCAAGGAAGTAGCAAAGGGCACCTGAGTTGAACACCTGGGTGCAAACCATACTCCTTCCTTTGTTTGTTGTGTAACACAGCCCTACACCCTTCTTATGATCTCCTGTCAAGATGAAGTACAGAAGTACACATAGCCATATTTTTTAATTCAATGGGAATTTTTTTTTCTATGGCAAAAACGTTTCATATTTTGGAAACAGGACTTCTAATCCTGCATAGTGCAGAGCTTCAAGGACAGGAAGATAAATTACTCAAGTAGGTCATTGTGTTGACAGTAAGTGAGCTACTGATTCCAACCTTGGTTCTTGGATCCATTTGGAGACACAGCACCATATACAAATTGTAGTCGTTTCCCATGGCTGCTGTAATAAATCACTAAAATGTTAGTGGCTTAAAACTGCACACATTTATTCTTTGACAGTTCCAGAGGCCAGAAGTCTAAAATTAACTTCACTGGGCTGAAATCAAGGTTTAAGCAGGGCTGTGCTCCCCCTCGAGGTTTTATAGAAGAATCTATTCTTTGTCTCTTCCAGATTCTGGTGGTTACAGGCATTCCTTGGCTTGTGGGTGCATCAATGTATCCTCCAAGGCCAGCACACAACTCACACACAACTACACATCTATTCCCATAAGAATGAATCATTGGCCCTTCTAGTACTCTTCAAAATACCAAGGTCTTGAAAGACAAGAAAAAAAAATTGAAAAACCTCAAAGAATAAAGACTAGAGATACATGAAAGTAAATGCAATGTGGTATGCTCAATTACTTGTAACTGTAAAAGGACATCAATGAAAAAAACTGGGGAAATCTGACTAAAGTCTATATCTAATTAATAGTATTATGACAATGCTAATTTCTTAGATTTGATAATTGAGCCATAGTTATGTTTACATTAGGGGAAACTGGGTGAATAATGTATGAGAAATTCTGTACTATCTTTGCAACTCTTCTGTAAATCTAAAATTATAAAACTAAAGCAATAAATTTGGGGAGCTACTCCTGTCATCAACTATCATAGGTTGGGTTCTTTAGGTAGCAGAATCTAAGGTAGGCATTGGTGTTTAGGTTGTTTACTAAGGATTACCCTTTAGATCAAAGTGGTGTATAGAGGGAAAGGAAGCAGAAATGGGTAGAGAAAGAAAACTAACTGTGACAACCTTGTCCAACCCTATGTGGAATTCTGGAGATTAAATGATACAGTAAGGGTGGTCCTATTATGAGCAGAAGTGACTGAGCCTTTATTCCTCAGCCTCAATCAGGACCTAGATGTGTACTGTCTTTGGAATTGCAAGACCTTGAGGATGAAGCTTTCTGTAACTGAGGTTGTCCTTAAAGGGACGTACAGTTTAAAGCTGCCTACTGAAAATACTCCCCACCTCTGGGGAAATAAAATACTTCCTTGAAAAAAGGGTGAAGATGATGCATTCCTATGTCTAGCCTAATCAATTTATAGCAAAAGAGGTGGGATAGTCGACAAACAATGATATAATTTATCACATACCACACCTCTCAGAGGCTTCTGGCCTCATAAAGTGATGAAATGATCTTTTGAGTCTGCAGCTAGAGTGCCAGCTCTATGATGGAGTACCATTCTCCAGGACTTAGTATGCACCCTAAAATCAATGACCACTATGTAATTTTATTTCCTTAACATAACATATTTGGGATCCGAAAAAAAAAAACTGTGGAAATATGAGTGTCCTACTTACCATCTTTTCAGTGATCCACTTGGGGAACTTATGTTTCTTGTCCCTGCAGCTGTATTCTCTGCACATATAGAGATCCTGCTTTTCATAAGGGGGCTATTCCACCTGTGACACAGAATGAGTCCCTTTAAGTGTTATGCTTTGGCTGCCAAGAAGCCAGCAGGCAAGGAGAGGAGTCACCATCCTAGCAGGAGCAATTGATCCTGATCATCATGATGGGGTAGGTGGTAGAGAAAGTATGTCTGATGCTCAGGCTAATTTACTGGAGGATTTCTTGTTTCTTCCATGACAAGTTTTGAGAGTAAATTATATGTTCAACAACCACAGTGAGAGAAAAGCATTGTGACCAGCAGCTCAGACCCCTCAAATAAGAGGGCTTATATTACTTCACCAAGTAATCCTCCTAGAACATCAGAGATACTTGATGAGGTTGAGGGGGTTATAGACAGGTAGTAGTAAAGAAAGAAATGGCATGTATCAGTTATAGCTCTAAGATCAACTAAAGTGATGAAAGCTGGACTCCATTACACTAATATTTTTTTATGTATTTTTGCCCAGGAAAGGGGAAAAACCATACACTTGAGAAGATTTTGTAAGGTACAGTTAACATTATTAACCTTACAGAATCATAAAGAGAAAAAAACAAATGAGACCAGAGAGTGAGCTGAGTGTCAGATCATTTAGGGTCTTATAGGTCCTGATATAAATAAACTTTGGTTCTTATTCTGAGAGAAATGAGAAGTCATTGAGGATTTGGATCACTCTTTATATCTACATTATAGTAACTAACACCAGGGTTGAAGAAAGGGGATAAAAGTGGAGCAAGAAGCTCAGCAGGAAACTATTAAAATAATGGAGACAAGATATAACAGTGATTTAAACTAAAGTGGTTTAGTAAAATGGATGAGAAATGAGTTGAGCAAATTAAATATTCCCCTGCTTGTGCCAACAAAATTTTTGGTGGATTGGCTATACATTTTGGGATGAAGAATACAGTAGTGACAATTTTATGATGCTTTGTTTTTATTGTGTGTGTACATGTGTGTATTTTATCACTAGGCCAGTTCTCAAAGCCAAAATCTTACCTGTCAATATTTATAGTTTCTTGCTGGTCCACCGGAGTGAACAATATGATTCCAATCATAACTATGTAGAAGTTGTCTAATATATAGAAGGAGAGGTAATGAAACATGAATGCTATGACAATGTTCTGGTGATATGTCAGAACTTTTATCCATGGATCTCTCATCCAGAAGAATTTTTAAAAGGATTCAATCAAGTAGGAACGTTTGAGGTAGCTTTCTGAATTGAAGATTGATAGCTATATGTTCCAGGAAACACATTGAAGTTCCCATTGCATTAGCCACTGGGACATTAACATAAAATGTATAGGGAATATTATCAATGTTACAAGATTTCTATGACTTATTATTTTGCTTTGAATTGGTTGAGTCTTTCAACTGTTTTGTCTAGCAAATGCAAGACTAGCCTGTGGCAATGGCAGCATAAGTAGAAGGAAATGGGAAAATTGGATTACTCAGAAGATCATATTTATTGTGAGCCCCCAGAATTCAAGAAGTCTGGGAGCAATATCATGGCAATGGGCACCAAGGACACAAAAGAAACAAAGGGGAAACCAAAGGAGAAAAAAGAAAATGTTAACTATTTGCAGCATTTACTTGTCTGCTTTATTTGGTATCCTCTTCATGATATGGGTAATGAGAGTGCCCAAAATTCATGTCTGTAAGTATATCTACAGACTCATTGTGAGAAAAAATGACAACATCAGGAAGTAGGAGAATGAGCCCTCTTCCCATCTAGCTTAGATGCAGAAATAAGAATCCCAGAGGAGGCTAGAAATAAGTCCCCTTTGTGTGAGAGCTCGCTAAATGTAATGTTTTCTGCTAAGAAACAGAGTAGAATAGGGGAACTAAAATTTTAGTATGGGTTGAGGTTAAGAAATAACTTCTTACAGTCCTTAAATTGATGAGTACCTATGGTCTTCTCAGTTGTGTGTGTGTTTTCAATCTGGGTACCAAGAAATAACTGTTACATAAGGATAACAGAATCACAAAAAATTGTATTGAACGTTATGAACCTAGAACGTTTCCATCCAAGTATATCTGAAAAAAATCATGATAATTAAAAAGAAGCAGAAACCTAGTTTTTTTCCATGTTTTTCTTTTTCTCAAGTCAAGTATAGTTAAATGATTAAAAGTTCATCATTTTGATATAGTAGAAAAGGAACAATAGATTTGAAATTTGCAGGCACAGTATGTTTTCTGGCCTTGATGAATTTTGGTGCATGATTTGAAGTGAGTCATTTTACCTTTCTAAATATGATCTCACTTGAAGACTTAAGTAATTTTTAAAATTAATTCAGCAAAGACATTCAGCAACTTATTTCACTATTTCTTGTATAATGAATGCAAATGAACAATGAAAGCCGTTGTTTTGCTTGCCACAGCCTCCTCATACATTTGAAAAATGGCTATAACCTGAGAGAAATGCAAACTATATTGGTGTTAATTCTGAACAACATTGGAGAGGGGAATGCATATGATGGAGGAATGGGAGGGCACTAGAAAGAAGTGACTTATAAAAGAAAAATGGCATCAGAATTAACACAAAATCCTCTAATAGATCTACATCACATTCTTTAATGACAAAACTGAAATAATCACAATCTTTAGTAATTAATTCAAAAGACAGATAACACCATTTAATCCTTTATAAAAATAAAACATTCTATATAGGGATCCACTGTAGCTAAATTTCAAGAGTCTCACTTTCCAATGCAAAATTATTTTATATAAAATATCACTTGATAAACAAAATTCTATAAATCATCACAAAATTTTAGGCAACTAATATCCAGGGTTTTATATGCATTATCCAATATGTGTCCTTTGAAATTAATTAAAAATAAATAAACAAAACTTTAGTTCCATAGTCACACTAGCTATATTTCAGTTGCTTAATATGGCTAGTGACTACAATATTGGACAACAGAGCTATAGAGCATTTCTATTATTGCTAAAAATTATATTGACAGCACTATCCTAGATTGTTGAAAGTAGTGACTTTTCTATCTTAACTCCTTTCTTTCAGATGAATTAATCATAAAAGAGATCTACTTACACCTTCTTCAATCAATGCTAACCATCTATATAAATCTTATCATTAAATAGATAAAATCTTGACTGAATTACAATACAAAAAGTGCTTTCTTATCACAGTAGCAAGTAAGGTGATTGAATAAGTAATTAAAGAAAAAAAGAAGAATTCTCAACAAACAAAAGCCCAGGACTAGATGGCTTTACTTACTGGTGAATTTTAACAAATATCTAAAGAAGAATTAATATTGTCTTTCTCAAATACTTCCAAAACTGAAGAGAAGACATCACTCCCAAACTTATATTATGAGGCCAGCCTTACCCTGATAACAAAGCCCGAAATGTACACTACGAGAAAAGAAAACTACAGGCTAATACTGATGAATATAGAGAAAAAGTTCTCAAGAAGATAATAGAAAACTAAATTCACTAGCATATTAAATGAAATACACACCTTGATCAAGTGTGATTCATCCTGGGATGCAAGAATGGTTCAACATATGCAAACCAATAAATATGATACATCACATTAATAGAATAAAATACAAAAATCACATGATCATCTCAATAAATGTGGAAAAATCATTTTACAGAATTCAACATCCACTCATGATAAAAGTTCTCAACAAACTGATTACTGAGGGAATACACCATAACATATTAAAGTCCATACAACAAGCCCACAGCTAATGTCATATTCAAAGGTAAAAAGTTTAAACCTTTTTATCTAAGATCAGGAACAAGAAAAGAGTGACAACTCTCATCATTCTTATTCATCATAGTGTTGGAAGTCCTAGCCAGAGAAATCAGGCAAGAAAAAATTTAAAAAGGCAACAGAATCAGAAAGGAAGAAGTAAAATTGCCTCTGTTTGAAAATGACAATCATATATATAAACTCCTAAAGACTCCACAAAAACTGTTGGGACTAATCAATACATTTAGCAAAGTTGCAAGCTATGTGATCAATATACAAAAATCTATAAACTAACAATAAATTTTCTGAAAAAGAAGTAAAGAAGTTTATTCCATTCACAATAGCATCAAAAATGATAAAATATTTAGGAATAAATTTAACCAAAGAGGTGAAAGATCAGTCCACTGAAAACTGCAAGATATTGATGAAAGAATTTGAAGAAGACAGAAATAAATGGAAAACTATCTTGTGTTCAAGGATTGGAAGAATTAATATTATAAAAAATTTATACTACCCAAAGTCATCTATAGATTCAATGCAATCTCTTTCACAATTTCAAAGTCATTTTTACAGAAACAGAAAAATCAATACTAAAATTCACATTGAACCACAAAAGACTGAATAGCCAAAGCAATTCTGAGAAAGAAGGACAAACTTGGAGGCATAACACTTCTTGATTTAAAACTATATACAAAACTGTGGTAATCTAAACAGTATGGTATTGGCATAAAAACAAACACAAAGATCCATGGAACAGAACTGAGAGCCCAGAAATAAACCACACATATTGGGCCAACTAATATTCGACAAGAGAATCAAGAATTCTCAAGAAAAAAAGGTAGTCTCTTCAATAACAGTGCTGAGAAAAGTGGATGTTCACATGCAAAAGAGTCAAACTGGACCCCTATATTAGACCACTCACAAAACTTAACTCAAAATGAATTAAAGACTAACATGTAAGAGCTCAAACCAAAAAACTCCAAGGAGAAAGCATAGGGGAAACCTCTTTGACTTTGGTCTTGGCAATGATTTAATGGCAATGACACCAACAGCACAAGCAAAATAAGCAAACATATACAAGTGGAAATATATCAAACTAAAAGGCTTCTGCACGACAAGAGAAATGATCAACAAAATGAAAAGGCAATCTATGGAATGGGAGAAAATAGTTTCAAATCACATATCTGATAAGGGGTTAATACCTCAAATGTATAATGAAGCATACAATTCAATAGGAAAAGTACAAATAATCCAATTAAAAAATGGGCAATGAACCTGTATAGACATATCCCCAAAGATATTGAAATGGCCAACAGGTACACAAAAAGGTGTTAACATCACTAATTATCGGGGTAATGCAAAATAAAACCACAGTGAGATATCATCTCACAACTTTTAGAATGGTTATTACCAAAAAGGTAAAATAACGTCTTATCAAGGACATGGAGAATAGGAAACACTTGTAAACTGTTGGTGGGAATGTAAATTGGTAATGGCACTATGAAAAACAGTATAAAAATTCTTCTAAAAATTAAAAAGAGAAGTACCATATGATATAACAATTCTACTTCTGAGTATATATCCAAAGAAAAGGAAATCACTACCTCAAAGAGATATTTGTACCCCTATATTCATTGTAGTATTATTTACAATAGCTAAGACAGGGAAACATCTTAAATGTCTATCTATGGATGAATGAATGAATAAAATGAGGTATACATCTATCTATCTATTTATCATCCATACACACATATTTTACATGTATATACTATATATATGGTATGTATACCATTATATATATATATATATATATATATATATAACATTTTCCTTATGTGAGTAATTCAGCCATAAAAAAGTAGAAAATCATGCCATTTGTAACAACATAGATAAACCTGGAGAGCATTATGCTAAGTGCAGTAAGTCCAAAGAGAAAGACAAATACTTAATGATCTCACTTATATGTGGAATCTAAAAAACACCAAACTCACTGAAACAAAAATAAATCTTGATTGTTGTAGGGACAGAGGTGGGAAGTATGGGAAATGGATGAAAGTGGTCAAAGGATATAAACTTCAAGTTATAAAATGAATAAATTCTGGGGATGTATATACAGCATGGTTACATTACAGTACAGTTAACTATACTGTATTTCATATTTACAAAATGCTGAGAGTAGATTTTTTTTAATTCTCAGCAAAAAAAGTAAAAAAAGAGTTGTAACTATGTGAGGTGGTGGGTGTATAAACTAACCTTATTTTGTTAGTCATTTTGCAATGTAGACATACATAAAATCATTATGTTGTATACCTTAAACTTATACAATAATGTATATAAATTATATCTCAATAAATCTGGAAAAATATGAGTGAAAAACCAGGTCCTAGGCATGTCCTGATATTGTAAAATATAAAGTATACACTACCATATATAGACACACTTCTGCAAAAGTTTTAGATCTAAATATAATCATGTTTCTGGAAATAACTTCTATGTCTAAGAAGTGCAGAGGCTAAAGGAATCACAATAAAGAAGATAGAAGCTGCCAATTTCAGAAGATGGGGTATTCTACAAACCACTTGACTCAATTTCTGCAAGTCAGTGGTAAGCAAAAGAAGCAGAAGGGAATTAACTATACTTCAATAAAAGAAAGAAAAGAAGCAGAAGGGAAGGAGAGGTTGTTTTACATTGCAATAGGCTTTCCAAGAAAGTGTGATGTTCAAGAAACATCATTATATGCTCAAATTTACATTGTCTTAAGTGTCTTACCAGGTATTGTTCATTGATTCTATATGAACAAACAATAATGTGATAGTAAATCTGTGAATGGATACTCTGTTAACAAAATAATCCAATTTAAAATAATCAGTAATAAAACAATTGATATTATGTGCCTCCTGATATAATGCATTGAGAAGGACTCAATATCTCTTATGTGATATTTTTGCCACAAATGCATATTATCAAAAAAAAGATAGTAAGTCTTTAATTTAAAGAAAAGAAAACCCTTGTATACAGTTGGTGGGAGTGAATGTTGATACAGTCAATAAAATTAATCATGAGAAAACATCAGACAAACTGGGATTGAGAGCCACTATACAAAATAACCGACCTGTATTCATCAGAACAGTCAATGCCAAGATACACAAAGAAAAGGTAAAGAGTTGTTACAGATAGAAAAAGTATAGTGGCATGACAACTAAATACGTGATGTGATATTAAGTTGGATCTTGTACTAGAAAAAATTAAAGTGACATTAAAAATCAATAATTAAAAACATCAGGTAAAGATTGTGGATTTGATGACAGTATAGTGTTCAAGTGAAATTTCTTGAGGTTGATAACTATACTGTGGTTATATAATAGAATGACTTTAAGAATTATAAGGATTATACACTGAAATATTTAGGTGTAAAGAAGGGAAATATTTCCAACTTACTCCAAATGATTCAGAAGTAGATAAGTAGATATTTACATAGATGGATGGACAGATGAATAGATAGATCAATAGATTGGTAGATAGTACAATAGAAGAATTATAAAATCAAAAGACACAAAACGTAATCAGTAATTTGTAAATTTGTATAAAGGATATATTGAATATCCTGGCAGCATTTTGCAAATTTTCTCTAAGATTCTATCCAAGTTTTCAACTACATCAAAATAAAATTTCCCAAAACAAAAAAAGACACACTTCAGATACAAAACAACCAAATGTATTGTTAAGATCTTTTTGGAGCCTCATTTGCACAAACCAGCAAGTGGGTAACAATATTTTATGAAAGAATCAAGGTAATTTGATTAGACTAAGTACTATATCAATAAATTAAAATTAATTTTGTTAGATGTAATAATAGCATAATAATTATATAAGAAAATTTATATTTTTAGTGATACATACTGAAAGATGTAAGCATAATGTACCATGGTGTTTGGGACTTGCTTTAAAATGTTTCAGGAAAATAAATAAATACATTTATAAAAAACCCAGATGAGGTAAAACCTTGAAAATTATTGATTCTGGGTGATGGCATATTTTCTACCCAATTTTTTACTTAAAATTTTTTGTCCATAATAAACATTTTAATAGTAAGTGCCAAAAAAAGCAAAAGAAAAAGTCTATTTGGAATAATTTCTCTGTTCCTAGGTGTTTAAAACAGAGACATCTTCAGCAAATGCGATGTAACCATTTTTCAGGAGTCAAATATTCCTCAGTAATGTGTTGTCATGTTATTTTTTCAGCAAAACAAGGATAAAAGTCATATTAATATGATTCCACCAACAGATTTTTGAGCTCCAGAGATGGCAGTGTAAGAATGTACTTGGGAAGGATGTGGGTGGTGAATGCTGTCAGGAATCTTTTCTTTTTTTATATTCCCATAAATGACACAGGTGATTATCACAGATATGATAATCACAAAAGTCAGAAACTATATTTTATTGCAGATACAAATTCTTGACTTTCTATCTGTTTCTATATAGTTAAATGCCTAAAGATCTGAAAATTGCCTCTCCAGTTTTTTTCTTCTCCAAAAAATGCATGTAAGGATTTGTGAGCAAAATTTTAGAGTGAAAGTTTTTTTAACATATATGCACATATATAAAATAGGTGTATGTGTATGTGCACACACATATACATATACACATACATATATGTATACATACATAAACGCTTGTGATGGTTAATTTTAAGTGTCATCTTGACCAGGGCACACAGCCCAGATATTTTGAGTAAAATTTATTCTGGGTTTGTCTATAAGGGTATTTCTGGATGCAGTTAACATGTATAATAAATTGGTAGATTGAGGAAAGAAGATTGTCCTCCTCAGTGTGGGTGGGCCTCATCTAAGCTGTTGAAGGCCTGAAAAGAACAAAAATCCTGGGTAAGAAAGAATTTGCTCTCTCTGCCTGATGTCTTCCAGCTGAGTCATCATTATTCTCCCACCTTTTGTCAATACTTGGACTTGGCCTGGAACTTACACCATTGGTTCTCCTGTTTCTCAGTCTTTCAGACTTGGACTATAGGTTATTCCATCAGATCTCCTGCATCTTAAGCCTTCTGACATGGACTGGAACTATATAATTGGGTCTCCTAGGTCTCCAGCTTGTGTGTGTGTGTGTGTGTAATATATAATATATTCAGGTAAACTGAATTGTACAAGGTTCAGGATATAGCAATAAATATATTGAAATCTATCACAAGGAGACTGCAGCTAAATAGAAGAGGAAACCTCTAATAAATAATTTGAAATCAGTAGAAAGAAGACTCTTTTGTGCTGCTTCTGAAGAACTATTGTAGCACAGGCTTTGCTGTTTTTAAAAAAGCTTAATTTTAGGGATAGTGCTTGAACTAGCTCTAGAAAGAAGGACAGAAGTTGTCAAGCCAAACTATTCAGCATGTTTACAGGCAATGAAGTGTAGAGCATCACAACACAATTAGGAAATTACAGGTTATTGTACATTGGTTGATCATTTAGGAAAACTCTGAGAGTAGAAACTGCAGAAAAGGTAAGTTGCAGATCTCAGGGGTCCTTTTACACTGTGCTAGAGTGTTTAGACACCTTTCTGCTGGGTGATGGGTAGCCACTGGTTCGGTTTTAATCAGTAGAGTGACAAAGTCGATTTGTTCCCTAGAAAAATTGTTGTGTCAGAAGTATAAAGAATGGAGTAGAAGGACAAGGGTGAAGAGTTCACACATCTTTTTTCTTACTTCGAATGTATTTATTTGCTTCCTTTCTCAAAGATTTTTGAAGAAAAAATGGGTATCTAGCCACTGAAAATATATATTTTTTTCAGAATAAAAATAAAAATGTCTACATTGTTAATTGCAATAACTCTTGTATTATGGCAACATGTTTAAAAATGTTTCCTACAGGAAAACTATGATTATGTGTTGTAATCCATTTAATAATGCTGAATCCAATCTAGCCAAACAATTTTTTTTTTGCTCCACATTGACTCAGAGAGTTTAACATGAATATGTGTGTGTTTCTAACAAGTTATGCTTTAGGCCATAAGAAAACAAAAAATACACAGGAATGAGCATAAAACTGGTACCTGTTCGGATGTAATGGCCATTTTATTATTTTAATTAATTTTTATTGGAGTATGGTTTCTTTACAATGTTGTGCTTACCTCCACTGAACAACAAGGTGAATCAGTCAATGGCCATTTTTTGAATGTACTTCATTTGTATGTGCAACAGTATTCTGTCAGTAATATTTTATACTTTGTATTGCCCTGCATGACATAGAGCTGGCCAGGCTATAGAACCAGTAGTAGCAGAATGTGTAATAGAATTCAGATTTCCTAGTTAAGAGTTTATTTCATGATAACACATCAACTCCTAACATTAGCAGTGACTACAGGGAGGGTTTGGTTAAGGAAAGCTTCTTGGATCATGGCTGGTTGGCCTATGCTTAAAACACACACAGCTTTCATTCTCTAGAGCAATTGTTGCTAGACACCTGTTTCTCAATGTCTAAGTTACATGGAAGGAAGTTACCAAAGCAGTTAATAAATAGCAATAGTAATGTGAAGACCTATGATTGCCCACCGATGAACATTTTGGCAAGGCATTTGGACCAGTAAGAGTAAGGAGACATGGAGCATGTTAGAAGTGCCTAAAGAAGTCATAATGGGAGAAAATTTTGCTGTAACTTTACAGGAGATTCAACTCTAATGATATTTTTTTCTGAGAACAACAAACAAGGGTTTATAATTATTAATAATAACTTCTAATTATTAGAAGTAGCTACTCTATAGATACATTCAAAACAGGAACCCATGATTTTCAAGCTTGGCTTTATAACTACAAACCATCATGCTTCTAAATACATCTTAATATTTGTGAAATGGATCTGAAGGGAATGCAAATGTGTTATGAATTTCTCAGAGCACTAATTTTAGTCCATTTTATTTAAAAATTAAGAGCAATTTTAGGAACATAGAATGGCATTACAAAATGAAATTGGAATATTTCAAATACCACTGATCTAACCAGTGACATGTCAACAAACAAAAATCTCTAAGTTAACTCTTCTTACCTAACTATATATTACTTCCACAATCTTCCTAATAACTTTTATTTCATTCATTTTTTGGCAAGCTTGCTTCCATGATATACTTGGATAACTTCTGTGAAGAGTGTGCATGGAAAAAGTAATATGTGCAATATGCTTTACATCCTATGGCAGAGAGGTTAGTTAAACAACAAATAATCTTATTTCTATTCCATACAACTTCTTAGCCAGGCATTATATCCTTCAGTCCCCTCTCATCTAAGTGGAGTCATGCGACTACTTTTGAGAAGTGGAATGAGCAGAATCTATCTGGGTCTATGTGTTTATATATATATGTGGTGTTACATTTTCTCGTTCTCTTCTTTCATAGAAAATTTGGTTATGATGTGATGAAAATGACTACATCCAGAAGACTGGATTGAGAAACTTCTAATCAGAAACATCTACCTTGGACTTTATGTGAATGAGTAATAAATCTGTATATTGTAAAGCTACGAAGATTAGTTTTGTTTCTGTTTTTGTTGTTGTTTTGTTATAGCAATTAGCCTAACCTGAGTAATACATATGTATAATCCTCAAAATACCCTGAATTAGGTACAATTATTATGCTCATTTTATAGATGAATAAATGTAGCTCAGAAAAATAAATATTTGCACAAGTTAGTAAACTGCAGGGGATATATTGAACTGAGGTTTGTATACATCTGAAGACCACATGTTTAACCAAGATTGACAATTTAATAATAAGGATATCTCTATCTCACAGTAGACTCCATTGATTCAAAGATGTTCTAGTCAGTGAGATAAAAGAAACACAAGCATGAAAGAAGATGGCATTTTGGGGGTTGATTTGATTGTAATATTTTTCCAAAATCTCCACTCCTTTTCCCATCTTTGCCATGCTTCAATGTGGTTAGAGTATATTATTTTACCCATTGATTTGGGGCTTGGTCATATAATTTTCTTTGACCAAGGCATGAGTGTGGATGTGGTGGTGGGCCTGTTAGGGGCATCAGCTTCAGCTGCATCATATGTTTCTGTATCCCTTCTTGTGCTTCATTGCTGTATATGAGAAAATCATAGATAGCGGCTGTTCTGTGTATCAAGGTTACAGAATGAAAACACAAATGGTGCAGACTTGAAACCAGTTCACCCAAACCCAACTAAAATCAGCTGAACCCAGCTACATTCAGCTGAGTCATAGATAACCGACACTACCATGAACGAGAAATAAATATTTCATGTTGAAATACACTTAGATTCTGGGTTGTTTATTATCTGATGATATATGTAGTATGGATGGAATAAACAGTATGTGTAGGAGTGTGGATTTCCAATACAGAAAGGAGATATGACTGAAATGGTAAGTCAAGGCTAGATTGTGATTGACCTTGTATGCTATGCCAAGAAGTTTAAAGTATATATTATAAGAACTAAGAGAGTTTTTGGTGAGGCATGAGCCTGTGCTCCATTTTGGTTTACTAATGTAAGCACTTCATCCTCTGACCATCCACACACACAAAAAAAAAACCTTGCTGAAGGGGGCAAATATTTAGGAAGGTAGTAGACATGCCATAGTGCCAAAAAGTCTTGTGTCAGATATATAATATTTGGTTCATGAATCACTCAAGGTTGGCACATTTACTGTGATGTCTGATCACAGTGGCCCGAGCATCGTCTTGCCCTATTACTGCCTTCATGGAACCAAGTAGCTAAAGCCATTGTTCTTACAGTTTTAGAAACACCATGGGTAGTGTCGCTGGTAAAGAGAGACTGCTTTGCCTGCTCACTGGCCGGAGAGTACAGTAAGCTCCCTACATATGAATGAGTTCCATTCTGAGTGTGCATTTGAAAGTCCAGTTTGCTCGTAAGTCCAACAAAGTTAGCCTAGGTACCCAACTAACAGAATTGGCTATATAGTACTGTACTGTAATACGTTTATAATACTTTTCACACAAATAATACATAAAAAACAAACACAAAAATAAAGAAAACATTTTAAATCTTACAGTACAGTACCTTGAAAAGTACAGTAGTACAGTACAACAGCTAACATATAGGGGCTGGCATCCAGTGAACAGGCAAGAAGAGCTACTGAATGGAGAGGAGGTGGGAGATGGTAGAGTTGAAGAATCGCCAGGAATAGGAGACAGAAGGCAAGCTGCAATTTCACTCACGCCTGTTGGTGATGGCACAGGTTCTGGTTCCTTGCTGGGTTAAATTCTATCTATCCCCTTGAAAAAATAATCCAGTGATGTCTGGGTAGTAGCTCTTTTTTTCTTATCATAGATTACATGGTAGCACTGGATTGAATTCTGAACGACTGCTGCACAGTTCGTGTACCATTCTATGTTCTGGTCTTGTGCCTCAAAAACTAACAGTGCCTCCTCAGATAAAGAAAAGTCCCTTGCCATTTTCTGCATCATGAATCTCTTAGGTTCATAAGTTACTGCTTCTTCTTCTTGTCTCTCTCCATCCTCTCTCTGGGCCTCCAATTCCGTCAGGTCTTCACTAGTCAGCTCCTCGTGTTGCACAGCATGGTGTTAAATGACATTGTCCTCTTGAAGATCTAGCTCCAGCTTCTAGCTGTGGGTCACTAAGTTGCTGAAGACCTCTTTGGACTCCACATCCAAATGCATGTTCACATCTTTGAAAGTTCGCAACTTGAATGTTCATATGTAGGGGACTTACCATATTCTCAATTGCTCTGGCCTTTCCTTTTGCCACCTGGGATTATCTGGTGAACCAAACTGGAAGTTCAGGGAAATGAGTGATACAAAAGGCACATGGTGACCAAAGAGAAATGGAAGATAAGAGGAAAAAGACAGAAAAAAGAATGTCCTCCCTGTTCTGCAAAGTAGTACATACTACCTCTCTGAAGATAGCCCATGGTACAGTGGGGTAGTACAATTGTTTACTGTGGCCAGCAAAGAAATACACCCTCTCATATTTGTTTTATCTCCTCCCTCCTCCCAGATTATTTCCTTTTTGTTTGTTTGGTTTTGGTGTAGACTTTTATTCTTTCCTTTTTTTTTTCTCTTAAGTGAATTCAGATGAATATAGTGAGTGAAACAAAGCACTGTTTGTTTCTGACCTTCAGGTCAGAGAAAAGTGTTCCCTAATAGAAATATTGGCTTGACATTAAGTGACACTGAGTTTGAGTCTAAATTCATTCAGTTATAATTTCAGTGGTCTCAGATAATTCTCCTAAACTGCTAAGCCTTCCTTTCCTTATCTATCCAAGGAATTGATCCTTGCTCACAGAGTTGTAAGGTAACATGAGTTAATCTATACAGAATTATTATTAAACAACACTGCCTATGTCCTGAAAGTGTCAAAATATGCCTTAGAGGGAGAGACTGAGCCAAATGTGGTACAGCAGAGAAAGGTTTGGTGATAACTAAGCAGACGTATGATTTGGATGTGTAATCAGGATATTTGTCTTGAGAAATGTAAATTAATGCTTATAAAGTATTTAGAATATTATAGTCCTTGCTCAGAGCCCTTGATATATATTAACACATTTAAAACTTATAATAACTCTACAAGGGAGGTATGCAAACTGGGGAATAGAGAGAGGTGTTGATTACATATCCACAGGGTTTAAAATGCTGGATCTGGGACTCAAATCCAAGATACATTTGTAATCACTATAATAAAATGAAATACATATTTTGAGAAAGTTTTGAGCAGTATAAACATTAACAAAACTTGGGTGAAGTAGCTATAACAAAAAAGCAGTCTTTATACTCTGTTTGGGGTTATTATTGATCATAATTGCTTAAAAACCTACTTCATCACATAGATTAATGTTACTGGTAGTAGCATTTTAGCATTTTTTTATCCTGAACAACACTGCTTAGGAGAGGACAAGGATCTCCCTGTGACAGATTCTTTTAAAAATAATTCTTATAAACAGGAGAAGGAAAAGGTAGAAAATGCCTTCTGTTACTTGATATTTTAGTGCAGGATTTATATATTCAAGAACATGGATATTTTGGATCAGTGCTTACTTTCATGTAATTTATACCTATATGCTTATAACTTTAAAAATATCATTGAATGCTTCTAATAAATATACAGAATATAGTCCCTCATTTTTCAACATATCAACTATCATGCCTTTTTTTTTAAAAATAGCTCTCTTAAAGTACAATTTCATACAATTCAACAATTTTAAGTATATAATTTGATGAGCTTTAACAAATATGGACAGTTGAATATCACATGATATAGAATATTTTTATCACCTCCAAATTTTCCTTTGCTTTATCCTTTGTAAAGGGGCTGAAAAGTCACACCCTGGAAGAAAAGGGATAATGGACTTGTATCCAGAATTTATAAAGGACTTTTGCATCTCAATAAAGAGGACAAATAACCCAACTAAAAATGAGCAAGAGTAGAAGTGTTGAATATATATTCCCCAAAGTATATATCATTCCTATTTTAAGAGAAGAGGAATCTAGGGCTTAGAGAAGATTAATAACTAGTCCAAGTTTCCATTTGATGAATGGTGGATTTGGGATTCAAACTGAGGTCACATTGAGAGTGAGATTTGTGTTCTTAAAGTGAGAAGGAGAAAGGTAAAGAGTAGAAAGAGAGAAAAAGGGAGAGAAGAAGAAAAATATAGTGATGGTGGTCAGAAGTTGAATGAGTTGCATTACCTTAAGCCCTACTGTTTTATCTCACATGTTCCAAAGGATGAGTAAATCAGTAATGATGACATTGAACTACATGAACTGCACGAATATTGTTATGTAACTAGTACTTATAGAAATAAGAGAAAAAGCCTCCAGTTCAATTTTTATCAAAGTAAAGGGAAAGCCTTTCAAAAAAATCTTTCCTTCTATGGGGATTATAAACCTAATATGATCACATGGGTAAATATGTCTCATGGCAATTATTTCGATTGACAGATTCTAAGAACAGAGAACAAGTAAACAAAAGAGAAGTCTGGTAACTTCCAGTTAGCCTTCTTTCTTTCTTAGATTTATCAAGTAGAGAAATCGAAGACTATTTAGAAACAAAAGACAACATCAAAATCTTTGCAATGTACTTTACCAGATGTATGCTAATGAAAAGTAAAGTGAAAATGAAGCTATGAATGTGTTTGCAAAGTGAGAAGTGTGGTTCAGCCTTTTTTTGGGGGGAGGTGGTTATTATTATTTAAAGGTGTTAAAAGAGTGTAAGTAAATCATTAAAACAGCTTCAAAACATTTTATGAGTAACAGCAACAAGTCATCTGTGTGTATGGGAACAGAGATGTCCTGTGACTGTAAGACAATTTGGCCCCTTAATTAGTTGTTTTAATTTGTGAGCTTTGAGTTGTGACTTTCTTAAACTGAGTAAATCAAATTCCTTAAACAGAAGAGGTCCTGAGCTAAAATCATCAGCTAAGGACAAAGCGCCAAGAGACTCAAATCACTGCTCACAGCATCTGGTTACTGAGCCTAAGAAATGTTCACATTTTAGATTTCTTTACCTTCTAATTATAATTTTAGTCATAATAACAATAATAATTTTAAAATCCCACTTATGGACCTAGATATCTAGAGCTTACATATTGTTTTCTCATGTTGTTTCAAACAAGCCTCAGAGATCTGAAAAGTAAAATTTTTATTCCCATTTAACAGATTTAAAGACACTCTTTCCTCCGGAGATTTGAACTTGCTATTGTATTTTTCTGGAAACTCTTGTTTTCGATATATCAGTGGTTAGCTTTTTTTTTGTTTTTACCTCTCTATATGGTGTTTTTATGCAAATTCCATCTTCCAATTGAGACCATCTTAGGCTACCCTATTTAAAATTTCAATATGCAGCCTTTTAACACTCTTTTCATCCTCCTTCCCTTTGTATTCCTCCCTCCCAAAGCATATATTACTATCAAATATAATTAATCTTTTTTATTTACCACGCCTATTTCTTCTCTCATCCTTCTAGGATGTAAAGTCTATGAGTAGTTTGTCTTCGAGGACAGGGATTTCACAAACACTACACACTCTGATTGACAGTACTTGAGTGAACTGATAAACTCACAGCTAATAGGTAGCTGACATATAATTCAAACTTAGACTTTCTGATTACATGTTAAATTTTGGGTTTTAAATATCATTCACAGCATATTTACATGAAGGAGGTTGGGGGAAAAGTAGAAAATGTTCAAATATGGTTAAAATTGATCAGATTAAGCCCTTTCTCTTCAATATGAAGAGTCAACAGGTTCAAATGTATCAGCATAGTATTCCAACATATTTTGGCTCTCAGAAAGGAGTTTATTAAATAATATTAAAATTTTGATATTTTGCATATTTACTCTTGCCAGTTTGTTTTCATTCTGCTTTAGTCTTCAGGCTGCTATAAAAACGTATCATAGGCTGGGTGGCTTATAAACAACAAACATTTATTTCTTATAATTCTGGAACTCTAAGACCAAGATATCAGATTTGTGGGGTTCTAGTAAGAGCTCTCACCCAGGTTGCAGACTGTCAATTTCTCATTGTATCCTCATAAGGCAGAGGGCAGAGAGAGGAAGCAAGCTCTATCCCCACCATAAGGAGATTTATAAGGACACTAATCCCATTCATGAAGGCTCCACTCCTATGACTTCCTTTAATCCTCCCAAAGTCCCACTCCTAAAACCATCACATTGTGGGGTAGGATTTCAAAATATGAATTTTGAAGAAATACAAACATACAATCATACTGCACTTCTTCACACAAAAAACACATTTTAGGGTGACAGATGTCTAAATGGACAAGTGGGAGGTGGATTCTACTTATGGACCTGCTAAATGTAGTTATTCAGAAGTTGTGTATCTTCTCTGGACTTTAGTTTTCTCATCAAAAGTGTGAGAGGCCTGGCTGGATTATTTCAAGTGCCCTTCCTGGTCTCCAGAAATGATTCTCATTGATGTATAATTGTATTATTGTATAATTATATGAATTATAAACACACCAAAATAGATAAGATTTTCAAGTTCTAATAATGTTGTTTCTAGAAGTCCAAACACATGCAATCTATCTAAATACATTTTAGCTGATGATCACCCGTTTACACTTTTAGAAGAAACGTGCAAGTCAAATAAGCTCTGTGAAGCTTATAACCTCATTATGTTGTTATTCCCTGACATTTAGACAGCTATTTCGATTAGTTTTGCATAAAACAAATAAAAATGCAGTTCCATTTCCCAGTCCTTGTAATTTGACCAAAGTCTACAGCTTTACTAGCTTCTATATTAGAAAGCTCAGATGACAATGGAAATCGGAAGGTTATTGCTAAATCAAAATTGATAGCATTGGATAATGGAGTTTTACAGACTAGTAATAGGAGAAAGAAAAAATCCTCTGATATCATGGAATACTTGTGATAAACATTCCTCAAGAACAGCAATGCACCTGACTCAGCAGTTTGTTTTGTTAAGCAAAGGCCTAGAGGAACCCTAACCCACAAATATGTCTTATACTTCTTCATCTACTGTTTTGCATTGCTCAGTAAGTTTCTAGTTTCTTGAGAAATGTATGCTTGTGATTTAGTACTACAGAACTTTTCTCTGGCAAATTGAATAAGAGAGCTTAAAGAATCTTTAATATAATGCAGGCAAATTTTTTAAAAGACCTTATTATTGAAGATAAATCTTTTTAATGCTCTTTGGTCAGACTGACTGTCTACAGAGATTGGCTCTGATGAAAAAAAATGTGCCTGACTAATATCTACAGTAGGGAAGAAAACCTAGCAATTGCATTAACCTTTGTTTAGACCTCCAACAAGCAAGCTAATAACTTCCTATTCAGCTGTTTGTGCTCTGATTATAGGCCATTAATGGGCATTATAAAATGAAAAACTTTGCTTAGACTTTTCGTACGGATATTTCAACTTCATACTAATGAGTCAAGTTCTGTCAATTCTTTCATAAGTTAGACTCTTAATAAATCAATATGGCTTAACTTCAGCTAAATAACAAATTGTTACCAAACTATATGATGAACTTCATATTTCTTAGTAAAGATCTTTGCTCTTAAAGTAGAGCAAAAGTTCAAACTAGGGATATGAATTCCAACAACAATTGGTACTAATAAGAGAGACATTTGAAATATCCCAGGTATTTAGTTTGTTATTTTATATTCCCTGAGGGTAACCACATAAGTTCTCTGTTCTATACCAGTATTTACTTTATTAATACTTCATTGCCTTATTTTATTTTATTTTTTTTTTTTTTGCTGTACGCGGGCCTCTCACTGCTGTGGCCTCTCCCGTTGCGGAGCACAGGCTCCGGACACACAGGCTCCGCGGCCATGGCTCGCGGGCCCAGCCGCTCCGCGGCATGTGGGATCTTCCGGGATCGGGGCACGAACCCGTGTCCCCTGCATCGGCAGGCGGACTCTCAACCACTGCGCCACCAGGGAAGCCCCTGCCATTTTTAAAGACAATAGAAATAACTGGCTGTGAGTTTGGTAAGGATCGATGGGAGAAGAATGGATAATCAGCAATAGATTCTTTGAGGGCTCCAGCCCAGAGAATAGGCTATACATGCCTGGAAGGTTGGTCATTGCCTGAGGGGAGAAATATTTTGTCTAGTTGAGAGTTGGGTGGTAGTACTGACTCTTTGAAGATAGCTGCCTTAGCAGAGAAGAATTTCAATGTTTAAGTACTCAGGGACAGAGGTTCTACCTCCGACTCTTCTGATTTTTTTCTAGTGGGAAATAATTTACTGATTATTCAACCATCTCTACTTTCAAAGAGTAAAAGCTGGCTTTGGGGTATGATTTGAGAAACACAGCAAACTATATTTCTTCATCTCTAGAGTCTTTCTTCCTCTCCCATTCAGCCCAGTATTCTTGTCTGCTGTATCTCTACTGAAAAAAATTAACAAAAATTATAAAATCAAAATCATGTCTCTAGCATGCTTTAATTTGTAGGGCACTTACAATATACAAGGTGTTAATACGTATAGAATTTTTTCTCACAGAAAATCAAGAACTGTATTAATATAACTCATTTTACAAATAAGAAATTTGTGACTCAGAGATTATTGAATGAGTTTCCAAATATCATAGTGCTATGATTGTCTAGCATGGTTATAGAGCCTAAATATTCTGATATTGTACTGTATTCTGGTTTGTACTTCTTCTTCAACACACTACTCAATAAGGCATCTTTTAAACAATGAATCCTTAAATATTCATTATTAAATTTTTTGGATGATATCATATAAGTAAAGAAGAGGGAAGGAGATAAAATTTATAGATGTCTAAGAAGCAAAAATTCCATAAAGAAATCCTGGAAGACACAAGCAGTTAATGCTTTATTGATGGATCTTTAAAGAGAGACGTGCCAGAATAGAGAGATGTTCAAACATCTCTCTGATATGGGAGTTCACAGGCAGGAGAGTGGACATTAAGGTAAAAATAATCAGGAATGCTTGATGAAGAAGGTGGCACTTTTCCTTGATAGTTAATTAGGATTCTGACATGAACTTATGGGAAGGTTAGGACCCTCTGACTATAGAGTGACATGAACAGACCTAAAAGTTATGAAGCATAACAGCTAAGTGCTGTTATAACTAGGACTCAAATTTATGGGAGAATGAGAGCCATGTCAAATGGTTATAAGCTAAATAGAGAAATAGAAAGTTGGGTTCAGGCAACGGCATTAAATTTTTTAAACAACAGTTTAAGGGTTTTATACTTCAGAAATAAGAAAGGGATTTTACTGATTTTCATCTAATTTTACAAAATTTTGAAATGATGCAGGTATGTTAATCTGACAGTAGTTTCAGAAAACATGAGACATGGGAAAGAAAAAGTTAGATTCTGTTAGGTTCCATGTAGAGACTGAAGGAGTCCAGATGCCACATTATAATCAGATGACAGCACCTGAAGGTGGTTCCCACAATATTGTGTGTGTTGTGTTCAGGATTATATTTCGTATGTATTTCAAAGAGATCGATGTATGACCCAGATTTTCATTCAAGTCCAGGCCCTATTATAAATAGACTTTGATGTTTCAGGTTAGTTTCTTTACTATTTTTTAAGAAATAAGAAAAATTATTGATATTTATTTATAGCCCCTAGAGATGTGCTTGGTGAATAATTCTGAGCTCCACTTGAAACCTGAACGTGTGACTTGAAACTGCAAACACTGAGTATAAATGTAGTCAATAGCAATTATACAGAGTTTCCAATGTTGCTTAGAAGTCATGCAGAGAATTAAAGGACAGAATCAGATACATTAGTTTAAATTTACAAATAAATATTCCCTAGGGATAACAAATAAAATAAATAATACAGCATTTTATCTTTTATTTTTGGCAACGACTCAGTTTAATAATGTTAAGTAAAGTAACATAGGATGGCCAATTGTCCCATTTGTCTATGACTATCCATGTTTTTTATAACATTAAAAGTCACACCTCTGGAAAATCTACTATCCCAGGAAAATCAGGATGGTTGATCAGCCTAATATTTCACAATAATTAGAAGTAACTCTTAGTATATAGCATGGAATTGGTAATTGTAATTTATAGTTAAAAATGGCTTAAGGCATACCTGAGCACTCTCAGATTAATAAAACTAGAGGTTTTATATTCAAACAGTTACCCCACTTTTGAATGATCAGTTACAGCCAAGACCCTGGGTATGCTTTAAAATCTATCAAAAATTAATATGGTGTTTGCTATTTTAAGCACATATGTATATTACTTTAACTTATGTATCAACATAACCAATGTAATCTGTGTTTTTTACAACATAGCAGAGTCAAGCAAACAGAGTTCTACCTGATACCCAATTCTAAAAGAAAAAAAAATCTTTTTTTTAAATTGGGGAATAATTCAAAGAAATCAATGTTTAAAAAGTTGAAATGAATCCAACATTTTGGCACAAATAGTCTATGCCTTGCAATGCAGCACTTTCATATACATCTTAATATAAAAACAAACTGAGATTGTTCTCATT